>NC_134146.1:36468625-36782500 GCF_033958435.1 Carettochelys insculpta | reverse complement strand
CTGCAAGTCACTAAACACTTCTGTTCTTTGGTAACTTGATTAATAAAATGTGCATATAGTATGTTTCATGTATCTCATAATATGTTAGTATTTTTCAGTCATTCATAGGCATTTAAAAGCACCAGTTACAGGCCTTGTTATGGAATATTTACCTGCTATGTTGGCTGTTAAGAAGGTTAATTCATTATTATTTAAAGTGATTTGAGATCCTTGAATGGAAGATGCTACCAAAGTGCAAAAGCTGTGTTATTTTATTATTAAAAATTCCCCCCGCCCCTGTATTTTGGCTGTCCTATGGAGAAGCTAAGTTGAAAATTTGCCCATATGAGTGGGATTTTTAAAAGATCCTAAATGAGGTTAGAAGTAATTATTCCATTCTACTCAGTGCTGTTTAAGCCTCACATGGATGCCAGTTCTGGATGCCACATTTCAGGGAAGATGTGGACAAAGTGGAGAAAGTACTGAGTTGAGCAATATATATATGTGTATATATATAGGTCTGGAAATGAGAAGACTGAGAGGGGACATAACAGCTTTCAAGTACCTACAAGTGTTAGAAGGAAGAGGGGGGAAAATTAATCTCTGATATTAGGACAAGAAACAAAGGGCTCAAATTGTTGGAAGGGAATTTTAGGCTATACATTAAGGTGGTTGCACTGGGATAAATTGCCTAGGGAGGCTATGGAATCTCTGTCCCTGGAGGTTTTTAAGAACAGGTCAGACAAACACCGGTCAGGGATGATCCAGGTGGTTGGTACTGCCACGAGTGCAGGGGACTGGACATGATGACCTCCTGTGTTTTATTCCAGTTCTATGATCCTATGATCCTTGTGCACATTGGTGGGCATATTTTTGAATCTGTTTGCCAGTTTGCAGACTTATATGTGCATGATGTGTAGGTGCAGCCCTAGTATATGTGATTGAAAATAACACTTTAAAAATTGGGTCTAATATCCTTCCTTCTCTTCAAAGCCTTCAGCTAAAAATGTGTTCAGGTTTGTACAACCTTGTGAGGATTCAGGGCAAAAATAGCCCCCCATTTCCCCAAAATTGGCTAATATAGCCTGTTTTCTTCATCTACCAAATAAAATTATTGCTATTTTAAAAGGAAGTTGAGTATTTCATTATCTCTTTGTAGTTTTTTACTTGCCTATTGGCTTTTCTCAATTTTTTTGCCAGTTTTTGGCCAGGCATAAATTTTTAAGCCACGTGGCAAACCACTGAAAATAAAAATTGGTACAACCTTAAGTTTAAAAACACCATGATTATCTCCAAAATCTGACACCTACAATATTAGTCTGACCTTTTACTTAATAGAGGGCTGTTTATTTAAACAAAAGATAGGAATTTATGTTTTTAATAGTTAGTTATTCACACTCCAATATTTAAGTACCAATGGGTTAAATTATGGCTGAAGACCCTTATCCTTTGTCTGATTCTTGTCTGAACTATCAAAAAGCAAAACTTCTCTGTAGTTACTGGGTAGTGTGGGCCTAAAGGACATGTGCAATCAAAATCAGGCCCATTATTCCTCAGAGTCAAATCCTTATGTTGTTGACTTTAATAGATGTTTTGCCAGTAACTTCAATGAGATAAAGGTTTGGTTTTAAGTAACTTCCATTTTTTCCCATGTAGCAGGTGTTGTTGTCTACTGTGTTCTAAAAATGTAAGTTATTTATCTGTTTCTTTGAACCAGCTAAAAAAATATTACTGTTGGTGACAGTGGAAATACTAGGAGCCTGGACAGCTGAGGGCATGGCACCCATAGATGGGTACATGTGTAATTTGGAGCAGAGGAGATTTCAGTTCCTTTAGTATGGAACGAAGGGGGAAATGTAGTAATGGAGGAGAGTGCCTCATAGTGACATTTGTATTCCATCTTTATGTTGTGGGGTAAAAGGCTCCCAAGTAGGATACTAGAAGGGAGTTGCATCTCCTCAAACAAACAAATGACCCTGAATTCTGGCAGCAGGGTGGGACAGGAAGCCAGTGCTTTCAAGAGGAAGAGATATTAACCCTGTGGACAGCACACAGCTGATTCCAGAAAGATGCAAAATATGAAACTTCAGACGATGATCTGGGAGCAAGAAAGACTGCAAGAGTCTGTTTCTGTCTTTGTAGGCTTTGTTCGTTGAGTCGCACTAGAGCTAGAATTTTAAATTTAAGTTAGTCTGCAGCAGTTTTAAAACTGGTTCAGGCAACACAGTGTTAGCCTCAGTAGAAACAGGGATTTGCTTCCAGCTTCTGTTCTTTTGTTGTGTAATTGGTAAAAGGAAATCTTCTTCTGCTCAGATAATGTTAAGCCAGCATTTTTCTCCATTTGATGTTGTGTCCACAGGGTAAGTGCTCTGCGTAACTCTGGCAATACCATATTCTTATCCAATCTTTTAGGGTAAGATCCTGCCCCTATTAAAATTCCATTGACTTTAGTTGGGCCAGGATGTCAAACCATCTCTGAAACAAACCATATGTGCTCTGCTCAAACCTTGCAATTTTCATCTGGGACATAAACGCCCCACACTCACCCTATCCTCACACAGTAACCAGAAGACTTTCTCAGCTGACAGAAATATAGGACATTAGTCTGCAGGAGTTTATTACAATATATATGCCTCATTGAGTATTTTCACTCTCCTTCCTTCAGTTGTATTCAATAATCTGTCCAAATGGTGCATAACTAGGTAGAAAAAGCAAAGCCGGCAAGTGCAGATAAAGGCCAAAAAAATGAAGGAACTTGGTTATATCTTACCAGATTTTACCCACTGTACAGGAATGTCCTTAATTCCCCAAAGGCTAATGCAGAAGGAACCTAGACTGCTCACTCACTCCTGCTAGACCCATTCATACTCCTAAATGTAAAACATGCTCTTGAATGACTATCCTGGGATAATATTTGCTAACGTGATGAACCCTATAGTTTATGTCTCTTGAGAATGATCTCATGTCTGCCTGTCTCAGAAGATTGTTCTGTCTTAGTGGTGTGAAGCAGTGGCAGAGCTCCAGAAGTAACAACTGAACCCATGAAGATGACGTGTTTTGCATGCGCATAGTCCTTGGACTAAGAACCCCTGGGTGAAGCAAAAACATAATGATAATTGAATCAAGAGCTGCTCAAAGTTCTTATTATTAAGGTCTCACCTTCTCCCATGAAGGAGAAAAGCACCCAGTGCAGAGGCATTCCATACCATATTTGTCTAAATTATGCCCCATATTAAAGACCTTAAGTATTACACTGTGCCTTGTGTGGGCTCTCTACAGCCAGTGGATCTCCAGCTAAACACATAAATGCTTCTTTAAATGCCTTGTCTGCTCTTTGAAAGGAAAAATTCTAGAAGTAGGAACTCCAACGTATTAGTCTGGAGTTATTTTGTTTTCAAAATTCCAATTTAAAATAGCAGCAACTGAGTACAACAGAGATTGGATGGAAAATATATTAAAAAGGGCCCACAATAGAGTATAATATGTTATGATATATGTGGGTGTATGGAGTATACACCAGTTCTGAAATGCTTCCTGCATACTAAAGTATATGAAATCTGGATCCTCCTTAGCTAAACATCAATGAACGTGGTGTTGGGAGTTATCCTGTCATGGGAGGGAGGGGGGAAGGGGAAGTTATTTATAAATCAGTTGGTCTTCTGATCCTAGAAAGGCTATTTTTCAATAATTCTGGAGCCATACCACCTTTTGCATTGACTTTCTAAAATATCATAAGCCAAAAGTGCTGTGTTGAGTTAGTACTTAGATGAGAGACCTGTCAATGTCACCTGTGTGCTGCAGGAATTGCTGATGGTGGTTCGGTAGGAGACATTGTCTGTTTGAGTTGTTATTGAATCCATATCACAGAAGGGTGTTAAGAGCACTTACACCTAAAAATTATGAGGCAGGCCCTCAAAACCATGAGACTGACTTAAAAATTATAACTTTTTAAAAATAATAAATTTGCAGTCTTTAAAGTTTGCTTTATAGTTACTAAGCCCTTAGGATGCATTTGCATCACATTTTCAGGCTTTTCTCTCTGTAAGTGGGAGGGCTTGAAGCCTTTATTTAAATTTTTTTATACAAAGATTCCCATGTAGTCACTTGTCTCTAAGCACTAAAGCTTTAAATCAAATACCAAGTATCAAGACTTATGATAATATGGTGGTGCTGCATTTTTTTAAGTGATTTGTAATACCATTTTAGGTCTATAAAAGATCCTATTGACCTTTTTGTGATGGAAGGCACGTTAACCCCTGTGTTCTTTTCAAACAGCAATTCAGGTAAATACAGCCATTCTTCCTGCCCCGTGTCCCTGCAAGTTTAGTTGTAGCCCGTATTTCTCTTTGCTTCCTCTTCTCTCCTGTTGAGTAGTGCTGCTGTGCTCTGCAAAAGAGTTGTTTCTTCTAAATTCAGAGAGAAAGTCACTTTGCTGGTGGGAGGAGTGATATATTTGTGTGCTGTGCCTGTCAGTTGGGTATTAAATCTCCTGGGACCATTGGAGATTAAAGGAGATATATGTCTATGTACTTTGCGAGGAGTTTTGGCAGAGAGCAGAGTTTGTTCTTTGCTTTAGTCTCCATATTTGGACTCTGTTCTTGGGGCAGAGTAGCTACCTTGGAACCAAGCGTTGGTGTGTGGGATAAGATTGCTGCAAGCAGGGATTGCCTGCATGTGGAGGGTGAGCAGCTCTGTTTCATAATAGGTGAATGTGTGTAAACAAAGTCAGTCATTAGGCCTGAGTCTACACTAGAGAGCTTTGTTGACAGAAGGGAACGGCTACACACTTAAAGCATTCTGTCGACAGATTCTCAGACATCTGCATTTGCCTCAGCCATATTGTCCCTCAAAAATGTAGCCACTTTTGTTGACAGAGAGGGCTTCCGGATGCCGGGCAGCCCTCTTTGCAGAGCTGCCATTCTGCTTTCTGGTACCAGAGGGCAGTGCATTCTGGCAGCTCTCTGTCGACAGAACAGGCTGGGTATAGATGCAATCTGTCGACAGGGATTTTGTCTAGATTTCACCATCAGCAGTAACTTCTGTCGACAGATGCTTCTAGTGTAGACATAGCCTAGGAGTATACCTAGGTGCTGCATAAGTGACTTCTCTACAGCTGGGAAAGCCCCACACATCTGCTGTCCCTTGACACAGTGCTGAAACTCATGTCAGGAGTAGATCCCTGATGTTGGAAGGAGAAACAGTATTATTAATACCCCACATGTATGTACTCCCCAGGAACTGACTCACAATATGGAGAATAAAGCAGACCACAAATCCTCTGTTGCCTGCCGCAACTTCTCTCAAAGGAGAGACTCAAAACTACCACCAGCATTTCTTCTATGTCTAAAATTTTGCTTGCATGCTAATTGAAAGACCTTGTGAGATTAGGTGTAAAGCCTCATCCAGTGACCTGTGACATAACATTATAAAGAAGTTAGGAGATACTTCATGCCTCTAGTGTGGAGGGCCCTAGATAGACAGGACATTGTTGACTAAATGGGACTTGCTTCCTGACACAAACTGGAGAATCCTCCTGCAGGTGAGCTGTAATACATGGAGAACCAAGTATACCCCTGGTGGTAAATGGTGTTCTCTCTCAGGAGTGGAATCCTCAGTACATGATGCTGTTAGTATTGTTTTTAAAGAAGTAATCATGTCATGCCATAAAAAAGTAAGATCAATATGTTGGGTTCCTTACTGCTGTGTTTCCTGGAAGGGCCCCATTGTAGGAGGATGCAAGCTGAAGCAGAAAACCATATGATCATTGCGTGGAGCTGGGAAAGCAGTAAACTAGAGTAGAAAGTGCCTTCATTTCCCACCACCACCTGGAAAATCCCACCCTGAACATAATAGTAAAATATATAGCACTTAAATACAATGTTGTCTATGGTCTTTTCAGGCTAGAATACAACCTCTTTTGTATCACTTAGTATCACCTCATGCCCACCAATGGGGGGGAGGGGCCCAAAGCGGGTAGTTGCGCCCAGACCTGGAGTCTCAAAGGCATGGAGTTACTTTAGCATGGCAGCAGCTGGATTTCTGGGCTGTGTGTGTGGTGGGGCAGCACCGTGGTCCAGGCAGCGCTAAAGGCTGACTGCCATAGTCCTTGCCCTTTCTACCTTCCCCCCACCCCTTCCAGGACCCCTGAGAAGGGCTCCCCTCCCACCTTGTCATGCGGCCTGTGGTGGCTGTTGGCTCCACTGTTTTCACCATGATGCTTTATGAGAAGAGGTGCTGAGGACAGGTGATGAACCTATGCTAGAGTAAGCACTGAATAACCTGAACATACCTAGATAACCGTGCTTTTTCTGCTCCAAACCAGCAAGCTTTCCATAGGGATGACTCTGTGCTCTCATTTGGATGAACAGCTCTTGGGGACCATAGAACTCTTGGTGTGTTTTAAAGAACAGAACAACAATGTAATTGATTGGTGTCTTTAGCGCATAATGCACTTTTTTTTCTAGCCAACAAATTCTATAGAAAATCTGCCCTAATGGAGTTTTATCCCTTAATGAATGGGACCTCTTGTTATGGGATAGTTTAGTACTCTTAGTATTTTCTCTCTTATTTACCTTTATTAGGTGCTGTCTCCCATGACAATCTGTGAAGGCAATTAGTGGAGAAAATAACAGCCATATTAATCTCTTACAGCGGAGCAAGAAAAATAGTCATAATATAATAGGGAGATTGTTCTAAGTGTGAAAAATCTCCCACTTTGTCTATTTCATATTTTTCAAACTCCACAATTAATGACTTCCTGAAAAAATAAATATTTATCTCTGTACAAAGGGTGAGTGCTAAAGGTTTTTAATAAATGCACAAGCTCATAATTCTATAAAATCCAACATGTTCAATTGCTGGAATGATTTCTGTGCTTCTATAAATGATCCAACCTAACTAGATGCAAGCAGTAGGTTACGTTAAAGTACGCATTGACTACAGTTACAATTAAGACTTTATAAGATGTTTGCCAGAGTTGAGAACTCTGATAAGTAAGTCTCTCAACTCTCAGACTTTCTTCTGATGGCTTGCTTTCAGGTGTGGTCACGAGCCTCAGAGTAACCACTGTACAGTATAGGTTTGTGATGAAACATATGCTCATGCTTCCCCAGTAAGGTAACATTGACCACATACTCAAGTTCTGCTTATATCATACTGCGTGATTGGAAGCATGAGTGGGGAATGTGGGACAGCAGTAGAGCTAATGGAAGAAAAGGTGAAAGCAAAACTTCACTATGACCTACAGGGCAAGATACTTATAATGTAATCCTACAGGATTCCTTACCCTGCAGGTGAACTCCATTGAATAACAATGAGTTCCTGTTTAAAAAAGTTAACAAGTCCTTTCCTGTGGGAGAGATGAAGTACTAAGGGCATTAAGTCTATAATTACAGACATATTTTCCTTCTTTGAACAGGATATTTTAGGCAGAAGGGCCAAAGACTTGCTGGGTCCCTGAGCAAGGTGACTGGGGCCAGCCCCCTACTCCTGGAAGGGGTGGGGTCTCAGCTGGAAGGGGCAGGGCTGGCGCCAGACAGTCCTTAGCACTGCCCAAAGTGCACCCCCCCAGCAGGCCTTAATGTCACTTGGAGTGCACCGCAGTACTGCTCCAGCGGTGATTTAAAGGGCCTGGGGCTCTTGGAGCTACTGCTGCTACAGTAGTGGGGATGGCTGGACTGCTACATACTTTTGAATTGCCAGGCCCAGGGGCAATTTGCCCTGTTTCAGCAGGTCTGTTCTTGGGTCATCAATGTGTTTCACTCAGGAGAGAAAGCTAGAGGGGAATTGTGTGCTGAGCACTGAAAACAACCCTTAAGAATCCTCTCTTGGTAAATTTCCAGAGGAACAAAATGAGGGAAGGATCCAGGAAAAGCCCCCAAATATTCATTTTAAGTGTGGTTCATTTTTTTACAAAGCATCATATATTCAGAAAAGGAAGGCGGAGTGAAAGGGGAAGGCAGGGTCAAACACATGTTCATAAAGCAAAATCCACTGTCACAGAAAGTTGAAGATTTAATATTCGCCACGCAAGTTTTATGAGCCCCCTAATGGCACATTTAGGCTTTAAATTTTGCTGTATTCTCTGTTGATTTTTTTTTAAAACTTGTTCCATGCCCAGTAAGCTTTTCAAATCCCCCTCCCCTGCTCTTTCTGTTTTTCATTCCTGTTTGTTCTCCAGGCCTGTTTTCCTGAATGTCTACAGGCCTAGTCATAACAAGATGAACATGGCGTGAATGTTCCCAGACTCATTTTAACTAAATTAACTACACTTACAACCTCAGTGTCAAGGCTCTGAACAATGAAAGCTGGCCACTGAACACATGAAACAGAAATGAAATTAGCCAGCAGTAGGCAACTACAAACAGCTGAGGCATTCAATTGTTAGCCATTTGAGGGATTAACTTCTAAATCATGTAGAGCTCCCTTGGTAGTTTACCTAGTTGGGCACTCAAGGGTATATAAAAACACACTTTAAAGTAGAAATGCATTTCTTCACCTATAAAACAGAGATTTACTGGCAGACTGTGATATTATTAATACCGGATTTTCTTGCCATCGTCTATAGTACTTAATCACACTTTCTTTTACTTTCTCCTTACACTTTTGTTTTGGGCTCTAAAAGAGAAACAGTGTATCTTGACTATGTATTTGGAGATGACTGATACCATTAATAAGAAATATATTTTAACAACTTGAATTTTAACTATGAAATCCTTATATGTGAATTACTTTCTCCTACTAATGTTTTCCCACCAGATCAACTGAATATTTCATTGCTCTTAAAAGACTTTTATTTGGTTGTTACTCCACTAATAATTAAGAAGAATGCCCCAGATCTCTTTGCTGCACTGAAAACTGCAATGTGCTAGTAAAATATATATTTTTAATGAGTTTTGGTACAAGTTTGCTGTAGTTAGTACATTACAGGCTCACTGAGGGACCATTCAGAACTACAGCAAAGGAGTCTCAAATAATTGTGGTTATATGCCCATTTAAATTTGTTTCTTACATAATAAGAGAACATTATCTTGAACCTATGGAATTTTCAGAGGGAAGTATGTCTGCAACTCCTTTACTGATTCATTTAAGCAAGATCCTGATGCTCCTAGCAAGTGTATATTTCATTAGAATGCTACATTTTATGGGAGTCACCTTTTTTAATGAAACACACCTGACAAAGGTAACTACTTTCTCTTTATCTGTCATTGACTTGTTAATGAAAGCACTGGATCAACCAATCACATATGAGTATATATGTATGTATGTGTCCATATAGAATTCCCAGAAGGATTCCAGAACTTATTTTTAAACAAAAGCTGAAATAAAGGAAAAAATACCATAGAATCACCAAGAAAACCTAAACAAATAAAGTGCAAACAGAGAGTGACAAGCACACTCAGACTGTGGATTGGTTATGGATGAGACGACAAGTATATGATGAAATTAATGACCCTCTGTCAACTTTTTAGATCTCACTTTTAAAGAGAATGGACCAAAAATCAATAGCCCCCAAACCACTAGTACTCCAGTGAACCAGTTTATCATTTATCTTACTGCTGGCACTCATATAGAAAGTGCAGCCAAGCACAGCATAGAACTTTCATTGGTAGTCATCATTACATGCAATGTTTGAACACTCCAGTTAAAGGTCAAAGGTGTGCAGTACAGCTCCTTTGAGAAGTACCTATATGAAAACACCAATATCTGTGCACAGCTTATCCATATCCACAAGCTTATTTTTTGCATACATAGTACAAATCCCCTTTTTTCAGGGGTTTACCTGTTTACTAAAGCTGAAACAAAAGAATTTCAGCTATATTAGAGCCGTGCTGGTTGTACAGTCAGAGTTAAGGTTGTGCTGGTGTTTCCATGATATACCATGATACTCAAAATATTATGTCTCAGCTATTTCCAGTGGCACCCAGCTGAAAATCACTGGCATATGAGCTGACAGCTCTGATGAAATTGGTTCTTTTCCCCCCAAAAATGTTTTAGTGCCATGTCAAACATCTGGTTTTTAAATGGGTGTTTATTTTAACAAGTTCAAGACAGAAACTAGTGGAATTTAAAATACATGTGCCCTGTACAGCTTTGCAGGTGGCTAGACTCGAAAGTACGCATTGCTTTTTTACCAGAGGGGACAGCTTACAATCGGTTTCAGAAAATATGCATTAGGAATACCTTAGTTACAGGTATGGAAAGCCTATTATTGCTATTTTTTATTTGTTTTAAAGTAGTACTTAGCAGGCCCCAAACTGAGATAGGGTCTCCCTTGTCCTCAACGTTCTACATGTACAAATTAAGATATAGCCCTTGCCCTGAAGAGCTCACACTCTAAACAGGCTCAGGCATTTTCAGTAGTGGTGCCTTCACATATCCAAGGGTTAGAGTAGGTGTGCTTTCAGGAGGTAGATTATTAAATTTAAATTTGTGCAATGTAAATCTACATGCATGTGCATGCTGTTTTACATGTGTATGCATACAGAATCTAAGAATATACCTCTGAAGATGGTTATTTTTGCAAGAATTTGGAGTTATCTTTGGATAAAATGTCTCCTGCCCACAGTGCTGTGTGTCATGCAGTGCTAAAGATGCCTGCTGCCCTCCATTGCCCCAGAGGAGGGTGCAGTTCATAGATGGTGTGTGTCTGTGTTTGGATATCTACAGATACCGCTTTATTTGTCCACGTGTTTATGTAGCGTGTGTGGCAGAGAATGAGAGCTCTTTAGAATGAAAGGCAGTATGTGAATATAAAATTTTAGCTCAGCAAAAGCAAAAACGTTATTTGTTGTAATTAATTTAGGTAATTTTAGAGATGGTCTACTGAACATACAAAGGAGTTACGTTTCAGCAAACTTTTTTTTTAAATGCTAAAATGGCAATTGCCTCCTGAGGATTTGATTGCCGCAGAAAAACAACACCCAATGAGGATGACAAAATGAACAAACTGAAGCTTATCTGAACAACAAGAAGGGCTATATCTGTTTTTACAAAGATCTCTGCTATGTATGTGTAATAAAAGATGTGGCCAAAAGCATCTTTACATCATTCTCTGGGGTTCCATCCTCCCATGAACAATAATATAGCACCGTACTTAGCCCACAGGGGTTATGACTATGACTCTGAGCCAACAAATCACTTATGCATATGCATGACTTCAACGGGATTACTCCTGCGTTTGAAGTTACACACATGCTTAAATTCTTTGATGGATTGTAGCCTTATTAGAGTATGTCAAAGTAGTTTAAAAAGTTTTGCAAGTTCCATAACCCCCATTTTGCAGAAGACAAACCTAGGCACAAAAGGGGTCCCGGGATTTACTTTAAATCACACAAGACGTCTCACTTTTATTCTGACATCCTGATGCAATGACGCTGTGGGCCTAACTTTCAGAAAGGCAGGAGGTGAGGATTGGAGTCACTGCCAATGCAGAAGGTAGTGAAAATGCACCTTTAAGAGAAGGGCTGTTGCACCCATGACAGATTTGCACGTGTTGAACTGTTTAAAGAATGATTTATTTATATGAGTGAATAATTTACTAACCAAATATGGTGAAATACTGTTTAAATTTTTATTAGTAAACATGTGCTTGATGCTATACATGCCTATAGGAAATCATAATTTTGGCTTAATAGGCTCACATTCTAAAGAGAGTGGAGTGTGGAAGGTTACAGATCAAAACAGTGAAGATTTTTGTTAGTTTTGTTCTTAAAATCGGAGTTTAAATTAACTTCCATTGAAATCAGTTGATAACCTTCCATAGTTGGTAAAGTCAGGAGTGGGTCAATGCTTGGTCATTAGGGTGTTATTTTTTTTAATTTTTTAAAAAAATTTTTTTTAAAGAAATGCAACATGACAGCACTGGAAAAAAATAAATTCAGGCAGTAGGAGTAAAAAAGCAAGTGACATTTACAATATTTTTGACATTTTTCCGGCATATTAAATCCATATTTTATCCTTAGGAGTGAATGGAGAAAATTTCTTTAGTCACACCTTTCAGATCCTGTATTTTTTCATACAATAGTGTTTGCTACCAGAATTGTGAGCTTACATTATGTGTTCTGTCAAACTGAAAGGGTAATTTGCTTCAAGTAGACCAATTCTTGTGCTCATAGCCACCGTTTACAGTGTTCTATTCTCATCTGATTTCTAAAAGTAAACATGTCAATCTGTTGAAACACAGGGAAACAATGTATTTAGCAAAAGTTCCTATTTGTATTTTTTGGCATTCTGTTGCACAAATAAATAATACATATATATTTTGGTAAAAGAAACTAGAGGAGTACTGCTGTTGTTATCTGAGAGATTTGTTTTGTTTTATTGAGATTGAAAATTGGCAGAATGAATGTCAATGTGGAAATGTATTTCCAGAGAATAGCTGATAATTTGCAGGACTAGAGATTTATGAAATGTGTTTCAGATTTTGTCATCAGATTCACATATGTATGGCTCCCACAGAAGTTAATAGAAGCTGGGACAGAATTTGGTCATCTTTTGCTCAAGTGGCAAAATTCAGATTTTGAATCAGATTTTGAGCTCCCAAATTCACAGCTGTTTGGCTCTACAGTTGTTTTTGACTTATTATAAAGCTTGACTCGAAGCCCAGTAAGTCAAACTTCCTCTGATTTCACTGTGCTTTGGATCAGGCTCACAAGAAGAGGGTCCACCCAGAATATTGGGCTCCACTATCAAATATATTCCTGAAATTCAGGGTTGCTTGAATCCAGGATTTTGGTTTGGGCCAATATACTGAGGAGGCCACCACTATTTCTTCCCCTGCTTCTTTGAATTATACAATTATAAAAATATTTTACTTATTTAACTGTACTTTTTTGATTCACTTAGTAGAACAGTGTATTTTAAAACCAGAAAAAGCTAGGTAGAGAACTTCAAAAACTACATCAAGAAGAATGAAAACTGAGTCAGTTTAACAAGCTTGGGCTGCTCTTGAAAATAGATTGCAATGCACAACTTTAATTGTATGGGTCAAATCATGGTCCCCTTACTCACACTGATGCGACCATTCATATGACGAGTGTATTCAGTGTGTGTGGCATGTCACAATCTGGCTCTGAATTAACATATAACTACTCCATGTCCTCCTGTACAGACAACTCCCACTGGATTCAACAGCATGTGGATTGTGTGGAATTGGTCCCCCTATAATTAATTAGCCCCTGCATGTCCAAAGAACAGTTGGGTTCCTAAAGGATTGCTTTCCAAGTCTTAAATCAGGGGGACCTAGCTATTTCCCTGCACGTTGTTCTCTCTCTTTGAAATAGAGCGTTGAACATGTTGTGTATATTATGACTTAAAAGCTTCATTGGAGCTGCATTTCTGTGAGTTGTATTGATGCTGAAACTGTACCACAATTCATCATATTAAACTTCATTTGTTCGAAGCCTTACATTGGAGTGTAGGCTCAGTCTCTTAGGCCGTGTTTCATACCTGTATTTCTTGCCAATAACACCACACACCGCTATCCTCTTACTTTGCTGTAGTGTATGTAGATACTGTATGAATGGCGTGTTGCTGAATCTCAGCTGCTGAGCCTCCCCATCTTGGTGAAAAAATTAGACTATTGCAGCAGTAATCAGAAATAATAATAAAGCATCCCTGGTTCTAGCTGGTGGTGTGGAATGGAAGGAGAGAAAGATATGGAGGTGAATCCTGATATGAGACAGTATTGCTTTGACAACTGCTGCAACGTCTGAGTGCACCAAGGCAGAACAAAAGCTTAAGCATATTCATAAGGCCCTTAAAGTCCTCACTGCAAACTCAGCAGACAGCCAGTGCTGCTGGAGGAGGGAAGGATGCTCTGTGAGTGGTTTACTCACAGACAATGGCTGTGACCTGGCACTGGTATAGGCAAGGTGGCTTCCTTTGGAGGTGAATGACTTTGGCTAAACCTGGGGAAAACCACAACCATCTGTTTAATACAGGAAGCTGTCGAAGGTGTAAAGAATGTCTAAGTAAGCGAGTGGGACACGATTAATCTTAGTTTGTTTCAGTCCTACATCTTTAGCTACTGAGGGGAAAAAAGAGCCTTGCTCCTAGCTCATAACCTGAGTGTTAAAACTGATGTCCTCCCCATTAAGGCCTGTAAACTCATTAGCACATGGCAATTTATCCTCTTTTATTTCTTCTCAATTATCCTATCATCCATTGTGTCTGGATCTGATTACCCTTTCCCAGAGTCAAACATTATCTTGTAAATCATTTGCTTTAAGTCTAAGCCTGCCATTGCATTGCCCAGGATTTGCTTAGGAAGGTAATAAATCAATTAGCATTAAACTTGTGGCGTCATCAATTTTCTTTCCTTGCGACTGGTAAAAGGAGTACCTGAACCTTGCTTTGCCATAACAAATTTCCTTACGTTGTCCATGCTGAGACTGCATTCTCCCAATATCAATATATTTGGCACAGAAGTGAAGAGCAAACGTGCTTTTGGAAATCCCAGTGGCCCTGATTTAATAGCTTTGGATCAGGCCTTTGGAAGAGCAGGTAGCTCAGTTGGTGGGTTGCTCCTGCAACATAAATATTAAATAATAATTCTGATGGTCTGAGTGAGATATCACAAATGTAAAAGTAATATGTTATCTGTACCCATCTGGTGTTGGGACAGAGCTATGGATGTGTGACGATGGGTTTGCTTTGCTCTGCTATCTGCTATCCCTAAATTGGCTACAAAAGAATCTTTTGCAACTGCTGAGAAATTTGTGAGTGACACAGAACTGGTCTAACAGCACCTAGATTATGCCCCTCTGTGAGGGTGATGCAGACGGCATGGCTGAGATATCCCTTCACCTGGGCAATCCTCAGCTGCTTTGATGGGAGGCATAGGATGTATCAGGGGATCTGCATGGCATGGAGGTGTGTTAAGACAGGTGGAGAGCAAAAGTGGCTAAAAACTATCTGTACAGCATTTTACTGTACTGTGGGAAGGGATAGCTCAGAGGCTAGATTGTTAGTTTGCCAAACCCACATTTGTGAGCTCAATCCTTGAGGAGGCTATTTAGGGGTCCAGGGCAAATATATGAAAAAGGAAGAACATCTGTCAGCGATGGTACTTGTCCCTGCCAAGAGGACACAGGGTGGGACTTCCTGAGGTCCCTTCCAGTACTATGAGATGTATATACTGATACTCAAACATGTAGCAGGACCCTGTTGTTCAGCCTATTATATTTACAGCAAGTGCTGGGAACATTTATGAATTGAGCTGGGGGTGACTAAGGGTATAGCACAGTAAATGGAAACACTTCTTTCCCACTTTTTGAATAATGTAACATGGCAAAAACAGAAATAATCATTTTCCCACCTCATATAGAATGTGCTATATACAAGGTAGTCTATTCTGTCTTCTATTTTTCTTGTGATAAAAAAGAGCATAAGTGTTTGCAAGGTGCAGATTAAAAGGTTTAGCAGCATTAGTTTAACAAGTTCCAGGCACAAACTAGCTGAATGTGAAAGCTATCTATAGCTATATCTTGCTAAGGAAAACCTGGTTGTTTGTTGCAGTACAGTGGTCTCACGTGGAAAGTTTACTCTGTATTAAGAGAAATTGCCAGTTTGAGAAGAATTCTCAGGGAGTAGCTCTGTAGCTGGTAGATTGTTTCAAAATAGAAGAGGCTTTTAAAGGGTTACTGAGGTTAGACTGGCATGAATTTGGATTGGCTGCTTTTTTCAAGGACTGGATATACTACTCAGCTATGGCTACACTAGCGAGTTTTCCTGACAAAACTCTGGTTTTGTTGACAAAACTGGTGGACCATCCACACACACGATGCATTTTGTCAACAGAATGTTGAAAAGTTGGCATTTCCGCCGACCACCCTCTTCCACTCCCAGATGAGGAAGACCACCTTTTGTCGACAGGTTCTGTTGACAAAAAACTGTGTGGACGCTCTGGGGCGGGGCCTTCTCTTGACAGGACAATGGGCAGCCCTGTCTTCTGTGTTTCTGGGTGCCTGTTTTGTTGAGAGAGCAGCCGGGCAATCTGTCTGCTCTGTTGACAGAGTGGAGCACTCTTCTGATTGGCTTTTGTGTGTGGCTGCACTCTGTTGACAGGAGTTTTGTCAGGAAATCTCTTCTGACAGTGACTGCTGTTGCCAGATCACTGTAGTGTAACTGTAGCCCTAGTGATTATCCTACATGGAGAATAAGAAGTCTTCATGCCTCCCTACACCCTCATGTGTGCTGTATATGTCCACATTTTAGCAGAATTTTTTTTATATTGGTACCATTTTTCATATTCCTCTGCCTGCAAAGTAGTGCTGCCCTACTATTATGAGTCCAGCTATCCAGGGTTTTGGAAGAGAGTAAAAAAAGATAACTAATTCATTTTATAGGCAAGCGACCTAAAAGTACTTGTTCAGACTTGCTTAGCCATGATGACTCCATACTTAATGAGTTAAGCCAACCCCAAACTTTTGAAAATTAAGAGAAAACTGGTTACCTGGAAACATAACCTAGAACTGCCTACAACTGTGTTCCTTGCTTCTTCCTCTGAAGCAGCTGGAATTTGCCATGGTGTTGATGGGACTGAGGGACCACTGATCTGATAAACTATGGCATTTCATGTGTTCCTATGCTACATTGTGGCTCTGGTTGATTACAAACAACCTGGACCTACAGGTGAATGACAGACACAGTTGAGAGAGTCAATAAATGCAAGGAGACCAATCTTTCTTGGCTGGCATTCTTATAGTTCATCAGCCCTATGCTTAGTGTCGGTGGAAATGGCTATTCCTGTGGCTTACATTTTGGTATGTTTACAAGATGGTAAACAGCCTTTACTGAAAACATACAGTAGGCTGTAAGCCATCTTTAAAGGTGAAACATGATTTATACATTGTAAAACTGATTTAAGTGTTGATCAAAAGCTCATGTTGGTCCAAAGGGAAAAAATTACTTTAGTGGACTTTGGATCACATCTCAAAGCTTCAGAGTAAAACTATGTATCCCAAAAGGGACACTCAGGCATTTGAGTTATCTTTGCAGTTGAATGTCTGCTGTTTCCCCTTCGTAATAATGGAAGTAGTCTTGCTTGGTTTTCATTGAATGATAAGTAAATGAGCATATACTAATGTCTGTTACTTCACAAATGTTATTCTCCAGAGCAGTGTATTTTAAAATTTTGTTTAAAAGATCTCATTTTGACTACAGGGCTGATTAACTACACCTTCTTCTGGAAAGTCTCAAAGTGCATTACAAAATAGGAATGAATTAATTTGCAGAACATCCTGTGCCACTCTTGTGCAATAGGTATTGTTATGCCTGTTCATAGAGAAACTGAGGCAATAAGAAGTTAAATGACAAGGTCACACAGAAGGGCTGTGGCAGGGCTGGGTATAAAACTGAACTCCTGGTTCTCAGTCCTGTGGTATAATTATGGGATCATCCTCCCCAGTTCTTTTTCACATATATCCTGATGCAAAATAGGTGAGTGTAAAATAGACGAGGATTCTCTTCTTTCATGTTAGGATTCTTAACTAAGTGTTCATTGAAAGCTTTTATCAAAAATACTGGGGATTCCAAATCTGAAGCACTTTCTGTAACTTTTAAAGGTCATTTTTTGAACACTTTCTTCTAACCACTGATAACAAATTATTCCCTTGGCACAACGGCTATGTCTACACTAGAGAGGTTTGTTGACAAAACCAAGGTTTAGTCAACAAAACTTATGGAGTGTCTGCACACGCTGTGTCTACACTACCACCCACCTTTGAAGGAAGGATGCTGAGTAGGGTGTTGGGAGTTTACTAATGAAGTGCTGTGATGCATATGCAGCACTTCATTAAGCAAATTCCCTCCTGCGGCAACTTCAAAGTTTTAAACTTCGAGGTACCAGCTTGTGTCTAGCCGCGGCTCACCTGCCGGTACTTCGAAGTGCCAGGCAATTTCGAAGTACTTTTACTCTTCAAAATTTGCTCCTCAAAATTTTCCTAGTCTCTCTTTTACACTCACCTATTTTGCATCAGGATGTATGTAAACAAGAACTAGGGAGGATGATCCTATAATTATGCCACAGGACTGAGAACCAGGAGTTCAGTTTTATACCCAGCCCTGCCACAGCCCTTCTGTGTGAGAGAGGGTCCCACAATGGTCATAATTCAGAGCTGTAAGAACTAAAAATTTTGAGGAGTAAAGGGACTTTGAAGTTGCCCTGCCATTTTGAAGTACCAGCGGGTGAGCTGCAGCTAGACGCGAGCCAGTACTTTTAAGTTTAAAACTTCGAAGTTGCCGGGGGGGGGAATTTGCTTAATGAAGTGCTGCATATGCACCACAGCACTTCATTAGTAAACTCCCAACACCCTCCTTACCATCCTTTCTTTGAAGGAGGGTTGCAGTGTAGACAAGCCCACTATGTGTTTTGTCGATAGTTTATTGACAAAACTTGGCACTTCCACTGATGGTGTTCTCCCTTTCTGTGATTAGGATTAACGCCTTTCTGGACAGTTTCTGTTAATAAAAAAGCTGTATAGATACTCCGGTGGGGTGGGGGTGGGGGCTCTGTTGACAGCGCTGTTTGCTGAGCTTCTGGGTGGCTGTTCTGTCAAGAGAGCATCCAGGCAGTCTGGCCACTCTCTGTCAACAGAGCGGATTACTCTTTCGATCTGCTTTTGTGTGTGGATATGATCTGTCGACAGAAGTTTTACCGTAAGATCTCTTCTGACAGTTCTGTCAACAGATCACTGTAGTATAGATTTAGCCAACAAATAACACACAAACCCTTTAATTATAATACAGCATTCAATAGCTTAAAACATTCCAATGATTCCTATGCATCCTACACATTTCATAGCAAGGAAAATTTGAGCAGAATTTAAAGGACGACTTTACATAAGGGTTGACAGGTTTCATGTCTACAAGGGGAAGTTTCAGTACAGGTGAGGACAAAGAAAATCCCAGACAAGTTTTGATCACAGAGGAGACGGGGATAAGAAAGTTTTATTATCTATTGCTTTTAGGCTTATTTACCATCAGGGTATCTTGCCACAAGCATGCTTTTTAGTTCTGACAGCTCTGACTTATGGCCATTGTGAGATCCTATCTCATTAACCGGAATGGGAGAATAAAACATCAAACAATCATAAAAATAATTTGGCACTGTGAAACCACTTAGGAGCAGCTGTCAAACAGGTTGGAAGATAAAGTTCTGAATAAAAAGAATAGCGAGAGGGCAATGTCCTGCCGTGTGCTTTCTCTGCATTATAGAATCCTTAATAATATGAAGTGCCCATGTTTATGCAGAATAGGCCAGACACTCCATATATGATATTGATTATGCCTTAACCCCAATTTAGTAAAGACATACTCCTCCTTTTCCTAATCAGATGTTGCAGAAGCAGTCCTGTGAAATGTTCCCTAAATGCCAAGCCATATTTTATCTCCGAAGGCTGTGGCAGGAGATAGGGCTTTGTTTTGCTTGTTGTCGTGGCTTGGAGCCCAGTTGGAGGACAGCAAGGCCCCTGTGGGGCTCTTCTCCAGCAGTTTTCATCCAGCAATTCAAAAACATACATCTTTATCAAGCTGTTGTTGTCAGACAACATTAGATAATTAATAGGCCATTTGTCAGCCTGCACAAAACGTGTTAGAATCCCAAACACAATCAGGATAAATATAGTTGCTTGCTCTCTGAAGGCTTTTTGTTCTGTCATGCAGGCATTGCAGGCAGATATTTACTATTAAACAAGACTCATTATTAATCACATCTAATGTTAATTAATTAACTGGGTCTGTGGATTGAGGGCTCTCTGTGACTTTCAATTGTTTTAAGAAGCTAATTGGTAATTTAGTAATTTGCACGGGAAGTTGCTGTTACTTGTTTCATTCGTGCTGACTTCTTCAATTTAGCAAAATCTCTTTGTTTACTTAAAAATACTGTGCTCACGAAATGCTTAGGCTTTTTGTGGCACATCCTCCTCCGATTAAAGATATGACCACATCTAAACTTGCTTAAGTTTTGGGATGTTGTACCCAGAGATTTCGTTCAAAAGAAGGTCTAATATCAGCCATGCCACCATTAAGTGGCGTTAACTAATTGCAAGGAAACGTGGGGCATTAAAAGGCATAAGCAAAAAGGGAGGAGATGATGGCACTGCTGTACTATCCGAGCATAGAACAGGGGTACCTACTGCAAGTGCCATCCAGCTGCAAGTGGCAAAACAGTTCTTGATGCTCAGTGGGGCCAATAGACTCGCTGCATTCCAAAGCAAGGTGGGGTGGAGGGGTCAACTCCATGCTTGCAGAAGGGGCAGAGCAGGGTCTAGCTTTCCCCAGGAGGCCTCAGCACCCCGTATGCTTCAGCAATGTCAGCCAATCCTCAGTGCTGCCTAGAGTAGGATGCCCAGGTCTCTGGCAGCTGGGAGCCACGGGCCCTTTTGAATCACTGGGCCCTGGGGCAGCTGGCTCTTTTCCCTGCTCTGTTGGAGGGCCTGTCAATACCATCAAAACTAGAACCAGTCCTGACCCTATGGAGGATTGTGGCAGATCAGTGATTGCCAATATTGCAGTATATTTTTGTCATCATTCTCTGTAGGCCTGCGCTTTGTCTAGTACTTTATGTTTGTACAAAGTGAATGCCAGGTGAATATCAAATGATACCAGATTTTATACTCAGTTTGCACGGGAGTAACTGACCATGAGAGGAAATGGGCTGTGGAGCAGCAGCTCTCAAACTGTGAGTTGGGATCCCAAAGTGGGTCACAATCCCATTTTAATGGAGTCACTAGGGCTGATTTAGAATTTCTAGGGCTTGGGACTGGTTCCCATGGGTAGCAGGGCTGAAGCTGCAGAACATCAGTCTGAGACTCAAGCTGTTTGCCCAAAGTGGTGGGGCTTGGGTTTTGACCCCTTGCCTCCTCTTAGGTTGTCAGGACTCAGGGGGGTTCAGACTGTGGTTCCCTCTTTTGAGGTTGTGTAGTAATGTTTGTTGTTGTTGTTGTTGGGGTGGGCCACAATGCAATGAAGTTTGAGAACAGCTGCTCTAGTGAATCAGGCCCTTAAAGATTACTTGATTTTAACAGTCACAGAGGGGTAGTCATGTTAGTCTGCACCTTCACAAAACAAAAAAGTAGTTCTGTAGCACTTTAAAGACCAACAAAATAATTTGTTTGGTGATGAGCTTTCATGGAACAGGCCCACTTCTTCAGATCTGGTCTGTCCCACAAGAGCTCATCACCTAAAACATTATTTTTTTAGTATTTAAAGTGCTACAGGACTGCTTTTTTATTTTGATTTGATCGGTATTTATTTCTTGTGGAGGGGAATGAAATGCAGAATTTGCCAAGCTATCTTTGATAAAATTCAGGTGGAGGAAGCCCCCAAGGCTTTGAACTGTGAGGGTTCTATAGGCATTTTGCTTGCAAAATTCCTCATGACTTGAACAGATGGTGCATGGGTACAAGGGCTATGTGATTTAAGCCAAGAGCTCTTACATGCTTCCAGGCTATCATGTATTTGATACAAATTTTGCTGTGACATTTTTGTTTTCACATCTTCTGCGTTATGTGCCTGAAGTACAATGTACATGGTTTTACGATTAGCTGGCTATTGTGACACTGGGACTAGGATAACTGCAGTACAAGGCTACCTGTTTGTTACTCTGCGTGTGCAAAGGTTTAGCTGGTAGAAGAGCTAAATTGTTTAGTGGCAGTTTTAATTGTCTATTCCTGTTAATCCTTTTCATGAAGAACTTCCATTAAAATCAACAGGAATTCTGTGCATAGACAGCTTGTAAGGTTGGTCCCAGGTATAGCTCATGCACATTGTCTCTCCTTTATGAACCAGTCTGTAACAGCCTCGGCCAGTGTCTGGACGACGTGGGCCTCCACACCTTGCCCAAATCTGGGCACAGCCAACTTGGGGGCCGGCAGCTGTCTCCCTGGCTTGTCCCCTTTAGTGGGACTGCTGGCAAGCAATGTATGCACTCAGGCCCTAGCTCAGGGTGGGGCAGCAAACCAGCAGTCAGTGAGACCAGCCTGGGTTCTGGGCAGGGCATGAGACCAGCAGTTAGTGAGCCCTGCTGAGGTTCAGGGCGGCGGCAAAGACACAGTCAGTGAGCCTTGCTGAGGTGCAGGGCGGCTGGCAAACAAGCAGTCAGTGGGGCCATGCCTTGGTTCAGGGCGGGGCAGCAAACAGGCAGTCACCAAAATGGTGTAGGTTGGGAGAGGCGAGGGGCGGCCTCTCCAGGAGTCGGGGTGGAGGGACTCCCACTCCACTGTGTCCCGGCCCAGGGCCCTAGGACCAGCTCTCACCATGAGCTGGATAGTGGGGATCCAGGCTGCAAGAGACTACCATGGGTTCAAGTGTAGCATTCCCTGGGCCACTTCTGACCTCCACCTCCATTGGCATCTGGTCCCACTCCCAGGGCTCGGTGAGCTCAGGAAGGTGGGTCTCCTCCAGATAAAAGTAGCAGCTGGCAGGTCCGGCCAGTCGGGCATCTCCACGTCATTTGGGTAGTGGAAGGGGGGCAGGATCATGGGTTCTGACAGGTCTGAAGCCTGGGTGTTGCAAGCAGCAGGCAGGACTCCAGGCTTGTGCCCATTTAGATCCCTGAGGTAGCTGGCCACGGGCAGGCTTCCTGGGTCCAGTGGGTCCTTGGGGTAGGGGGCTCGCTGCAGGTGCAAGGGCCCCAGTAGTTCGGGAAAGTCTGGATACCTGGTTAATGGCAGGCTTGGCTGCAGCACTCTGGCTTTGGCAGGGTGGCTGGCCAGTGGTTCTTGCTGGCCTGGTGGTCTGGCCTGGGTCCTCTGGCTCCGGCTCCCAGGAGCCCAGTCAGAGGCCTCTGTTTCAGTCAGAGGCCAGTCTTTTAATGAGCCTCATGCCCTGCCCTGGTACGCCTGGCCCTAGCTACTGCTCTCTGTGGGGCAGGGCACAGGTGTTCTGGGCAAGCTCACCAAGATCTCTGAGAGGCCTCCTCGGCCTCTGAGTCAGGGGGAGGCCACTGCAGCTCGCTACAGTCACATAACTGTATTTGGTGACATGTCTATAGACTGTATGGCTCTTTTAAAACAGTGATTAATACAATTACCCATTAAGACATAAATACGTATGTGACATATATTCACATCAAGGCTATCTGTCTAACTGCACTCTGCCCTCTCCTCTTTGCTATGTTCATATTTGCATTGCCTGTCCCTGTTTTTCGAGAGCATCTACCTTAATCTTACATTTATTTTGGAACAGAAGATGGAATACAAACTCTTACCTTAAGAGAGAATTTGCTTTAAAAATAATTATGATAGTTCTTGACTTGGAGAAGGGCTAAAATATTCTGGGGGAAATTTCTGTCCTAACATCCTGTCTACATATGGAGTTACTTTGGAAGAGCTATTCCAGAATAACTATTCTGGAGAACTTCATATGTGGGTGTTCTTGTTCTGGAACGAGTGTCTTTTCTCAGTTTAACCCTCTTTGAAAGCTAACTCTGCACAAGAAGTTTTTCAGGTGTTGTACTTTAAACTCACACTCTATCTTAATTCAAATTAACTTTCAAGTATAAACACCCATTTAGTGGAGTAGTCCTGGCTGCTGTATAGTTAAAGGGTCGTACTGTTTCTGCAGGGCAGAATAGCACGCTGTGGAGTTGGAGAGATGTGCACATGAAGGGTCTCCTTGGCATACATGTGCCATTTCCTCCTCCAACTTAAGGGGAGCTGAGTGGAAGGACTCACTGGTATTTGGAGAAGCCTCAGGAGAAGGCACATCAGCCCCTCTCCTTGCCACCCTTATGTCCAGCAGAGTTTACAAAGGAAAGAGACTACAGACTGGGTTTCTGAGCTGCTGGGGGAACAGAGTTGGCATGGGTGCATAGAACTTCCACATCTATAATCCTGGACTCTCTCACATTTCTGGAGCTCTGCAAGGCCTCAGTGTGTCTCCAGAGCCTGTGCTGTGTGATAGTAAAACCTGTTGGCTGGCAGAATTGCAAAAAGCCGTCAGCACAGAGTGTTTCTGCTGTTTACTCTTTTTCTGCAGGTTTTACTGTTGCAGGTGATGATCCTATACAGGATTAGGAAAGAGCCACAACACAGTCACTACTATATGTTCTTCGTGCTTCTTCAAAATGGAGCAGCCTGAACACTCATTTAGCACATCATGCAAGCTGTAGTGTTCAAATTACATACCTTCGCCCTGGTCCCCCTCACTAGCCAGCTAGCTACCTCTGTGGGCTTTGATTCATCAGAGATGGAGAGATTGCCTCCCCTCCCCCCCGCACCCGACTTCCCACTTTTAGAACAGTTGTGAGTAGGAATTCTTCTCTCTAATTGCACAGATGTGCTATCAGAGGACAGGCCACTCTGCCCACTTCTCTGTCCAGTGCATTGGTGAAACATATGGCAGGATATGATCCATCGTAATTGTTGGCAATTTCAGGACATTAAAACAAATTCTGCTTGGTTTCTGCTATAACCTTAACAAAAGGGCTTACCACTATGGACCTCTAAGTTAGGCATCTAATTAAGCGTCCAGATTTTCACTTCAGAGAACCTGGTACCAATGGTGGGCACTGAGTACTTTTGACAAAGTTTCCCTTGATTTTTATTCTTTATCATTAATTTTTACACACTCTTCAAAAGCCTATGTTCTCTCTCTCTCTCTCTCAGAACATACAAGTGTGTGTATATACATACAGTTAACTTTCATATCTGGAAGCCCCAGGACGAGCTGGTTCCCAGATATTCAAATATTCTGGAAAATAGAAAGGTATACCTAGCAATGCATAACAATAAAAAAAAGCAAGATTAATATTAAGAAAAAAACAAAAATGTATGCAGAGTACTTTATTTACCAACAATAGTAGTATTGTACACTGTCAACTTATACTGTATTTGCTGTATTTATTTGTATTTACTTTCACTATCTTGTCTTTATGGAAAACATAACTAAAATTTACTTATGGTTAAAATTGCTGGTTATGTGAGAGTTCCGGATGATAGAATGCCGGATGTGAAAGAATTTACTGTATATACACACATTCTGTATTTTAAGATTTATTGATTTTGTTGAGGGGGAGGGGATTATTTTTAACATTTTTAAAGTCTGATGTAGATCAAGCTCCTTTTTGGAGGCTTTCTCTTTGTATATGTTATCACTAGTAATCCAGTACACTTTATTGTAGTAGCATTTAAAATGCATTAGGGAACTTCTAATGCACACCAGCAAAGTCTCCCTGGACCAATTAATGTACTACATCCTAATGCACTTTGGAAATCAGACCCCTGTAGTCCGCTTTTAATGCTAAGTGTAGACAAACCTTCAGGTACAAATAATCATTTCCACTGTGTTCCTGGTGTTTGTTAGATAAATATAAATTTAATATTTTTTTGCATTGAGGATGTTTTATCTGTGTTTATTGGTTAAAAGTGAAAATCCAAAGCCCAGTATAGATCAGTACACACACATACAAAATGTATGTATATGTATCTGTTTATGCGTATGTGTACCCACAGACATGCATATTTCACAGACCTATATTTATAAATATAATTTGTTCAGGCAAAATATTTCCTGCACAGATATATAGAGAATAAATAGTTCATGCATAGTCTAACTGCTGAATTTAAATTGTTTTATTCCTGCTGAAGTGCTGGTATTGAATTATATGAAAGGGGGAGAGGGGTGACTGTATTGAAAAATGTCCTTTTGCTAACAAAGACCTGAGTTGGATTCCCATGAAACCACTTTTAGTTTCATTATAGAAGCTTCTTTGGCTGAAAACACAAGTGTGCAATGAGGCTTATATGTATCCTGTCATAATAAACCCTGGATTATGCTTCAATTAAATCTATTTTATAGGCATTTCTTATGAACCCATGAAGTCTTTGGCCTTTAAGAGAGACTGGTTGTCATATGTGTCTGTAGCTTAGTACGGTGAGTCTGGAAGTATACAGCTCTCACTTGGTCAGGGCATGTGGCTCAGGAAGCAATGGGATTGACCATGTTGTCTAGAGACATTATCTGCATCTGGTAGTTCTCTGAGTTGTCTGCGTGATACAAAAGGAACACTTCCTTCTGAGAGCCTAGTGTGGCTTCTTTCACTGTCTGCCTCAGCACCCTTTTTGTCATCTCTCTCTCTCTCTCTCTACTTCTCTTCACCCCAGACCCCCCCCACCCGAAGATGTAAGCTTGCTGTTGTCTAAAGGGGAGGTAAAGGTTTTTCCCTGGGATGTTAATTTCAAGGCTGAATGCTTTCTAGTCACTAGGCCTTGCTGGAGGTATCATTCAAGACTTGCCGACAGGCAGCAGGGGACCATTTGTCTCACCTGCAGGCTACATGGCTTTAGGAAGATGGCAGAACTTTGTGAAGGCTCTAAATCTGCACCTGCATGTCTCTAGCTCTGCTCTGTTTATCTCTGAATCCTTTATCTGATTTTCTTCCTAGTCGTATGTGTTTAAAAATGTGATAAACTGTGTATAGCCAACGCAATCTTCAAAAGATTCAGGCTTATGTTGTTAAGTGGGTTTAGGCTACTGTCTCAAGCATGAGATATAATTCAAAAATAATATTTGTATTGGCTCAGGGCTAGCAAATATACAATCAAGATACAAACCAGAAACGTTTTCTTTCAGGCTGTAATGCTGTTTTGGAAGGAAGAAGTATTTTATTCCCCAGATACACGAAGAAGCTTCTCTTATCTGAATTGTGAAATGTAAAATTCTCTTTCAGAAAGAGGTGAGAATGAAGTTACTGAAATATTGTTGAAACATAATGTTATCTCCCCTAGAGTAAATTTCCTGAGAAAGGGGTGAAAAACTTAGCAATAACCAGATCCATTGAGAGTAAATATTATGGAATAAATTCATATTTAAGTTTCCAGCTGCTCTAAAGACTGCAAGCTCTCTAGCCACATTAACGCGGAATTATAACTAAATTATTAAAGGACATAAAAATAACCTAACCCCAAAACAAAAGTTTGCTGAATCACAGAATTATTCTGTGGCTCTCTCTAATGTTGATCAGCAAGGGTACACCTTCTGATTCCATACAAGCTTTGAAACAAGCATATCTATAGTTGGGTAATGAGAGATTCAAGTCTACCTAAATTCTCAAAAAACATGAAATCATTTCAAAACAAGAAATAATTCTAAAGAAAATTTGTATTAGTTTGATTGATTATCTTATTTTAATCCATATTAAAGCGTTAAGTCTTTAGGTGTGGCTCCTTAGTTCTAACACCTCATAAATTATGGCTATAATGAAGCAGTCATTTATCCTGAGCTCATGATGAATGGCTTGCCCTAGGAGGAACTAAAGAATAGGCAAGTAGATCATTTTCATATTTGGCGAAAACAATATTAAGTACCCAGACCTCAGTGATTGCCCTAATAAATGAATAATCTGAGGTGAGGGGCTTGGCAGTCAGTGTAAAAAATAACCTGAGCTTTCTCTGTCATTTGTCAGGCTTTGCGATGACAGCATGCATTATGGGTAAATGAGCAATCAGCAAGAACTATGTTATGGCTGGGATGTTTTTGAGAAATTTATCATATGCATTGCTTGGTACCTTTAAGACCTTAAGGCTTAGTTGCTATAGTGCATGATTGCAGGTGAACATAGTTCCTATTTACTATCCCGTGCTTCCTTTTAAGGGGATCCTTTTTTAAAACTTTCTAAGACAGTGAACTTCAGCTAATATTATTTTCCAGACTTGCTTTCGCTGATTCTCTTTACTTTGTGCTTACCAGTTCTGAGTTAATTATAATGCTCCTGTGAAATGTGACTGAAGATTTGAAATGTGCTAAGACACATGAAGTAGCTATGCCAGTTGACAAGGGCTAGTTACACACAGAAAGAATGCATAGGTACAAAATTCCAGGGCATGCCAGAAGTCCAGCAAATGCTCATCTGTACTGCTTGACTGTTGTGAGGAGTTAGTTGCTGCTGCTACTTAATTAATTGTAATATATTCAGATACCATATTATGTACATTGAGGGCTAAAAAAGAAAAGAAGCAAACATGTTATACACTTATACAATATGTGGGAAAGCAAGGCCAGTGATAAATAATACAGTGTATTCTGGGGCATTGTGACTCACTATGACTTGATTTTATTCACTAAAATTTAACCTCCACTCAGGTAGTATATTTTGTCCAGCAAAATCCTCCACTCAGCTTATAATTTTGTCCAGCAAATGCCCTCTCCAAATTATTTTAACTGAAATTATCAGAGGTATAGAGGAAAAGAACATACTGAAACTGCAATCTCTGTACCAGGATAGGTAATGGAATGAATAATTACAAAATCAGTTTACAAACCTCTAGAAGTTAGAAGGTGTTAAATAACAGTCAGTATGGATTTATGAAGAACAAATTGTGTCAAACCAATCTGATAGCTTGTGGATAAAGGGAAAGTGGTAGATGCAGTATATCTAAAGTTTAGTAAGGCATTTGATACAATCTCACATGACCCTCTTATTAACACGCTCGGGAAATAAAACCTAGATGGAGCTACTATAAGATGGGTGCATAACTGGTTGGATAAAAGTTCGCAGAGAGTAGTTATCAATGGTTCACAGTCATGCTAGAAGGCCATAAAGAGTGGAGTTCCTCAGGGGTCAGTTCTGGGTCTGGATCTCTTCAAGATCTTCATCAATGATTTAGACAATAGCATACAAAGTACACTTATTAAGTTTGCAGATGATACCAAGCTGGGAGAGGTTGGAAATGAGTTGGAGGATAAGAGTCATAATTCAAAATAATCTAGGCAAACTGGAGAATAGTCTGAGGTAAATAGCATGGCATTTAATAAGGGCAAAATAAATACTCCAGTTAGGAATCTGAAAACTGTTAAACACATATAGCAGGGCTTACAGCCACTGCAGGTCCCAGGGCAAGGTGGGAGAGGGCCCCGGCTGCATAACCCAGAAGGGGTGAGGTGAAGGGCAGAAGGGTCAGGGCCTAGGGCAGTCAGCCCTTAGCATGGCTTAGACATGGCACTGCCCTCTGCCCTGAGCCCCACAGAGTGGCAGAGCAGTGCTGCCAGGACACATCAAGGGAGCCCAGAGGTCCAGCTGACACAGCCTCTACTAAAGTAGCAGCAGTGGCATCTGGAGCTCTTGACCCCTTTGAAATGCCAGGCTCTGGGACAACTGCCTCTTTTGTTCACCCTGTTGGTGGGCCTGCACACATACAAAATGGGAAATGATTATTTAGGAAGGAGTACTGAGGGAAGAACCACAAGCTAAATATGAGTCAACTGTGTAACACATGGCAGAAAAAGCCAACATCATTCTATGGTGTGCTAGCAGGAGTGTTGTAAATAAGACATGGGAGGTAATTCTTCAGCTCTGTTCGGTGCTGATTAGGACTCAGCTGGAGTATTATGTCCAGTTCTGGGCACCACAATTCAGGAAAGATGTGGACAAATTGGAAGAAGTCCAGAGAAGAGCAACCATAATGATTAAATGCCTAAAAAATATGATCTATGAGGAATGATAAAAGAAATGGGGTTCTTTAGTCTGGAAGAGAGAAGATTGAGAGGGAACATGATAACACCTTTCAAATACGTAAAAGGTTGTTACAAGGAGGAGGAGAAAAATTATTCTTCTTAGCCTCCTATGGTAGGCAAGAAACAGTGGGCTTAAATTGCAGCAAGGAAGGTTTACATTGAACATTAGAAAAAACTTCCTAACTGTCAGGGTGGTTAAGTGCTGGAATAAATTGCCCCGGAATGTTGTGGAATCTGCATTATTGGATATTTTTAAGGGAAGGTTAGACATACACCAGTCTGAGTTGGTCTACATGGTGCGTGCTGCTGCTGTGAGTGCAGGGGACTGGACTTAATGACCTCTCAAAGTTCCTTCCTGTTCTGTGATTCCGTATCCCTTTGATGTCTAGGATCTATGGAGTAATACTTTCAACTATGTTCCCTGCAGAGGCAATTAATTGAATTATAATAAGAGGTCAAAACAGTTATTTATCCTGGAATCTCCTATGGCCATACAAACACAATCTCAGCATCAGAGCAACCCAGGGAGATAGGTAACTATTCTGAGGCTCCACTTTGCAGGTGGGTAGCTCCTTATCCTGGGAGCTTCAGAGTCTTGGGCTTAGGACAGCTGAGATTAACGGATAACCAATCAAGTATAATTTTATTTTTAAGGTTTTTGAACGACACATTGATAAATGCACATTTAAGAAAACTTTTTAATTTCAGACAAAAAAAAATGGACAAGCATGTGATAGCAAAGACTGAGGAGGTCAGAAGTTAAACTGAATTCTTGCATGCTCCCTGTTCTTTCTAGCGCTCAATGTTGAAAGGTGCTGAGCCATCCTGCAAAGCACGTAAGAACATGCTTCACTTTAAGAATGAGACTACTCTAACTACAGCAAGCACATGAAATATTCTCCTGACTTTAAGTTCAGCATGTGCTTAGCGCATCAGCGTCAGAGCACTCAACACCCTAAGAATCAACCTGAATCTAAGAGCATTTTAGAACTCAGTTCCCTTGCATCCATATCTGCTGCTTCTCTCTTGCTCTGTCTCTGCTGCCAGTGCAATCTGCCTTTGCTCTGTTGGTCTTTCTCCTTCCTGGCTGCAAGTTTTTTTCTTCTGTCATGGAGGAAGAGAATGTTCACATATGCTCTGATCTAGCAATACTGAACATGTGAATGCAGCTGTCTGCAGCTCTCAGTATCTCTTTACCTGCTGCCACTTATACCTTTCACTTCTTGTTAAGGAACCAAAGTCAGAAGATTAAAGGACTCCCAATTTGGCTTTTTAAATCAGAAGTGAAAGTTAAAACCAGACCAGCTGAGTGTAAGTGCTAGTGAGCACTGCAGCTGGACCAACTCTATTTAAAAGTAAATTAAAACAAAACCCAAAAACTATGTCTTGCTTCTGATCTCAGAAATCTTGTGGCTGTAGTTATCCAATGTCTGATCAATATGTAGTGGCCTTTCTGTTTGAGATGAAATTTCATATTCTGCACTGTTTGAGCATCACATCATTGAATAATAAGAAATCTCTAAGGGTAAGGCCCTGATCTTGCACTCAGATAAATCCTGACATCTTGGTGAACTCGCTTTTGATTTCAGTGGTGATCTGTGCAGCTACAATATCTCCTTGTATGCCTCAAAGTCTGACTGAAACAAGAGTATGTCCTTGTGAAACCTCAATATATTTCACATACAGATGATCCCAATTGGATCATCTCTCAATGAATTTCAAGAGCTGGAAGGAGTGGATGTAAGCAATTTGTAACTGGAACTTTGATGTACCAGCATGATAGGCAAACTGGAAACATGATAGATATACAGATAGCTTTGATCCTGGGTCAAATCCTATATCAGAAAGATAGTATTTTCTGGTCATAGTTCAGTTTTGATGAAAAAGAGCTCACAACCAAAGATGAAGCCCTCTCCCCAAACACCAGATGCTTAGTGGGACTTCAGTGCAGGCCAATGACTAAGGGTTGGGTTTTCATAGGATCTAAAGGAGCTAGTTATCTAACTGCTACACACTTTCAATGGCAGTTAAACATGTAATTGCCTTCTGCTTCTTTATAAAGCTCAGTCTAAGTGCTAGAGTCTGGCTCTTACTCAAGATTTAGCATGATATCATAAATCAGCATTAGTTTTAAGATACAGATGTGAAACTGAAGACATTTCTTTACCAAGTGGTTACTTTATTAATTCACAATGCTTGTCTTTCTAAATTTCTTTGAGCCTGATCCATCACCCACTGAAGTCACTGGGAATCTTTCCATTCACTTCAGTGGGTTCTGGATTGGGCTTCAGAGGAATCTTACTTGTAAGCAATGATTGTAAACCTTTATTTCTCATAGAAAAAATGAGGGTTGACTGAGCAAGAAGTTTACTATCTCCTCACAGAAGAAAAACAAAAAACGTATTAAATGATTCCACTTATCAGTCAAATGTTGCTCTATCGGAGCTACTGGATGCTAAGCTTTTTTGAAAATATGGGGGTGCTGAACAAAGCTAGTTGGAAAATGATAGTAGTAGTGATTTTTATTGTTTTTGGCAGGGAACATTTCAATTTTTCAGTAAAAAAAACCAAGATCTGAAATTTTCCAGCTTCCGCTCACCCCCAAATGAAAACTTTCAGCTCAGAATTGAAAAATTTGATTTTGCAATGTGGTGATTGTGTGGTGCTACATGGGAGCTGTAGTTCAAGTGAGTCCCTCTCCTGTTTCTTAATGAGCCATGCCCCCTTGTTGTACTGTATCTCCCATGAAAGGACATAATTCTATGTTAACTTATTTGAAGGCTTTTAGAGTAAGTTCTGTAGAACACTAATAAATCATTCCTATTAAATTATGTAGAACCTTTCCATAATCATGTACCTGAATGCACCTTACAGGTAGAGAATTTGCTTTTGGCTGAGCCTTAAACTTGACCTGTAGGCTGGATATTGTTCTGTTGACTCTGCTAATCATTAAAGCTGTACTTGGGAAGCCTCATTCAGTCAAATAACAAGTGTAGAAAATACTTGGAATTATTATGGTTCCTCCATGAGGAATAGATAAACATGGCAGAGAATAGAGAGTAGTTTAGTTGATTCAAACTGAATAGTGCCAGAAGGAGACAATAAACCTGGTCTATTGCATAAAAATGGGTGAAGTGTCCAGTATGTACCTGAAAGAGGCTAGAGTTCCTGTTAGTAATCTATGTAGGGATCACTTTGTAACAAACAGTTCCAGCGACACTTTCTATTTCCGCTTGAGAGCGCTGAACTGAAAAAAAAAATCCAAGAGGAATTCTTTTGTAATAAATCCATCTTTGATATCACAGTGGTGCATGCACACTGGCAGCAGCAGGAATGGGACTGCTGTCCTCCTCCAAAAGCACAGGTGTCTACTGTTTGAATTGAAGGGGGAATTTATAAATGCTGTAAAGACTGTAGCCCACTAATGATCAATCCTAATTCTGTCTTGCAGAGGGCAGTAAAGAGTGTGTGCTTGTGTACACCCCCAAACCCCAATTAATTTCTGCCTAGTGCCTGTTATCTAAATAACAATTTACTCTTGGAGGTTGAGAGTCAACTGGGAAGGGCTGTCAAATTAACAAGTTAATCAGGACTTGCCCACTTAAGGTAGCTGGTTGATGATTATTAAGGGAGACAAGAGAACACCCAATGGCTGTGTATGTGAATATGAAAAGGTGGAACCACTGGAAAAGTGTTCATAGGGCCTATCTCTGTACAAAAATGGAAGCCCCCTTGCATGGGCCTCTAACGTGGATTCAGTTAGACTGGTGTAAATGTGCATTGTACTGGTATAGCTCTTCCCATCTTGGAAGGGGAATAAACTATATCACTAGTATAGTGATACTGGTGTAACTACATTCACACTAGGAGTTGCACTGGTATAACTACTTTGATTAAAAAAATCACACCACTAACCTGCATAGTTCTACTAGTGCAAACTTTGTGGGCAGACCAAGCCTACATTAGTCACCATAGTAATCACCTGGGTGGGACCAAATCCATTGTGAGGATAAAATCAGTTAATGATTGTAGGATGAAGGTTCTCAGATTCTAGGATGACAAGGTCCATATAGGTAGATAGCTAGATGATGTGTTCCCCACTTTTGTTGTTATTACTTTACGTGGGTGGTCTGAGTCCAGGCACATCACTGTTAAAGATATGGATTGCTGCTCAGTTAATACAAAGTATGGCTCCTACATCATAGATGGATGGATGAAGGCCACTTCCTTTAACACAACCAGCCTTATTTCCTGGGTCCAGGGGAAAGCAGCAATGCTGCCATGGAAGCAGCTGGACTTCTGTTTCGTATGGTATGGATGTGATCCACATACATATCGTGGGAATATAATCTGCTTTCTGCTTTGGAACGTAAGACATTGAATTGTTTCTTAGCTTTACCCTTCAGTCAAACAATTTTACATTAATAATTTGTAAATGAGGGGCCTGATCTCACACACAGTTTGCAGGACTGGATCAGAATACCCAGCACTTTTATTATATGGCTTTCGCTGATATTTTCATGCTATTAGGAAAATAGAGAATGTAATAGATGGTAGCATTTCACATGAGAAATAAGAGTTACAGAAATAGGCATATATCCAGCCCTAAAAATATAGTTATTCTAGATACTTTTCTATATATCCACTGACAGCTAAAATATTTTGTCATTTAGAATAGTGCATACAATGGCTGAAAGAACTGAATGTGTCTATGCTATCAGTATTCCTAGAAGGTTATCATGTAAGTTTCACTATAGATACGTTTCAACATTTATATTGAAGTTGAATTAACATGGCAATCAGATTAGTAACAGAGAGAAAGCCGTGCTAGTCTATATAATATCAAAACAAAAAAGCAGTAAAGTAACACTTTAAAGACTAACAAAATAATTTATTAGGTGAGGTTTTGTAGGACAGACCCACTTCTTCAGACCATAGCCATACCAGAATAGACTCAGTATAGAAGGCACAGAGAACCAAAAATAGTAATCAAGGTTGACAAATCAGAACAAAAATATCAAGGTGAGCAAATCAGAGAGCAGAGGGGTGGGGTGGGGTGGGGGTGGTAAAGTCAAGAATTAGATTAAGCCAAATGTGCAAAAGAGCCCTTACAGTGTCCCAGAAAATTTGCATCCGGGTTCAAACCACGTGTTAATGTGTCGAATTTGAATAGGAAAGAGAGTTCAGCAGTCTCTTTTTCCAAAGCAGTGTGAAAATTCTTCTTCAGTAAGATGCAAACTCTTAAGTCATTAACAGAATGGCCCACTCCATTAAATGCACACTAAATGGTTTGTGGATCCGGAGTGTTTTGATGTCTGTTTTGTGCCCATTAACTCCTTGTCTGAGAGAGTTTGAAGTCTGTCCAATATACAAAGCATCTGGGCATTGTTGGCACATGATGGCATATATGATGTTAGTTGAGGAACATGAGAATGTGCCCGTGATTCTGTGACTAACCTGGTTAGGTCCAGTAATGGTATCTCCAGAATAGATATGTGGACAAAGCTGGCGGCGGGCTTTGTTGCAAGGAAAAGTCCCAGGACTGGTGCTCCTGTGGTATAGACTGTGGCTGTTGGTGAGAATCCTCATAAGGTTGGGAGGTTGTCTGTGGGACAGAACAGGCCTATCACCTAGGGCCTTCTGGAGTGTGGCATCCTGATTAAGGATAGGTTGCTCACCTAATAAATTATTTTGTTAGTCTTTAAAGTGCTACTTTACTGCTTTTTCTTATGGCAATCAGAGGCTGTTTCTACACAGGCCACTTTCTTTGAAAGTGGCATGGTAATACACGGCCCGAAATATGCTAATGAGGCAAGGATGCGAATTCCCCACACCTTATTAGCATATGGTCACGTGATTTGGAGTCCGGAAGACTATTCTTTTGGACTCCAATATGCCATGTAGCTGCGCAGCCCTGGGGGAGCTTCTGGAAGGAAGTCCTTCTTCCGGACACCCCTTCTTCCCAAAAATTTTCAGGAAGAAGGGGCGTCCGGAAGAAGGACTTCCTTTCCGGAAGCTCCCCCAGAGCCGCACTTTTACACAGCGTTTTGGAGTCTGGAAGAACGGTCTTCCAGACTCCAAATCACGTGTCCGTATGCTAATGAGGCGCAGGGAATTTGCATCCGCACATCATTTAGCATATTTCGGGCTGTGTATTACCATGCCACTTTCGAAGAGAGTGGCCTGTGTAGAAACGGCCAGAATGTTTAATACATTAAATAACTATACTAATATGACCTCTGACTGAAATAATGGAGGTAGGAACCCTTCTGACATTACTGGTATTGTTCAGAGGGAACATTCTTTAAAATTTCTTTGTACTTCCATGTGTTTTGGAGACCAAATATGTTTTTGAATGTTTCTAGTAAAATAAAATGTTCCATAAACACCAATTTGCTTTTAAATTAACCCGTGATGAACCAAATGAATATATGAATATACTATTTGTGTTTATATCATTTAATTATTTATATGATCATAAACATCAGTAAAAGGAAAAAAAATCTGCTGAATACAGAAAACCATCCAGAATAATCCAGGGACATTGCTATAGCAAAAAATTCTCAGTTTGATGTGACTCTCTCTTTGACAGTTCTCCTAAGGTAGGTTATTTTGAAGAAAACATATGTTTCCATTTTCTCTCCCTCTGCTTCCCTTTTAGTCCCCAGGCTCCACTAGGGTCACAGCAACATTAAGGCTTTTGTCACTGTGATTAATAGCTCTTTAGATCATCTTTAATTCACTCACTAATGACTGAGGGTCTTTCTGCTCTCCAAGTAATCGGGTGATGTATGAGCCAATAGTACACCTTGTGGCAGAGGTGAAAATCATTCAGGCAATGCAAATATTGTCACGGGGACAAATGTTTTCCCTGTTAATAAAAATTAATGAATTCTACCCAGGAGCTAGTTAAAGAAACCATGGTGAAGGAGATCCAAGCACAAGCAAGTTCTCACTGCTTGGAACCATTAATTTAGTCTTTCTAGATACAGGAAGATAATTATTATTAGTATTTCTGCATCTACATAACAGATGAGACAGTGGCAGGTTAATTTAATTATACAAATACATTGCACTGTAGCCAGACCTGTATTTCAGTTTCTTGGGCATAGTTGCTGTAGTTAACTTTAGTATCATTATTTTTCTTTACCGTGGTTAAACCACAGGTTTCTACCCATTGCCACGGTTCAGTGAATAAATTCCAGGTCTTGATGCCTAGTTAAAAACCAAGAATTACAGTGGTTAGGTTTTTTAAAATGGTGAAATGATGCAATGAATTTTCAAGTTTGAAAAAGTCCTTGTAATGCATAATAAAAAATTGATGAAACAGGCTGGAAATTACTAAGTAGGATGAATAGTTTTGTGGTGGGAGGTAGGAGTGTGTGTGAGGGAGAACTCGGAGGGTCTTGTTATATTTATTGAATGCTTATGAATTAAAAAAATCTGCCCCTGAAACGATTTGCCTCATGTCATAGCATCTATTTTGGTTGCAGTCCTATTCCTTAACCCCAACTCATTGCCACCAGCAGACAATGATATTGGAAAAGTGTGCCTGTTATTCAGAGCCTGAACATACTGTCCGGCTAATGCTGTTGTCTTTTTTCTTTCCTTTTGGTAATTGCTGAATCTTTCTTCTGGTGACAAAAAACATTATCTTAGCAGAATAAATATTTCTGAAATACGTACCGATCCTATCATTTTCAGCTTAGAACAAGAAAATAGTAAACTTTTTAAAGACATAATTTTACCTTACAATACTTATCTATAAAGAAACATATTAATGAGTGGAGGAAAGAGCTCTACTTGGTACTATTATTTCTGGTAGACACCCAAGGAGAGTAACTAATTTGTTTTTCATTATTGCCAAGGACAAATAGAAAAGAAAGGACCAAATTATGCATTTACTTCCTTTGTGCCTCTAAGGGGGTTCCCCATCATTCTCAAAACTTTACTGTGCATTTCATGTGGTAGCATAGGGTGCAATCATGTGGTTTTAAAATAAGATAAAATTTAGTGGTGTATCTTAAATGAAAGTGGAAAATTCCACGCATCTCCCTCAAACTCCTCCCACCCCAGCTGAAGGGAGGATGCATAGTTGCCCACAATTCAACTTTCTTAATTTTATGACTTGATGATGCTCTTCACTGGTTAGGCCTGAGCCAAACCCCTTAAAAATCTGAATGTATTAAATGTGGACCTAGATGCAGGTCTTTCAATTATTCAGACAGTCTCTGTCATTATAATGAAGTTGGGCAAAAAACTGGATATGAGCCAATTAGATGGCCAGAATATGGCTACAGGTTGAACTGCTCTAGTCTAGCACCCTCTCATCCAGCAACATCTGTTGTCTGGCATGATTTTAATTAGCTAGATATCCACTTATCATGGGTGTGGCCAAGTTTCCTGTGGTCCCATAAAGTTTGTTTACAGCCACCAGTCCTGGCTGTCAGTGTTCTGTGCTGTTATTTAGCTCTAATTTACCCTTAAGTGTGTTCTAAGAGACCAGTAAGAAGTGGAAGTGTTGGTACAGTAAACCCGCCATTTAGCGGACCGCGATTCAGTGGACTTCAGGAAGAATGGACGTCTGCCAGCCCCCCCCCCCCCCGTTGTTCCCAAAGTCCTCTGAATCCACCAGTGCCCTCCCCCTGCAAAGAAAATACATAAATGCTGGCGACTCACTGGGCGGCTGCTGGGAGAGCTGCTGTGGTTGGACCCACCTGGAGCAGCTGCAGGATCCGCCATGGCTGGGGCCCCTGGAGGAGTCCCTGGGACTGACAGAGCAGCTGCAGGACCCACGCCGCAGCTGGAGGAGCTGCCATGCACTTCTCCCTCCAGGGATGGGATGCATACATGGGCAGAGGCGCATGTATATGCACCCCACCCTGGTGGGAAGAGCATGTGGGAGCTCCATTGTCAGCTGCCCAGTCTGTAGTGAGGTTCTGGCTGCGGCAGCAGCTCCAGCTGTGTTGGAGGCTCCAGCCATGGTGGCGTCTCCTCTGGCTGCAGCGGTGGTCCAGGATGTGACAAGGCTCCAGCAGTGGCAGATCCGGCAGCTCTGGTAAGTGGCTCATTTACGGTATTTTGGGGCGGGGTGGGGGGAAAGGGGCTGGGGAAGCCTGGCTGGCAGAGGACACTATGCAAATACAAGTAAACACTCACATTTAACAGACTTGTGGCATTAATGGACACCCCTCCACACTTATTAGTCCATTTAATCAAGGGTTTACTGTAATGTGCTGGACAATATTGACCTCCCATGGTCCGGTAAATTTGTTGGCACCAGTCAAGTTCCAAGGGTGCCAAACTAGAGAGGTTCAGCCTGTATTACTTTCTCTTAGGGGATATGGGAAGCAGAGTGTAGTTCTGACTCCAGTCCATATTGCCTAGTTGTCTCTAAATACAAGGCACACAAAAGAGTTACTGTCCTTACCCAGATAAAATTTCCTTTGATGTAGTGGGAGTTTTGCCAGGTTAAAATCTGCAGGACCAGTTATTAAAATAGCCGTCTATAGTAAAGGTCTAACATGTGTTTTAAGGGAAAAAATAGGGATAAACTGATTTAGCATGAACTTTTATTATCCTGAAACATTGGGAAAATTTAAATTTGAATCTCACAGGTCATGCCTATCTTTGGGCGGGGGGGAAGAAAAGAACAATAAAAAGTAGAACTGGTTGCAGTATTGGGAAAAAGGAACTGGGAGAAATTTCATATAAATCTTCCCTCCCACTCCATGTTTTTAACTGAACTTTTGAACTGTCCAACATTTTCCAACAATCCCTAGTAAGAAATTACTGTCATTTGTCATCTTTCTAGCCACCTAGCACTCAGCTCCCATTTAGTGGCCTAAATAAGGACCACATTTACAAAAGTGCTAGATTTTCAAAAGAGCTTAGCACCACGCATGCTGAGTTCTTCTGGAAATCAGGCCTATTATTTTGATGCTTAAATGGGAGCTGATCTTTTTTGAAGATCTGGACCTAAAAGGTTTCCAGACTGTAGTTGTCATGGGTCCTGACATCTTTAGGCCTGTCTACACTGCATGTTGTGTGTTTGTATGTGTGTGAAATCTCCCAATCTTATTACCACTACTTTCGCTACACGCATGGATCTGGTAATCAGCCACATGATTACCCAGTGTCATCCAGACCTTCTGTATGCAGGGTTAGGCGACATGATGCTCTGTTTTCACTGCTGTTACCGCTAGTATAGTTTTATCAGCATAACTGGAGATTATCTCCAAAGTGCTAGTGTAGACACAACCTTACATGCAATTTGAATTGTACATGACCTTCGTTCTATTCACTTTACAGAGCTTCACTACCTGCAGAGTTTGGGCAAGTGCACATAGCAGGAACAACAGCATTAGCTCTTTTAGTCTGTCAAAAAGCTAATCCATTTAATAGATAATTGGAACTTGCATGTATTTTTATTCAGATAAATATTAGAGTCACTATTTAGTTGCATCAGAAACAAGCAAAACATTGGTGTCTCTGGTAGCATATATAGGGAGCTTAAAAGGCTCCTGTACTGAATGCTAGTACACCACCTCCCTGCTCCCACCTCTTGAGATGGGAGTGCACCAATTGGTTGTTCAGAATGTAACTACACCTTCTCCTAGGGGAAATGGGAAGCAGAGTGTGAGGGCTTGTCTCCACTATAGTTTGGATCTATGCTTCAGCCATCAATCTACTGGCAGTCAATTTAGCAAGTGTAGTAAAGATCCACTATATCAGTGGTGCCTACGGCTTCGGAGCCGCAAGTGGCTCTTTAAGGACTTTCTTATGACTTCTGACATTATAATTGCAAAGTAAATAAAAAGCCCTTCTGATTATTTTTGATAAATGGCAAACTTCTAAAAGCCCAAAAACGAAAAACTGATATCTAAATAACAAATGATATATGATCTCAAAATGTTGGATAACCCTCCCCAGCATCCTCTGGAGAGAAAGTGAGAAGGTTCAGGAGTGAAAGTCAGGAAGGCCTGCATCTGACGAAGTGGGTCTTTGCCCACGACAGCTTATGCTCATACATTTCTGTTGGTCTATAAGGTGCCCAGGACCCCTCGTTGCTTTTGCAGATCCAGACCAACACGGGTACCCCTCTGATCCAGGAAGACAGTGGTACAAACACACATGTAAAGCATGAGGAAATAGAATATGAGAAAACTTTGTGACTGTCCTGCAGCAAACGTATCGCGTTACAAATCATTGTGTGTGCACTGTTCTTAAAATAGGGGTTACAAAAATATGGTTTGATTTAATTTATAAGGACCATCTCGTATTCACATGCATTGCGGCTCCTGAATTATTGAGCTTTTTACCGAAGTGGAAAAAAATGGCTCTTGCTATTTTGGTTGCTAACAGCTGCACTAAACTGATTGCCAGTCATTCTCTTATTGACTCTGGTACTCTGGCAGAACAAGATGAGAAAAGGAAGTCAACAGAAGAGATTTTTTCTGTGGGTTCCTTGCAGTGTGGACCTTGTGTTAAGTAGATCTAAGCTATGTCAATTTAAATTATGCTGTAACATAACCCAAATTGCATAGCTTAGGTTGCCCTTTCCTTGTATTGTGGACCTGCCCTAAGACAGAGCAGCCCTGAGGTAGTTCTGACCTCAGCTCTGATCCCCTAATGATTTCCAAATACAAGCCACACAAAAATGGTACTGTCCTTCACAGATAAAAATTCCTTTGATTTAGTGGGAGTTTTGCCAGGTTAAAATCTTCAGGATTAGACCCCAAAGAATATCTTCTCTTCTTAATTGTGCTCCAGTAGAATAATTTTTATTCTATCAAATGCTGCACATTAAGTTTATGCATTTTAAATTAGTTAGATAAAAAGTAACTCTAATTTATCTGGCTATTTATGAGTGATCAACTAACCAGGATCAAGTAATAAAATAAAACATTCAATGAATAGAAATATTTCAGAACAGCAGAGGAGATAGTAGCCTAAATTGTGCCAGACTCTATCTAAAGGAACTTGTGCTACTTTCCAAACAGGTTCAGAGGTGGAAAAATCTGATGAAGACCTTCTAGGGTGCTCTAAGTCTTTCCATTCTTGCTTTGTCCCCTTCAACTCAGGTGAACTGAATCCAAGAGTCCTCAAGGCTGGACTTCTACAGGAATGGAAAGAGAAATGTATCATTCCTCCCTCTTGTACTGGGCAAGCTAGGATCTGTGGGTGCACGGTCCCTCTCAGGTATATCTGCAGATGGGAGTAAGGGACTGAAGATTTGATTAGAAACTTACACTAGAAACTGTGCATAATCCTTCAAGACTTGGTGGGGCATTTATTTAAAATGACTGGATATCCTTCAGCCTAAACAGCACTTGTGATATCATTTTTGGCCTTACTTTGAACCTGGTATAATAAAGAAAGAAATGAAAGCACAGGTAAACTTAAGGTATTGTTTTACTCTAAATGCTTTCAGTAAAGGGCCTTATTATCTAATGATTGGTACTAGATGGCTAGTATAAATCGTGCTGTTTGTTCTCTGCACTCATGGCTAAGGAAAGCAAAGGCAAAAGGAAATCAATTGGAACTAGCAGGTAACAAATGACCAGTCCCAGGCAAACAGGGAGACAGTGAAAATAGAGTGTGGACATACATTACTAGGAAATGTAGTGGTGGCTTTTTTGCTTATTTACAATATGCTGCATATAATGAATATTTGTTTGGAGGCAAAGCTGTTTAAGCCATTAAGTGTGTAGAGATGCTTCATTATCATGTTATATTTTAGAAAGTTATTGGAAGTATAATTTTTTAATGTTCAGGTAGCTCATGTGAGTGGGTGATAGAGCATGTCTAATTGCCCTCCCAGATCTATCGTGGCCCTCAATTACTACACTAAAATAAAGGTGCTCTGAAGTCAGAAAACTGATGCCAAAATTGTCTAAGGGCTCCATAGTCCAAATCCTTGTTACCATGATATTAGGGAAATATACTCCTTAACTGAGATTAAACATGGACTGAGACTTGTTGAGAATCCTTGTGAGGGCAGGTACTACAGGCCAGATTTTCAGAACAACCCATCATGTTTTGGATTTGACTCTTTTAAAAAATTTGACTGCGTCACATGAGAAAAGAACAGCCATCCAGAGTCAGACTGTTAGCATATCTAACCCTGTAATCTCTCTTTGACAGGGGCCGGTGCCAGGTACTTTAGAAGAAATGATTAGAACAGGGGATGATTAGAGCAGGGCAGTTTTGTGTGAGCCATCCCCTGCCATCCAGTTTGAGTTTCTGGAGGTCTGAGGCTTGGGGAACCTGGACCTTTGCACTATGTTCCCGACCATCTTGGTTTATAGCCACTATCTTCCAAGAGAGAGAATAGAAGCAGCTGGTTGTGGAGCATATCTGGAAAGCTGTGTAAGCTACCTATGTGAGAACTAATCTCTTTTGAAAATCTGGCCTCAGATGGGGAGGTTGAGCCCTTGAAAATCAGACTCTCAGCTCTTCAAAATGTAGTTCCCTGGCCACGTCTACACGTGCACGCTACTTCGAAGTAGCGGCGCCAACTTCGAAATAGCGCCCGTCACGGCTACATGTGTTGGGCGCTATTTCGAAGTTGAAATCGACGTTAGGTGGCGAGACGTCGAAGTCGCTAACCCCATGAGGGGATGGGAATAGCGCCCTACTTTGAAGTTGAATGTCGAAGTAGGGCACATGTAGACGATCCGCGTCCCACAACATCGAAATAGTGGGGTCCGCCATGGCAGCCATCAGCTGAGGGGTTGAGAGACGCTCTCTCTCCAGCCCCTGCGGGGCTCTATGGTCACTGTGTGCAGCAGCCCTTAGCCCAGGGCTTCTGGCTGCTGCTGCGGCAGCTGGGGATCCATGCTGCATGCACAGGGTCTGCAACCAGGTGTCGGCTCTGTGGATCTTGTGTTGTTTAGTGCAACTGTGTCTGGGAGGGGCACTTTAAGGGAGCGGCTTGCTGTTGAGTCCACCCTGTGACCCTGTCTGCAGCTGTTCCTGGCACCCTTATTTCGATGTGTGCTACTTTGGCGTGTAGACGTTCCCTCGCAGCGCCTATTTCGATGTGGTGCTGCCCAACATCGAAGTTGAACGTTGACGTTGCCAGCCCTGGAGGACGTGTAGACGTTATTCATCGAAATAGACTATTTTGATGTTGCTACATCGAAATAAGCTATTTCGATGTAGCGTGCATGTGTAGACGTAGCCCCTGTGTATTTCATCACAAGGGATTAGATCCTGTGCCCACTGATTGGTGGGTGTAATGCTTCACAAGGGGACTACTCATCATCATTTTGGTTTGTTGTGTGGTAGTGCCTAGGAATGTCAGCCATGGACCAGAATCCCATGGTGCCAGTCACTGTCCCTGCCTCATAGTTGGTAATCTAGGCTGTAGTACTCCAGGTATCAAAGTAGTAATACTCATTGTAGGAGTGGCCCTGGGAGCAAGGTGGGAGAGGGTCTGTCTCCCCCTGGAAGGGGCGGGGCCAAGGGTAGAAAGGAGGGGCTTAGAGCAGTCAGCCTTGCCCTCCCCACACACTCCCTCAGAGCCACATGTGGACCAGTGACATAGTGCTCTGTGGTGTTTCTAAGGGTTTTAGATCGCCATCCACTGCTACGTGGGCAGCAGTGGTGGCTGGAGCTCCAGGACCTTTTGAAATGCCAGACCCAGAGGCAACTGCCCCTTTTGTCCTCCCCTATCAGCGAGCCTACATAGGAGTAAGGATTACACCCTTGCAGTGATCAGGATTGGGCTATGTAATTACCAAAAAGGGGAAACAAAGAGGAGGATTGAAACCAGAATAAAAGTAATGAGACCTTTCCTATATTGGGTTAATTACTGAGGCGGGATGAACTCTGAATCCCCGGGCTTTTAGTTTACATTCTGCTCTCTACTTCCTTTCTCTGTACCATGACCAGGAAAATAACTGACAACGAGCTCTGAGATAGGTGCTGTTCTCTTCCCAGAAACACAGGCTGCTGAGTGTTTCCCAACTTTTGCTGTGTGTAATGGACTAATCAGTCCCTCCAAAGAGCTGTGGTGGTTTCCACTCCCAAAATGGACTTTATCCAGAGCACTTGAGCTCTAACCCTTCCTCTGTCACTGATATATTTGTAGCTTTAGGCAAATAATTTAACCTCCTGCCTTAGTTCCTCCATCTGTAAAATGGGAATGATATTGTAACAAATTTGTGGTCACCTAGGGCTTGATGTTTGTTGTCAATATGCTGCACCACATGGTCATTAAAGCCTGGTGTACACTAGGGATCAAAAGCAATCCCAGATACGCAATTCTAGTCACTTGTGTAGCTAGAATAAACGTATCAGGCTCAACTTTCTTCCCTGCTGTAGACCAGGGATCTTCAGGCTCATGCCAACATCCCTTACTCTATGCATCAGCCTGGAGTACCAGGGTCAACAGCTGACCCCCAAGAGACTGATTTTGCCGCGTCTTCACACACATGGCAAAATCAATCTCCAGAAGACTGATCATGGCATGCCAACCCCCACTCCCCAACACCCCCTCCCCCGTAAGCATAGGTATACCCTCAGTGTTTCACAGAAACAGCACACGTAGAATTCAGGACTGCTTACTCTTCCACCACACATCCCTGCTGCTTGAAATAAAGGTACATCTCCATTAGCTGCTTGCAGAATGTTGCCCATACATTTGAGCAGTTCTCCTTCCTACACTCAGTTCATTACAATATTAGCTTGACTCACACAAGTATAACTTATAATTAGTGTGGATAAAAAGCATTGGGAAAAAGTATAATGTTTTTATTATAGTAGTGTTTTTGTTAGTAGGGGTGTATTGTTCATGTTCAGGTCACTTTTCAGAGATACACAAGTGCAAATCTGAGAGCAGAATCTTGCCTTCATGTTTCTTCCACAAGCTGAGACAGAACAAGCATCCCTACAGTCCAGCCTGACAGAGCTCTGTCTGGGTAGGTCTACCCAGGAAAGTTATTTTGAAATAACAGCAGTTATTTTGAAATTTTTATCCTAGTATCTACACAATGTAACCACTATTTCTAAATACTTTTGAAGTAGCAGTTGGCTTATTTCCAAATTGGCAAACCTAAATGTATGCGGAATAGTGCCTATTTTGAAATAGCTGTTTTGAAACAGGTTCTGGTAAAACAGGGTATAGAGCCTATTTTGAAATAAGCCATAGTGCGTCCAATGGGTTTATTTTGAAACAGGCTCTACTGTGTGTAGCTGCTGTATTTCAAAATAACTAAGTGCTATTTTGAAATGCATTTTGTGTGTAACAGGGTTATTTCAAAATATGCCACCACATGCACCCCATGTAAAATGTGTACCCCATGCAAAATTTTGCAATCTTTGCATTTTTAAGGGACTTATCTTCTTGATAGAGATTCTGTTGAAAGTGGTACAAGAGGTCAGACATTTACAATAAGCAACATCAGTATTTGTAAGGATGTTTTAATTTGGAACAACCTCCCTTTGTGTCTGCCAGGACACTTGTATTCCAGAAGAAACATAAATATTCTTCACAATGTTAATGTTAGCTAGGAAGGTGAATTGTATGCTTTCAGTTACATTAGATTCTAGAGACTCATTCTGCCTGTGTCAGCCAGAATGTGGCATGGTGGATCAACAAAAAATACCTAGCATAATCCTAGATATTAGGTTAACTAAAATACCTGTTGAACATTCATCATATATTTGAATAGTGTGGATAAATTAAGTCACCCTCACAGTTCAATGTGAACACTGGGAATATGTGTTTTTTGTATTGAACCACATACAGCTTTTTCGCTATGTCCATAGTGCACAGACACTGACATTGACAACATACTACAGGTTGAACCTGTCTAATCCAGAACTCTCTTGTCTGGCAAACACTGTAATCTAGCATGATTTTAGTTAGCCAGACGACCAGTTATTATGTGTGGCCAAGTTTCCTGTGGTCCCATAAAGTTTGTTTACCGTCACCAGTCCTGGCTCTCAGTGTTCTGTGCTGTTATCTAACTGTAATTTATCCCTAAATGTATTGTAAGAGCCCAGTAAGCAGTGGAAGTGTTGGCAATGCGCTAGAAAATATTGACCTTTCATTGTCTGGCACTGGTCAGGTCCTGAGGATGCAGGACAAGAGAGGTTCAACCTATAGAAGTAAAACATGAGGCTCTAGTAGATCAGAGGAATTAAGGTCTCTCTTTCAGAAATGTATTTACTTTATTTGCCTGGAGTATGTCCTTATATAAGACAGTGTTCATGCATGTATGGACATCGGAAAGTGGGGTTTGATTTTACTTTTCTCAATGCATTTGAACTCAATATACTGTATGGTATTGCTGTAGTGCCTGAATCCTATAACCAAATCTGAAACTCCTTCAAGTGAAGCAGGAACCCTTACCCTGAAAATAAGCAGTCAAAACTGGCAAAAGCATTCAAAATAAATGAATCATAGAGTGAAAACTAGTATTTCAGAAAAATGGCATAACTAAAATGCCTCTGGAATCTGTAGGATATTTGCTTGTACAAGAGGATTTCTAAGTCATGGTGTTTCTAAGCCCTGGTTCATTTACAGTGTCTGTTTCCTCTCTCAAGGAAGGATTTCTAATAGATTCAAGGAGACTCCAAACTCTTAGTGAGTTTTGGTAAAATAAAGGGAGCTCTGTGTGTGAGAGAATTGCTTTTTTTATGGAGAAAACTTGCTACATTGTGTCCCCTTTAGAATAACAACTTTCCTCTTTCAAACCATGGAGGAGATGGAGTCCTGTACAATAGCTTCTGCAGAGTCGGCAGCCAAAAGGTCATGATCTGTGGTTTTAGTCTAACTGAAAATTGGCTGCAGCTTTCCCAAGCAAGTCATCAGAGTAATCTGCTACAAAATTCACTACCAATGAGACTGGAAAGATATTTCAATGGTTTACAATTAGATATCAGGATTTTCTGCTGTAGATCTGTTCCGCTGATGGGACATTTTGCCTGCTTTATAAGTAGAGCACAGTCTCTGCATGATAGAAATTTCATCAAGTATGAACAGGGTTGAAGATTCTGATTTATTTTGGTTTCAGGATCAGTCTTGAAGATGGGTGAATAATTCCCCAAATGTTCCTTGAATGTTTTCTTTCATTATTATATGAATTTGATTCATGCTTTTTTCCTTTTCCAGAAGCAGTCAAGCAATCAGATTTTACTGGTAAACATATTAACAGAAAGCAAAGTTTAAATTCACACAGGCAAGCATTTGTGCCAGAAATGCTAATCTGCTCATATTATCAGGAATTGGAAATTGTACCTAGACAACACAGCTAAAATTGTAAATATTTCCCATCAGTTAGTAGTGTAAAAAATCCCAAACCTATCTAAAACCTATATTGGAATAGCTAGTATGTTAAAAGGAATCATTATCTCCTTCAGGATATTATGTAGCCAATAACTGAAAATTATCGATCAGAAAAATCAACTGGTGAAAATCCACATACAAGATTTTCACCAAATGAGGATCTGGCCATATGAATTATTTATCTCATCCCAGGTATATATGAACTAGTGGTGATGTGAATATTTATTGCTATGATGATAGCATCCTTAACATTCCTCCGTATTTTGCCTGGCTAATTGTGAACAGGGAAATAATAATAAATATCTTAGTACCAATGCTTTTTTGGATAAATCCCGTTTTTTGGAGATCTTTGGACATTAGATTTTGCTTCTTCTGTAGATTAGAATTGGGAGAATTGCATATTTTATTTTATGGCATAGGTGCCAACAGCACCACAGAGAGAAATACAAGCAATAAAATTAGGTTATGTTGATTAAGTAGAATCAAGATGGATCAATACATGGACAGGATCTTTCGAAGGAATAGGAAGCAGTTGGAGTAAGTCAGAAAATGATTCTGACCTAGTCCAGTACAAGAGAATACTGTATTGCTGAGTGTGCTTTTTTTGAATAAGACCTATATCTTTTGGTTGCAGTGTTCTTGCAAGATTCCAAGTCACTAAGTACATTAACTCCAGTGTTTCTGTGGCCATATTACAACTTGGATAATTGTAGTCTGCCTACCCAAAAATTCCCAGCAGTGTCAGTTTCTGTGTAAATTTTCATGTAGTAGGAACAAATCCGCAGCCGTCTAGGATCTCACAGCCGTCAACGTACTCATGCCTCTACCTCTGAAACTACAGGAGAATCTTTGTTAGCTGTTGCTGTATAGGGCTTTAGGTACAAAGCTCAACAGTTTTGATTCCATCCAGTAGAGGGCAAAACATCCACAGACTTACTAGTTTGTTCATAACAGCTTTGTGCTGTTGGATAGTACTACAGCTGAAGACTACTGGGAAAAATATACTCGTTCCTCTTCCAGGCTAGCATGTTTTCTAATAAACCAAAGTAGTGAATCACACAGCTGGATTTTGACATTTCTAGACATCTGTAAAAAAGAAATGATTAGCAGTGTTCCCAAGTTTACTAGAATAGAATTCCTTGCCTGCTCTGATAAGTGGCTCCTCTAACTGAAGTCTTCCATCATTAGGATGCAATCAGAATTACTAAAGCTGTTTGTTACAATATTTGGGGCAATGCTTGAACAAAATGAAGTGTTCCTTTCAGATATATGGCATAAGGAGGTTAAATGTGTCCATTGGTACAACTATTTTAGTACAAAGTGCTTCTAAATACAAAGTAAATGAGAATAGGAAGAAACTTCTCAAAATCACCCCGCTAGCTAAGGAAATCACTTATCTTTCAGCGATAACGTATGTTCTTTAGAATGCTTTAGTGTTCTCCAACAGTTTCTAGCTAAAGGGCTCTATGAGCCCAATCAGCACTCATTGAATGCAATCAGGCCATGTCCATTAACTTGGGCCCATAGTAATTTACAGTCCATGAATTAAGCATCATGATAAACATCTGAGCTAGGGGAAGTATTGTAATTATCTCCATTTTACAGACAAGGACAGAGAGATTGCATGAATCTTCCTATGTCACATAGAAAATCTGTGACTGACTCTAGAACAGAATCAGTTCATCCTTCTTGTAGCTGCGTGTGTGTTTTACCACAAGATTCACCTACCTTTTTGTTGTGGAATGATCTTCATTCTTCTGAACATCTTTCCATTGAATAAAGTTGCATTTAAAATATTTTATTCATGTAGAACTGGGAAAAGGAGATCACTATGACAAAAAATTAGTGGTAGGTAAGAAGAAGCTTTGTAATAGTCAAAATACACTTCACTGCACATCCCTTGCAACTCTCATCAAGAGGTATGTTGTCCAATCCTACAGCCTCCCAGAAAAGGGGTGGAGAGTTGTATGAAGAAGACAAAGAAGTTTTAAAATTATTTCTCTTATATACTCTTCTCTGAAATGCACTCATTTAAATCTCCTGAAGACTCAGTTCTTCTGTGATGTCCAAAAGAAATTAACTGATACTTATAATTATTTTCATTTAAAAATAATTGATTCAATTCATTAAAGCATGCATATGCCTCATCTGAGTAATTCTGTGACCTTAGCATTCACCAGAGAATGACGGTTCTATTTCATGATGAATGTGGTTTTTTTATATTAGGTTTAATCCCTCATTAGAACAAACCCTGCACCTATTGAAAGTTTTCGGGAAACAGTTATATCAAAATGTCAATTTTTTTAATGGAGAAGGTCAGATTTTGAATTTCTCTCTGTCATGAATTAACCAGAGTCCATCCTGGCCCTCAGAAATCTTTCTATCGATTTGGTTGAACTCTTTACATTTCCGCAAAACATTTTGATTTTAACAACATGTCATTTTATGGCAAAAACCAACCAGCTTCTCTAACAATCATCTTGTCCCTCAGTCTGTCTCCTCTTGACTTTTTGTCACACTCACTTGTGTCACATGTAGAATTTAGGTGCTATATGTATGTAGACAGAGGTAGAGATTGTGGGTGAAATGTTGACTCCATTGAAGTCAATGGGAATTTTGCCATTGACTTTAGTGTGTTCTGGCTTTCACGCTTATCTCTCTGCATGTACTATGAAGTGCACAGCATGCTTTGGATGCTGCAAACTTAATAGATCATATAATTATTGTAGGCTATTTTTTCTGGAAGAGACTTGGATTTGCAGATGCAAATCACGTGACCAACTCCTTCCTTTGGCATATGGCAGAGTTAAAGAAATAGATCTGTCTTCTGCCCTGTTGGTTTTCCAGAATTATTTCCTAAGAGGAAGTTATCCTGGTTGTGATTTCTGTCACAGTACCCAGTGAGGAAATAACCCTGTTCCAGATACTCATGTGGGGAGATACTGCTTCAGCAGTTTTTTTTTTTCTATCCCGAATACCAGTTTTCTTTCTTCAGTGAATTCTGAATCAACTGTACACTGGTTTTGTCACGGGGGGCCAGGATGTTGTCTCCTCTCTCAAAGGCTGCCACACTAGAGTTGTACCTTGGATAACTGAACCAATGGGATTGCACTGGAGTACATTTCAACTGTGCAGTGCCACTACAACAGCCATTCCGTTCAGCACAGTTATTCCCTGCACATTTGCACTGCTAAATTAACTTAGGTCCATATTATGGTCTTATTTGAATAGCACCTTGCATCACAAGAAGTCCGAATGAAGACTATTGGGCCATGTCTACACTACAAAAATAACTTGAAAGCTGCTTATTTTGAAGTACAACTTTGAAGTAACAGTTGTACTTCAAAATAAGCAGCTTTGAAATTATTTTTGTAGTGTAGACATGGCCCAATAGTCTTCATTCGGACTTCTTGTGATGCAAGGTGCTATTCAAATAAGACCATAATATGGACCTAACTTAATTTAGCAGTGCCAGTGTGCAGGGAATAACTGTGCTGAACGGCATGGCTGTTGTAGTAGCACTGCACAGTTGAAATGTACTCCAGTGCAATCCTATTGGTACTCATACTCCAGTACAATCCCATTGGTCTACACACACCCTACTTTGAAGTTAAACTTTGAAATAGGGCACTACTCCATTCCCGGGAATGGAGTAAGGACTTCGAAGTTGGGCTCCGTTACTTCACAGTTAACTTCAAAGTAAGGGAAAATGTGTGTAGGCTCTCTGCAGGCTACTTTAAAGTAGTGCTTGACTTTGAATTTAACTTCAAAGTTAGTTCCTAGTGTAGAGGCACCCTTGGACTATTTATGAAGTAAGGTACTATTCATCTGTTACAGACCACAGATATCAGATTGTACCTCTGCAGACCACAACAGCTAAATGACCAGTGAACTCAGTGATGCAGGATCAATTTTTAGTACAGAGCAAGTGGTTTATAATCTCCTTTAGACCTTCTCAACCTTCCTTTTGCCACTGAATTTCTTTGTGTGGGGTTGGACAAAGAGATGAGAGGAATATGGAAGAAAATTGTTGTTTCATCTGAGGAACTGTCAAAAGTTTCGACATTGAAGAAACCAGGGGTCAAAAACCAAAAGTCCCCACTTCTTAAGAGCAATAGAATGGCTATACTGTGATAGCTCAGTTGCCAGGCTTTGGGCTAGTGGGTGTCACAGCAGTAAGAGGACAGAGGAATACCCTCATGTTTTGCACTGGATACAATACCAGCTGCACCCCTTTAATACCAGTGTAAGTATAGAATAGCTCCCTTTTCTGATCCTAAGGGGTTTAATCTGGATTTACAATGGAATACCAGAGTGAAGAGTCAATAAATATTAGACAGTAAGAATAACCCACATTAATCCTCAAGTAGAATTGTAAATACAGCATTTAGAGCTCATTGGGCTTATAGTGAATCTTTCGCTACACTTTGGCTGTGTCTACACTAGCCCCCCTCTTTGAAGGGGACATGGTAATCGGCCTGAGTGGGGAATAATAATGAAGTGCTGCGATGAATATGCAGCACCTCATTAGGCTAATTCTCCCCACGGCAACTTCAAAGTGCCATGTAGCCGCAGGCACTTCCAAGTACCCACGCAACTTCAAAATGCCCTTACTTCCAAAATTTTTTGGTAAGGACTCTTTGAAGTTGCATGGGTATTTCAGAGTGCCCACAGCTACTTGGCATGCTGGCGCTTTGAAGTTTACAACTTAGAAGTTGCTGTGGGGAGAATTAGCTGAATGAGGTACTGCATATTCATCGCAGCACTTCATTATTATTCCCTGCTCAGGCTGATTATGATGCCCCCTTTTAAGAAGGGGGCTAGTGTAGACACAGCCCTTGTGTCAGAAGGAATTGCATACATTCTAAAGGCCTGATCCTTCTTTTACCATGACATAATTCAGGAGTGACGCTGTTGAAATCAGTCCAAGACTGGTATACAAGGGAGGAGAATCAACCCTTATAGCACTGTACTGGTATCCCATATGCCCTAATACAGCAGAGTAACAAGGTGGGTAAATATTGCTGCACCTCATGTAATAGCAGACTCAAATTCCTCTATGTTAGCTCTGAATTTGCAACTCTGTCTCCCAACAGATCAGTGCACAGTGTTTGGTGCACAGTGTTGGTTTTGAATCACCTAAAACTGGTCACACTAAATTGTATTTTTTTAAAGGGGACCAAAATCAATAGAAAAAATAAATATTTGCTTCTTCGACTCTGTTTATTTGAATTAGGCCCTGATAATTTAGGCTACATCTACATGACAGCTTAAACTTCAAATAAACTATGCAATTTGCACTACACAAATTGCATTGCTAATTTTGAGTGTAGTTTGGAAAGGCTATTTTGGCATTTGGCACTGTCTACACAGTGCCAAATGTTAAAATAAAGTGCTATTTTGAGGCATCCCTTGCTCCTCCTGAATGAGGTGTACAGGCATACAGAAATAGTGCACCTCTTATTTCGAAAACTGCTTTCAAATGATGGGCACATGTCAAAGACATGGAGTAGCTATTTCAGGATACCTCCGGTATCCTGAAATATCTCTGGTGTTTAGACATAGCCTTATAGTGCTTGTACATCCTTAACTTACATTGAATGTAGTGGGAATTTTGGATGTGCAAAGAAATTTTTATCTCTGTTATCACTAGAAGGCCAGTAAAAAAGCACAAGTCTAAGCTGGAGTACCTTCTGCCTTGTGAATCATCAACAAAATGGTCAGCTCAGTTCTAGCAGCTGAGTCTTTCACTATAGCTAGTGTTGTAAGAAGTGGAAGGAACACAGCTTGATTTTTTCAGATCCCAGATGTGAATGTATGGGGCTGATGGTTAGAAAATCCATTCTTTATAAGATTAAAATATTGGATATTGAGAATTTGAGAGCAAATGTATATGAATCTTATGGTGTTATTTTCAGAGTTCCTTTTCTGGTCATTCAGGAGTGGTGATCCCTCTCTCCATTTGTTCATGGAAAAGGTGAAAAGTTTTAGTGTTGTCTAGATGCAGAAAATGAAATTTTTGGAGATCTAAAAAAATTTCTTAGGATTCGAAAACTCTGTGCTGCCCAGCTTTACCACCTGTTATTCAGTCTTCTCTTTAATATGTTGGCATCTAGGGATTTTGAAAAGTGTTCATTGTGGCTCTAATTTTTCTTTCCACTGTCCTCAGTGGTCAAACTCCTATTGATGCTAATGGGAGCAGAGATAAGCAAACAGTGAACACTGTTGAAAATCCCACTTATCTTACACACAAGCCGCCCTGTTGACTACAGAGGAGCTGCCTGTGTGAGTAACTGCTCACCAGCATGAGTAAGGGGTTCACTGTCTGGTCTTTAGTTTGTTTGTAAGACCTGTGATCTACTATATCCTATGATGAGGGCTGTGGGGTCATGACAGAGGAGCAACTGGCCCAAACCTGAGTGGTTCTGCCATCCTATGGCAGAGGATCACCGTCAAAGGTGTTGGCCCATCTTCAGTACTGGCTGTTTTCCCTTACTGTGTGTCTATTATATTGCTGTCTGTCAACTGTTGTGCAGATGCATATTTGTAATATTATTTGTTGTTATAACAGAATATGAAAGTGCTTCAAGGTGTTTAATCTGCCTGGGAAAACTTCCTTATTCTGTTATTTGCAACATTTTTGTTCCCTTTAAAGAAATCTTTGTTTTTTGTTTGTGGTATGTTTGTTCAGGAAGAGAGATTTTTCATTATGATCCTTTGTAGTGATTGTTTTACACATTGCTGGGGACAAACTCTGCTCTTTTGAAGATCCCCATGCTTACGTGCAAAATATTGGCAGATCTGTGAGCTTGAGGAATGTGGTGGAAATATCCTGTGCTTTGATTTTTGCTGATCTCTGTACGTAGATCATTGTTACGAACAGAATTTTCTACCAAATGTGATAGTTTAACTCCTATGTATCTTCATAATTGGATCTCTGCTTAAATTTGTTTGCACATACCATGTTTGGCTTTCCATTCAGAATGGGCTTTGTAGTTATTTCTTAATCTGAGCTATCTTTTAAACACTCTTGTAATGTCAATTGACATTTTATGTCGAATAATCAAACTATGAAAACTGCAGAGTCACAAAATTTTAGGCTCACAATTTACGGTTCTTTCTTTCTCAATCACTTTCTGCTGAGATCTTCCCTATTGCACTTGTCAATTTGGACTGTTTTGTTATTTTCAAATGAGGTGTCAGGTGAAAGTTAAAAGTAGTTATGCATAATCAAAAACAACACCTCCTTTGAACGTTGTGATGTCTGCATAGTGTCATCAGGTGGCTTTTGTGTGCTCTGGGAGGCAGCAGCGCGTGGAAAGGGAGCTCTTTGTTGCCAGACATTTGAAAATTCCCTGCTTTTAAAAAGAGAATGCTTATCGGAAATCTTCTGTCAGGCAAGGTTGGCAACATATTGCATGACTATATGTGCAGAAGAGGACACGAGCTCTAGCCTGTGTCTCTCACACACTGCTTAATGTTGATCATAGACTTCCTTCACAGTACTCCCCTCTCTCTTTCCTCCAGTGACATATGTGCAAGGTTTGTTTTTCTAGTTTCTAATGGAAAGAGGCCAAAACTCAAGCCTTGGATCCAAACAACATTTTCCTCATCCTGAGCTCTGGCAAAAGTCAGGTTGAGCTCTAGATCCAGACTTTGGCACTCAGGACCCTCTCTGATTTTTAGTTGAGTTTAACTTTGATCATATTGGAGTTTTCATTCTGTTTGTTAGAAGTCAATGGACAGCATTATTGGTGATGTGGCGGGGAGGAGATGTTTTATAAGTGAAATAATAATGATAGTATCTCCAACCCCAAACATTCAAAAGTCATGAGTCACACTCCAAGAAATACCAATACTGGCTAAAACAATCATCAGACATTGAAAAAACACATTTTACATTCTTTTTATTTGCCTTTCGGGTAGGACCTGTGAGGCCACATATTCAAGCTATTTTTTCCACAGCTGTAAGGGCTAGAAGTTTCATTTTTGTAAAATGAAAGCAGAGATTCTTGTTCCCCAAGCCTTTAGCACTCAAGACTTTAACATATCCAGCAGACATGGTGGGATTCATGATAAAAGCATAACAGTTGGCAACACTGGAACCTGCAGCCTGTGAGTGGCAATAGGACTAAAGGGCTATGGCCACACAGCCAAGTTATTTTAAGGTAGCAGCTGCTATTTCGAAATAACTGTGCTGTCATCTGCACTATGAACATGCTATTTTGAAAGAAATGCAAAATACTGGATGCATTATTCCGAAATTGGTAAACCTCATTTCAGGAGGAATAATGCCTGTTTTGAAATAGCTGCTGGCTGGAAGTGGGGTATGGCATTGCCACCCTTATTTATGCTCTGCTGCCTTCAGAACTGTACCCTTGGTCAGCAGCCAGCTCTCTAAGCACCCACCTCTGAAAGCAGTAGGGTGGCCCCCGAGTAAATATCCTTGAGAAGCCCTGGCAACTCCTCTTTGGGACAGAGCCCCACAATACGAGAAATATTTGTAAAATCTGTCTGATATAGTGTAAAAGCACACACATGGTGCTTTAATGGTAAGGGATCAGATTTCAGGGTCCATGATGCTTTTTCCTGCCTGTTTTTGGTAGGGCCCTAATCATCTCATACATCTGCAGTAGAGGTGGGGACAGCCTGACCCTTCCTGGTGCGGTGGAGACAGTAGTGGAGGGTGTTTTTCATTTTGCTAGAACAGCAGCACTGAGTGCTAGAGTCCAAATGAATGTTACAAATGAATCCACAGCTAGTTAATATTTTTGAGTAACTCTTCCCCAAGCAACATTTATATTAGGCGCAGGGCTCTTAAGGGGGACAGATATTTCAGTATCCACCTCTGGTCTGTCACTTGTGTAAGAAATATGCCACAGCAAGCCCCTCAGCTTCCATTCATTCTTCAGTATAAATGCACACAGCTCTTCTTGCCATGTGAACATGACCAGAAGAATGAGCAGTTTGCTGTTCTATGAATATTCTCCTTGCGGAAGTGAAATAGTGAACAGATGTCCATTGGAAAAGATGCTTCATTGTCATTCTCTTGTTTGACAAACCTTTGGAAAGCAGATATAAAATGCTTAGTAGCTTGGTTTAAAAAAAGTTTGTTTTAAGAACCAGAAATAAAAAAAATAATAAAGCAGACTCTTCCCTGAAAGGTGCATAATTGTAATGGATACTGCGGGATCAGTTAGCTGTACTGATCAGTTTTTCCTCTCTTGATTATTCTATTCATAAGTCCATATTTAGATACTGAAAGCAAACCCAGGTTCCACTGAAGTCAGTGGGTATTTTAACATTCATTTCAGTGAAGCCAGGATTTTACCTATACTATTTGACTTGATTTCCATGACTTCAGTGCTCAGCATCCCTGTATATCCAGCCACTTTTATTTAGGTGCTTAATTTTGGCCTAACTTTATACATATTGTGGTCACCTAGAAGAACTTTAGAATTACTGATCTCACTGGGAGTGCTGTGCCTTAAAGATGAATCAGACCCCTGCCCCATATTTGCTAGGTGACATAGAGTGTGCATATTTCTCTGATGCTTCCTAAGCTTGTAATTTGCAACCTACCTTAATGCAGCTTAGTTCATTTCCTGGTTGACAGTAGCACTCCATCAGGTTTATAGAGTTTTTGCTCTCTTTTGGTGCTCATAGTATTTTTTAAAAGGAGTTTTTAGTTATTTTTACATAGATGCCGGATGGGTGGGTTGGTACTTGGGTGAAATAATATTATTAAGGAACCAGGAGAATTCATCAAAACTATGCTAACACTTTCATGGATGGGGATATTTGGTTAAATAGATGTTTATCTAGGCAAGCCATCATCTGGCTAGCAGCATAGTGGATGTTTCTAAGCAGCTAACTTATGTATACCAAACACATTTGGTTTTGCTGCAGCAAGAGCTGCCCTGTGGAAATTCTCAACATACGTTTGTTTGATTGAGCTGTCATTTTCAGTTGATCTGCTGATGATCTGTGTCACTTTGTTTAAATGTCCTGGTGTTTTTTTTAATACAGTGCTCTTTCTGAGATGGATTAAATTGAGGTGAAATTTGAGAGTTACTTCTGTTTTTGATTTCTATGTTCTCAGACAGGTGGGTCTGAAATGACAAAGAACTTCACACACACACATGAAAAACAGACTAGAGTTGCTGCCCTTATGATTTAAAACACCCATAGCTGTGTCACCTACCAAATAGTCTTGTTAAAGAACTTGCTGTGGATTCACACTTTAAATGACAAATGGTATTTATTTGGACTGTGCCACTGTTACAGCTAGCGTAGCTGGACCAATAATGAAATTGGGTCAATTCTGCAATCCTTTCTTGGGCAAAACTCTGACTGGGAGTAAGCACTAGTACTTTGCCTTTCTACAGATTCAGAAATGTAGCAGGGGAATGGATTATGAGACGTAAAGTCCAGCCCCCAGAAATGAGACAAAGACAGGTAGACATAGACCATTTATATACATTTTATATACAAGGCACCAGATACGCACCCTATATGGAAAATTTTAGTTGTTATAAGCAACTGAAAAATTGTCTTTAAATTTAAGGCATTGATAAATCTAACGTTGTCTCTCTTTCATTCTATGCTCTAGACTAGGGGTGGCCAACCCGTGGCTCTTGAGTCACACATGGCTCTTTGAGCCATTAAATGTAGCTCCTCAGAGCTGTGCTCTGGGAATGCTGCCCGCCATTTGCCTATGCCCCCTCTGCTTGGTGGGAGAACCACATGATGGCAGTGGCTGTGGCATCTCCGGGGTGGTGGCGGCTCTGGTGAGTTACTGGCATTGAGTTAGAATGACAAGGGAAAAGGGAGGCTGGGGGTGCCTGGTTCTGGGGGAGTGGAGGGGCATTGGGTTGAAGCAGTTGTCTGGGAGTACCTGGCTCTGGGGGATGGGGAGGACATTGAGAGATCTATCTATCTATTTATCTATCTATGTAAAAATAAATATATAATATGTGGCTCTTTGCATTCCATCCATGTGTCTCTTTGTCCCTAACTGGATGGCCATCCCTGCTCTCGACTTAGCTACCTGCATGATCAGTATAACTAGTAAAAGCATTTAAGCTTCTCAGTAAAAATGGTTGTGATAATTTTTTAATGCAAGCAAAACAATGTATTTTTACATTCTCTCTCTCTCTCTAAATACAGATATATCAGTAAATACACTTTTTAATATTTATTAGTTTTTAGTAGTGTAAAACCTCAAATAGAGTGTTCTGTATAATACCCACATCGGTCTGCGATTCTTTGGGATAGAAAGCATGCTAAGCCAGTTTCTATGATGCAGTGCCTCTGATTACACCAGGGCAGAATTTGGTCCACTAAAGTTCTTGATAGTTATTTAAGATATGCTATGTCAAACTGCACATGAGTACAAAGAATACATCTATTCTTCGGGTGATTCCCGCCTCCAGAACACGATACTGAACTAGCTCTCTTTAGTGGTTTCTAGCTGGAACATGAGCAGTGGGAAGGACTAGTCACCCTGAGCCCCTAGTGTCTCTGAAGGGTATGTACTCAAGGCAGCTAGCCATTCCTGCTGGTCACTCTGTTGCAGCTACACATTATTTTTGGGGTGCTAGCACTCTCTGAGCTGGAATCTATACCTTCAGATTACAGTGTAGAAGACTCCTAAGTAGTATTATGCCCTTCTTCAAAATTGGAAACCTGAGGCAGGTTGTGACTTGATCTAGTTTGTGGGTGTCAAATGGGGGCACAGCTTCCCAGAGAATGTAGGTACGCATATATGTCAGGTACCTCAGAGCATGTTGCCTTTCAGAGAAGCCGAGAGAGGACCCAGGAAGGTTTTCAGCCCTTTATTTAGTGTGTTTTTGGAAATACCTTTTCAACTTGCTTTTCTCCCTGCAGTCAGAATCTTTCTTGTCATTTGCAGCATTTGAAGCATCTGTGATAAAGAAGCCAGTGACTTGCATTGGGCTTTTGATACTTTGATGAAAGGAGGACCCTTCAGTTTAGCTTCCATAATCAGGTATTTAGTGCACTTCCAAGATGCAAACTAAGGTAGAGGACAAAGTTGCCCTGCAGAACAAGGAGAAAAGAATTGGTGGGTGAGCCCCCAAATGTAAAGTGTTTGCACACGAACACAAGAAACATGAGCAACAAATAATCAGAGCCAGATGAATAATAGATTTTTTCAGTTCAGCGGTGAAGTGAAAAATAAAAAATAAATTGTTTCAGCTTTAAGGCAAAACAAGAAGAAATTTAAATTTCGTGGCAGAATATAAAAGTGAAAAAGAATTGTTTTCAGCTGAACAACACATTTTTTAAATTTGAAATGTGATGTTTCTTTTCAAACTTTTACAATGTTTTACAATTTTTGTATTTAAAAATAAAATTTAGGGAAATTCCAAAATGAAACATCTCCTGAAGCAAAAAGTTGAAATACATTACAAAAAAAAAAAAAAAGAAGAACAGTTTTGGTTGACCTTTATCTGGATTTTTGGCAACACCACTCCTCCTATTTGTAAAATTTTTTTCTCTGCCCCATAATGGAGACGAGCTAGAAGTGACACATTACAGAGATTAAGATTCAGTGGTCATAAATGAAACTTAATTTAGTTGAGGTATTTGCGAACCTGAAATGCTGGTATAAATGAATATAATCAATTCACTATGGAAGAGCTAGAAAGAGGGAAAGTAAGGGAAAAGTGTTATTCAATGTCTGACATAGATAAAAAAGCAGTCCTGTAGCACATTAAAGACTAACAAAATACTTTATTAGGTGATGAGCTTTTGTTTTGTTAGTCTTTAAAGTGCTACAGGACTGGTTTTTTGGTTTGATAGAATACAGACTAACATGGTTATCTCTCCATTACTATGACATAGATACAGTGATGCTAGCAAGTGAAACGTACAGTGAAGAGTGTGGGGATGAATATTTTTTTGGGTAAATACACAAAGAACTGTAAAACAAAGAACATATACCCAGGAGCATCTGGTACAGTCCAGCAGAGGATGACGTGAACAATAATGAAAAATTCTTGAGCAGGCTCAAGTATTCCTAAAAATCACACAGTAGCCAAACATAGGTTGTGTCTACACTACAAATATAACTTCAAAGTTGCTTACTTTGAAGTACAATTTTGAAGTATCACTCTTCAAAGTTGAGCATCTACACACACCTAACTTTGAAGTTAAATATTGAAGTAGGGCACTATTCCATTCCTGGGAATGGAGTAAGGATTTTGAAGTTGGGCTCCCTGTGTAGACTCTGCAGACTACTTTGAAGTAGCACCTAACTTTGGAGTTAACTTCGAAGTTAGTTCCTAGTGTGGACATACCCTTGGAGGGGGATTGAAATCTTCATATAATTGCTGAATTAAAAAAAAATACCACACAGTTAAAGATACATCAAAGAATTTACTCAATTACATAGATAACAACTTTATGATAAAGAGGAGAGACTGTTCTGGATTTACTTAATTGCTGCAAAAATTTTCATTTCTTTTAAAATTGTCCTGTATTTTAATGAAAAGCACAAAACCTTCATATTGGGAGGAGGGAAATTAGGATTTTTTGACACTTTGTCTATATTTGTAACTATCTTTTCAGCAACTAAATGGATAGAAAAAAGTGGGGAAGGTGAGAAAGGAAAAATATAGACAAGAAATGGGGAAGGGACCTAAAGATTTTCAGGAAAAATTGAAAAAAAATTGAACAAACCCCACCCCCACAAAGAAACAGAATTCTAACAAGTGGAATTGGGCCTACGAAGACATACTGGCATGTATTACATGTACAATAGCATTACATTCCAGGGAAGAACATGTAGTGAATTTAGAAACCTAGTGAGCAAAGTGCAATAGAAGAAAAGTCCAGAGGCAGCCAAACAAGAACAGCCCTGTTGATAAAGATTTCCAAGGAAGAGAAGGTCTGTCAATTTAGATTTTGCAAATTGCTTCTAATGTAAGTATTCTTTGCTCCCTAATTATTCTATGGGCTACTCAGAAATCCCTAACGTGCAACCCTGAGCAGGAGTGTCAACCATAATGAGACGGAGTTGAAATTCTGGTCCCATTGAAGTCATTGGCAAATTTCCCATTGACTCTTGGACAAGGTTTTCCCTTCCTACATTCCAGTTTTATTGGGATGACTCTGGTTTTTGAAATGGTGTCCCAGGATACCCAAAATGTGTTTTGATTAATCAGTCAAGATGTTTTTGTGTGATGGAATGTTTGCTCAAAATGCATTGCTACACCAGGTACAAGTTTCTCTGTGTTTACCAGTAAAAGACGGCCTGTTAGAATAAGTGTGCAGCGTAATGAGCAGTGTCTGGAGTAGAGAGGAAAGTGAAATGGATGTAATTAAACTCTTTCAGAACACTCAGTTACTGGAAAAATTCCTCCATTCTGAGGAATGCACATGTTGCTGCTAGGTCAGAAGCTGACACTGGGAAAGATTTTTCAAAGGCATGAATGGTAGTTCAGTGCCTAACTCCTCCTGAAAGTCAGTGGGAATTGGTTTACAGCTGTATGTCTTTGAATATCTGCTCCAAAACCAAGACTAGCTTGTATTAAAAAGTGTACCTTTTTAAGGAGTATTTCACAATCCAAAAAATGGTGTGAGAAAGGTGTCCCTGCTTTTGATTCTGAAAAAAGAATCACCTTATGAACCATACAAAACCAGATATAAATATACTTCATGTACTGCAGCAAGACGCAGAATATATCCCCATGTATAGTATGAAGGATAGGCTCTTCTTAAGATTCATGACTTTTCCAATCAGCTAAGTATGTTCTGTTTATTATTGTTATGACCTTGGAGAGATACAGCTATAGTGCTGTCTGCTGAGAAGTAACTAGAACTTGCAGGAAAAATTGTGAGTTTGAAATTCCCCTACAAAATGAATGCTGGAAAGTATTCTTGCCAGGACCTGGTGCTTTTCCAATGGACAGCATTACATGATAAATTATTTGGTACTTTTTCTGATTAGTATATTGGTTACTGCTGTTTCTATTAGGGTTTCAAGGACTTAACTACATTGTATCACAGTGACACCCAAACATAATTAAGACTCTCTAAGTGTAATAACATAATTAAAGAGCTGTCTGTTTGGTTGTACAAGAGCGTCAGATTCCATTGTGTTGTAGCTAATTTATCCTAAGTAAACACCATGGATTATTAACACTTTACTGAAATGCCTAGGTGTACAGCAAAAATAGGTGGGAATAAGGGGATTTTGAAGTCCGGGGTTTATTTCAAAGCACCTGCATCTACACAGCCAATTTGAGCTTCAAAAGCAGCACTTTTGAAGCATGACTGGCCACCTTTATGCTAATGAGGTGCTGAATATTTATATCAGTGCCTCATTAAACAGTTCTGATCTGTCTGATTTACATGACCCTTTGGAAAGGGAGGGGCATGTGTAGACATGGCCATAAAAATGCATTTTGAAATTGCACTTAGCTATTTTGAAATATATCATCTAAATCAGGGGTGTCCCACTTTTTTTCATCTGGGGCCACTTAGTAGTTTTTTACATGTTCTGGGGGCTAAACACAAAATGGCCCCAAACTACCTCCCCCACTCTTAGACCTCCCCCACAGCCCCAAAGTCCCCGTCCCCAGGCTTAACCCCACCGCACCCTGACCCCCTGCAGCCCCACTCAGTCCCCTGCCCACCTCCAGGCTTAACCGTCCTTGCAGCCCCAACTCACCCCCTCTAAACCAAGGATTAACTTACCCAGGAGATCTGTGTGCTGTGGCAGCTCCATGCTCTGGCTGCCAGGGCTCTACCATAGGCCCATACCCCATTCTGCCCCTGGGGCCAGTGGTGCCTCCACACTTTGGCCGCTAAGGATCCACCACACGCCCCACGCCCCAGCCAGCGCTCTGCCCCTGGGGCCGGCAGTGGCTCCAACCTACAGCTCCCAGGACTCTGCCCCTGGGGCTGGTGGTGGCTTAGTACTCTGGCCACTGGGGCTTTGCTGTGGGCCCCGCGCCCCAGCCACCAGGGTCCTGCAGCCACCAGCCTTTTAAAAATGGTGCCACTGCCAGCTCCATGGGCTGGATAAAAAGACTCCACATGCTGGATTGTGGCCTGTAGGGCACCCTGTTGGACAACCATGGTCTAAACACATGCAGCCTATTTTGAAAGAGAGCCACTAGAGGCACTGTGGCTCATTTCAAAATAGGCGCTATCCTTGTCTTAACAGCACCCATTTTGAAATGGGCATTATCAAATTCAAAATAAGCCATCTGCTATTTTGAAATTATTTCGAAATAGTGGTTGTATTGTGTAGACGCTCACAAAGTTATTTCGGAATAGTGGCCATTGTCCTGAAATAACTTTGCTGTATAGACAAACCCTAGGAGATCTCTAAAGGTGAAGTTCTGCAGCTTGTAGTAGACACTTGCCGAACCTCCCTATAGATAAATAAAAGGTGGCAAATAAAAGGCATACTACTGACTGGTACTTATCTTGTGGGAAAATCTGGCTGATTCCATCTCTAGGGATATAATAATGATGATGAATGTCATGTAGGTAATTACAGATCTTAAGTATTACAAACCCCTCAAAATTATGCCAGTGAGTTTACAATCATGGAAGGAGCTATGGTGAAGAGTGCACTATAAGAACCTATATCGAATTAGGATAAACTTGCGATTATATATATGGTTTTACTCTTTATTTTTCTATTTTCCCCTAGAAAGTGTGTTTTTAGATATTAATAAACACACAGAATGTCTCAACTCAACTGCCCACATTGCTATTAACAAACCTTCCATGCTCATGGGCCTTATCTGGTAATCCTTATCTAAGGTCTCATTTCTTCCTGCTTTGCACTGCCTATAGTCTACTTGGTCTGCTCGAGTTCTTAATAATCCTTTTGTAGCTTTCCCTAGCTTTGTTTTTATGCTTTCCTCTCTTTGTCCCCTTCTTCCTGGAGCTTTCTATCTCATTCATTCCCTTCTTCTCATCCCTTTTTTACCATATGCTTATCTGTACAAAACTCTTCACCTGAGCTATGCAGACCCAATCCTTAGAAGACAGCAAACCCTACATGATCTTAATACTTGTAGCATTGTCCAGCAGGTTGCATGGACTTCTGTGAGTCAAGTAGTATGGGTCAACTTCCCTTGAAATTTTCTGTGGTGTCCCTCCAAAAACATCAAAGGGATTGCACTTTGATGTAAGAAAGAAGAGAATCTCACCTAGGTGTGCAAGTGGAAACTTTTTTTTGGGTAACTAGAACATTAACTTACTCAGATGGCTGACCCTTGGCCAATCATTTCCATTAATTCCTTAGAATTTAGAGTGACACTTGCTCAACTCTTGAAAGCCAATGCATTAATACTCATGTGCAAGTATGGTGGTGTTTCTTGGCAGCAAGGGGTTAAACTTTTTTATTCTTCATGCCCTTGCGAACAAAACTTCATGACCTGGCATTATTTCACGTGATTACCCTTTGCTGCATTATAACGGAACAAATGCATTTGTGTCTCAGAACTACTTGCTGCCTGACACTGACATGTTCAGCATCTCCTGTGGCTTACCACATGCATCAGGGTTGTGGACCTCCCTCTGATTTCTCATTATGCCAAATAATGAAATGTGCAAATAATTCTAATCCTTCTGGTTCTGCTGTACCTCTGAAAATATGATAAACTCAATCCAATTAAAAGTCATTACCTCTACAAGGCTCAGTCTCTATCTGTAACCTTTGTTTTTTAATGCACTCTGTTATCTGTCTTCATTATAATTTGGTGGAATAAATCTATTATTACTGTTTTCTGTTAGAAATAGGCATGTGATTTCCAATGCTACTTAGTTACATGGTGACACATCACAATTTAAAAGGAAGAGCTGTCCTAATGAGTGTAATAATAAAAAAAAGTTCAGTTACACTGATTTTTATATGGAGATAAAGTTTCATTCATGTGGCTTAATATGCTGTAGACTTAAGTAGTCATTTTGAGTTAAAAGTACTGTCTTGCAGCATTAGTTTTCGGTTCTAGTGCATCATTAAATATTCCACTGCATAAAAGAGATTTACTTAAATTTTATCCCCAATTTACTAGGTTGGACTGAGAAATTAAAGGCACATATTTATGTTGTAGCTCCTCAACTGAAAGGAAAGGGCCTTTCTTTAGTTTTCAACAGAACATGTTAATTTGCAGCAGCGTAAACCCGCAAGAAAAGCTTAAGGCATTTGTGTGAGACTATGCATATTGTTTACCACTATGGCAAACAGCAATCACAGCGTTTTGGATCAAAATAGCAGTCTATCAAATCCTTTATCAGGCCTCCAACTGAGGCCTGTGCTTTACACTTAAAATTTCATAGCAAACTTTTTTCTCTGAGCCTGCTACATATAATGAGTATAGTCATGGAGGCTAATGAGTATATATTAACTATGGCATTCAATTGTAATATTTCACTAAACTCAATAACTGAGTGATCATTCATTTAAATAAATTCCATACTTAGGGGCCAAATCCCCCTCTGGTGTGAAGCATTATATTTCAATAGGTTTACACTATCAGAGGATCTAGCCCCTAATATATCAGTCTAGCAGGTGGCATTTCTGTTTCCTTACTAGCCTCTCACACCCATATGTAACTCAGCGAAGATTTTGAAAGTCAAATGTATATTTATTCCATTGAGGAAACTTTATCAACCGTCACCAAAGTTTACAGGCAATAGCTGTGATATAATGGGTAGTTTAAACCCTGCTAACTGCAAATAATTTTTCAACAGTGTTTATGATTGCAGTAGATGCTAGTGGCCCAGAATTACAGATAACATAAATATTTCTACCAAAGATGGTTGTACCAGAGCTATAAATAAAATGAGATTCAACTTCTAAATAAATTCCATTTTTACCAGCAAATATTTATAATTCTTTGCTGCTGCCTATAACATAGTAATTTATATCGAAAATGTACAGAAATATGTAGGGGCAAGTTTTGCATCTCAGTTACACAGGCGCAACTTCCCCTGACATCAAGGAGAGCTGTACCTATGTAAATGAAAGTAGAATTTGACCCATAGTCGTTTGTCCTGGATCCTAATTAACAGACAATATTTGGTGCACATTAAATGCCTCAGACTGTGGCATTCAATTCGACAAGAGCAACACTTCACAGAGCACCAAATGCTACTAGTTATTGTACAAGCTGATATTGACAATTTCCAGAAACACCATATAGTTCCCTATGCAGTTAACATATTATGACATTGCATTAACTACTAGTTTAGTGCCACCATTTGGCAATGTTGAAATGGTTTTCTCTCAAACTTCAACTGCTGTTGAGTATGTATTACAGAGTTTCTTGTGTCCCTACAAATGCTTCTTCTGCACAGTATTCAAAGTTTTATGCTAATTCTTCATCCAGTAACTCATATGTCATTCTACAATACTAGTTTTCATGTTTTCCTCAGGTAGAATCTGATAAATGTAACAAAATGCAATGTGAAGTTTTTTTCATATACTGAGGAATTCTGCTTAATGGATTCTTTTGAATTATTCATATTATGTTTTAGTTAAAATTATTGTAGAATGAGACTGTCTGAAGGTATTCAAAGAGCTAAACCTTCCCCACACTGACACTTGAAGAATCAAAAGTAACTGTTTATTTTCCCCCTATTTAGTCTTGTAAAAGTAGCTATTTTCTCTCCTCTTCAAGTATGAAATCAGACCAAACTCATGGTTAATGTTGCCTGCTCATATAATGCTGTTTTCACATTCCTTTTGCATTTGCAATCTATAGCTAGAACTCCCTCTTCTGCTGGACATGCATAATTATTTTCTTTATGTCAAAGGCTTTTGGTGCAAGAATGGCTTTCAGTTGTGTAGGAACAAGGGGGAAAAGTATGGTTGTACCAGATCAGCTGTGAAAACGAGTTCATAATACACAGATAACGCATATAAAAGAAATGCTAAAAGCCATGTAGCAAATTTTCCTTTCTTTGTTACACTAATGCCAATCTTAAGAAATTCTCAGGACCACAGGTAATATCAGGCCAGACACTGGCCAAATTTGTACATTGATGGTAAGTCTAAAGTATTCATTCTGGATTTATACCAGTGCAAGTGAGTTCAGAATCTGTCCCTGTGGGCTCACCTGTAACTCAATATAGAACAAACTCTATCTAATAGAAGGTTAGGCTCCAATTCTTCACTCCTTATTCATGCAGTGTAACACTTATGCTTGCAAATAGTTTCATAGAATTCCATAGTACTGTTCACATACATATCAATCAACATTGGTAAGGAATGTGGAATCAAGCCCTTAGACAGTATTTAAACCTTCATTTGCTTTTTACATTTGTGATAGGGCCAAATAATACATACATACATACATACATTAGCAATATCTTTGAAGGCTATGGAAAAATTGTTGTTTCTTTCACCAGTTCAGATTAAAGAATGATTTAAGAGTAGCTTCAAATAAAATATATGCCCCTTATTCCTGCTGACTGTCTTTGTGGTTTTGCAACTATACTTTGTATTTATAAAATGTTCTCCTTTCTCTTATGGTTAGGTGGCAGACTTACACAAACATCAGGAGAAACTTTAGTGAAACCATGAGATTGTCTGTACAGAAGGCACCAATGTACCAAATAAACAGCCTTCCCAAATATATTTTTTCTTGACCCTCTTTCAAATAGAACAGCCTTAGAAGTTATTTGTAATATTAGAAGGGAAATATTTCTGTGCTTGCAAAGTTCATGGTGTCATTTTAAAGACAAAACAGAAGCAAGGGCTGGATTGTACACACAGTTATATCAGATATACAGTGATATACTTCCAAGGAAATCAGTGAACTTACTGTTGACATACTGCTGTGTATATGAAATCAGTATCAGGTCCAGCACCTCTGCAGAGGGCAACCAACCTCTGTTTATGTATAATAAACTGTAAGTGACTCCCAGTTTATATGCATACATGAGTTAAGGAAGCTTGGCAAAGGGAGCTAAAATACTGTTCCATTAATAATAGCATGTTAGTATTCAGATTTGACATTGCTTAAAATGAACAAAAAGTCCTACAATGATAATCGATTGGAATGGAAAACTGGTACCTCAGCTTTAGTCACAAACAACAGTCAATGATCTATTCTGTGGTAGTCTCCCACTTCTGAGAATTCCAACTAACTGGGAATTATTATCTATATGTTAGGGACACAAAATATGTGAGGTAATAACTTTTATTGGACCAACTTCTGTTAGTAAGAGAGGCAAGCTTACACAGGGCTCTTATTCAGGTCACGGACAGAAATTGGTCCAACAAAAGATATATTACCTCATCCACCTTCAAAACAAAAAGCAGTCAAGTAGCACTTTAAAGACTAGCAAAATAGTTTATTGGGTGAGCTTTCATGGGACAGACCCACTTCTTCAGACCACAGACAGACCAGACTGCCCTCAGCTCCAGCCCTTCTGGCAGATATCCCACCCTTCCTGGGATATGGAACTGCCCTCCATCCCATCTTGCCTTGGGGCCCAAGGTGGCAGTTGGCCTCATGATAAGGATTATATCAATTTCTGCAGGAGAGTTTGGTGGATAAGGAGTTGCACAACCCACATTCAGTATGTGTGCTGAAAATATCTTCATATGGAATAATGTAGTTCTTAACCAGTGGCTCTTCCGGGGCTGAAGATACTAGTCCTGATCCTCACATCCAAAACACTATTCCTAAAGGCAAAGACCTGTGTCTGACTTTCCACTAAAGGGCATAAAGATTGCTGCTGAAATATGCCTTCTTGGTCACAGAGACTATCTGATGTCTCCCACTTGGCTCATATGCAGCCTAATATAGCTTTGGAAATTTCTGGATTGCCACACCTAATTTGCAAATTTTCTTGATCACCTCCATCCTAGACCTAAGCTAGTGTGTTTTGTAATCAATCAGTTCCTGCCTGTAAGAGTCGTTTCCTAAATACCTGTGGAAATAGCAATTTAGATAAACGCGTTCCATTTGTATGCAATAGGAAATATCTGCCTTGTTTCTGGTACCCTTACAAAGAATTAGAGTAGTAAATGCCTGAGCTGGATGGAAATGTTGGATCAAACAATTATGAAAGGAGTGGGGAGTGCCCAAGCTATATCCGTGTAGTATCATTTGAGAATATTTGTCAACAATACATCCTGGCGTTGCTCATGGAGATGAAAACAAAACAGCAGTCAAGTGGCACTTTAAAGACTAACAAAATAATTTATTAGGTGATGAGCTTTTGTGGGACAGACCCACTTCTTTAGATGTGAAGAAGTGGGTCTGTCCCACAGCTCATCACCTAATAAATTATTTTGTTAGTCTTAAAGTGCCACTTGACTGCTGTTTTGTTTAGCTAGAATGCAGAATAACATGGCTATCTCTCTGTCACTATTCCTCATGGGGATGATTCTCTGATCCTTATTTGTGCCCCAAAAGTCCTTAATAAAGTGACAATGTACTAAAGGCTCCTATCACACATGTTCAAAAATAGAAGCAGAACTCCAAAATCCTGATGTGTGACAGTCTTCTTACCAGAAGCTGAGCTGGGTCCTGCTGAAAGCTGCCCAGTTTAACAAAAGCTGGTAATCGTTATAATTATGAAGTTACTATGAAAAGAGTAAGCCAAGTTTGAACTAGGCTGCATCTGTTCCAGCACTTACAGTCTTATCTCATTCCTTATTTCCTCTTGCTCCAGGAAGATTGTGGAGTTAGAAATTCCATAAGGAATGAAGGAGTTATCCAGATGCTTTCATGACCAGCTTAGGTAAATGCTCCTCACTCAAAACCAACAGTCTGATTTCTGATTGTTATTTGTGGCTACATGCTATTCATGCACTAATGCTCTTAGTGGCTACATTCATGCCTCCAATATCAGATTATAAGTGGTGTGTTAATAAATTGGTAGGTCAGTGGGAGCTTTGTGTGTATGCATTCCACATCAGAAACTGGCTGAAGTGAGAAAGATCACATAGACTGAGGAAAGAAGGGGACCTTATTGATTAGATATTAGTTCAAACATCAAAATGGTGTGTGTGATTAAGTGACACCCAGGCCATAGAAAGGCACAGCCAATGGCGTAGTCGAGGATCAGTGGAGTTTGCCCATTCGTTATTTGGGGAATATGGTGTTTAGGATAGATGACCTATTTCTTTTCTTTTTTCATTTTTTTAACTACTGCACCCTGGGCACAGCCCCACTCAGTGTTCTCCTTGCACTGAAAATCTGACCACATGCCTGCCTCTGCCTTGTGTGCCCCAACACCCTGTGCATTTGATTCATCAGCTGTTGGAGTGATCAGTAAGGCAGCACTAGCTGCATCAGTTTCCCTGGCTCTTCAATATGCTGGAGCCCATTATTTGATTGCCCTTGGAAGGGAAGAGCGTGCTAAACTGCTAAACGTTTGTCCAAGTGGAAGGAAGTCAATCCCTCCTCCCTGCTCCACACAGAAGCCCAGATTGCTGTTTAAAGTAACCCCAGGTCCCAGGGAAGTTAGGACTGTGGTGTTAGCTTTGGCACATGAATGTCTCCTCTCTTCATCATGCACATCCCCAGCACAGAGCCACGTGTACTCTTTCCTGATGGCACACAAGCTGGCGCAGAAAGTGCAAACACTGGTGTCCACCCTGGTCTTTTAGTAGCAATTAACCTTTCCTACAGGGCTTCCTTTGAAGCTTTTTTTTCATGTTTTTACTGGAAAATGGCAGCAAGGAATTTGATGGAGGGAAATATCTTTGGCATTGCCTAATCTTTTCTGTTCCCCTATCAGAGGCCTCAGTGATTTCATCCCATTTCTGATGGGAAGAGTTAGCTGATCTTCAGGAGTCCTGCTTGAAATTCCAAATTGCAGCATATGTGAGTGGTTGGCTATTTGTGAGTGGAAGCACAGCCCACGGGGCCTAATACTGATCTCACAGCATTTTATATCAGTGTAACTCCAGTGACTTCTGTGGAGTTACTTCTGACTTCTATTGGTTTAGGTTTGTGCTGAATGAGGCTTCACATTTTCTGACACTCTGGGCCAGGTCCTCAGATGGCATAAATTAATTTCAATGAGGCTCTGATCTAAGTGACTTTTTTAAAAATGTGTTTGAAATGTCTGGAAGGTATAATTCAGCTTTTTGGGGTTTTAGCTGTTTGCTTTTATATTTTCTGTAGACTGTGTTGCTTTTATAAGCAGAACGATGCCCTCACATTCTCTTCAGGCACCCGTTCTAGGCAGAAGGGCACATGTGTGCAATTTGTCACCACGGGATTTAAAATGCAAAATCAAATTGTTTTGAAATATGGCTTAGGTGTGATTGCTGGTCGCTGAAGTGGTCACAGGTGTGACCAGAGAAGAATAAAAATGGAATTGCCTCACTGGCATATCTCCAGTTAAGGATCTGGCTCCGTACATTTAAGGCTGTAGATCAGTTTGACTGGAGGTATGAATTGTTTTAGCCTTTTGAGACTGAAAGGGAACTAGAGTACAACAAACGCATTCTGGAGGAGAGAAGTGGAGCACTGCACATCTGCAGTGGAATATTTGCTAGGGTTTAACAGCTCAGCCATGAAAAAGTGTGTTTGGGGCCTGTATGAGAATTTTGCTGAGCCATTAATGGAGGGACGAGACATGGTGCTTTGTAACGAGGCCAAAAGTTGGGAAAGCTGGAATAAAGGGTGGTGAGTGTTGTGCTCATTTATGCAGAATGATTTGAGTGAAGTGCTCCTTTGCGCTGTGGAAGGAAGGAGTTTGGGGATACTTCAACTGAAGGTGGGAAGATGGAGCTAGGGAGAAGGAAGGCAGAATGGGCTGGGTTGAGGAAGGCACATCAAGGGGTAGGAATGTAGTATGTAACTGTGAAGGGGGGAGCAACAAACTAACAGAGGAGCCCAAGGGAGTTAGGCACCCTTATTTTAGAGGCCTCCTTGAAAATCCCTGTTATGGGTCATAAGCCATGTGCTGTTGTCACTCTCCTGATCACTCTCCTTTCATGTGGCTTCCTTTTCCCCACCTTGTGCTTTTGGAGGCAGGAGTTGTGTCTTTCTCTGTGATAACACCTGGAAAGTCTTGGGGATGGCTGCAATCTAAACAGCCAATATGAAGTAATCAGAGCAGGAAAGTACTACATACTAGTGGGGCCGGTTGTTCCAGCAGGTGCATTGGAACATTGAGCACCACGATGAGTGAGACAGTTTCTTGGGAACTTTGCAGATGTTTCTGTGACTGTGGCTCATAACCACCTCCGTTCTTTCTTTCTACTACACTCGGCTCTTGTGCAGTCGTAGGCAAAGTGTCACTTGACGGTGCAACAGAAATATTGTAAAATAATGAATATGACTGTGAGGCAGGATTTGATGTTAACTATTTCAATGTGCAGGATTGATGTTAACTATTGCACTAGTAGCACACCTGTCTCTGCTCAACACAGCATGGTCATAGACCAGGTCCTGTTCCTTTTGAAGTTCATGGGAGTTTTGCCATGAATATCAGTGGGTGACCTCAGCAGCACTGTGCAGATTCTGTGCCAACAGCTAGTGTTGAATGCTAATACAGCTTGAACCTCTGTAGTTCAGCTCTCTCTCTTCTGGCAACATCTGTAATCCAGCATGATTTTAGTTAGCTGAACAACCACTTATCATGGGTGTGGCCAAATTTCCTGTGGTACCGTAAAGTTTGTTTACAGCCACCAGTCCTGGCTCTCAGTGATCTGCGCTGTTATTTAGCTGTAATTTATGTCTTGTAAGAGTCTGGTAAGCAGTGGAAGCGTTTGTAATGCTGCTAGACAATATTGACCGTTTGCAGTCCGGCAAATTCTCTCATTTGGCAGCAGTCAGGTCCCGAGGGTCCTAGACTAGATAGGTTCAACCTGTACCCTGTCTCTCAGCAGCACTTACATCAGTCCTTAGCAGCCTACTGGATCAAGCCACCCCTCTGACCTATCTGTATTCAACCTGAGCTTCCAGTGAATGGATTTTTGAAACAGAAACAATGATGAAGAATCCTTCTGTGCATTTGTCTCTCAGCTGAGTGATTGAATGAATCAGGATTTTACGCTCCTTTGAAGGAAAGTCCTTAGAAAAATAATAAACAAACTAGTTGATACTGGAGGTGGGTGTGGGGTGCCTATCTGTTTAGAACACAGATGAAGGGGAACAAACCAAGGCCTAGAGAAATGCATAACTGAACTTCTTTATGATGTCAGTGTGGCCACAGTTAGCACTATATGACAGTTCAGGGATGTGAATATGTTGCCTGCATATGTATCCGGTACGTGACAGGGATGATGTATTCAAATGATTTGTTATGCCCCAATGTTTGTTGTCATAAGTGGCAGAATCTTGAAAATTTAGATGTGAAATTGTTAGATAATGTGTAATAAAGGCATGATAGATGTCATTTCATCAGTGGGAAAACATTCCATGTGTGACAGCACTAAAACACATACGTAAGTACCATGTTGAACTAGGACCTAAACAGTTTTCTTGAAAGAAAAATTGACTTTTTGGACATGGGGAAGGGCTACATGAATGTCATGATGTGAGGTGTGTCAAATTATTTCCCCCCCCCACCCCCAGGGTGACTTTTTGGGTCACATCTGGGCAGGTGTAATTTGCTGTAATACCACTGAAGTCACGGGTGCTGGGTTGATTTACATCAGCTGAAGGTCTGGGCACCCATTTTTTAGTGTTTTCAATAGTAGTTTCAAAAAAGGAAATTGTTTTAAGTGCTATATGCAAACCATATTGGGAAAATGGGTTTACCTATATATAAATGTGCCGTTTCTGATGACAGTACTTTTTTACAAGTATGCAAATTACTTTGGATAGTAAGAGCCCTCAGGTTTGATTTGGAGTGTTGCTGACCATACAGATTTGCAGAAGGGAGGGGCTGCTCAGCATTTCTCAGGTGTAGGATCCACTGCAGTATTAACAATTGATGAACGTGCTGTAGAGCTTAGCAAATGGCCTTTTCTGCTAATGCACAAACTAAAATGGTTTAAAGCACAAAATCCTTCAGCACATTTGGCTAATACAGTCCCTAATGTTTGGATTCATTTTCAGGTGATGAATGTGTATATGAAAGCTTCCCTGAAGTTCCTTTGGAGGACATGCCAGAGGGTGACGGAGAAGCCAGTAAACTGTCCCTCAGTGTCCAAGAGCTACCTTCTCCAGCAACATCCAGTGAAGCATTCACACCAAAGGAAGGGTCTCCTTACAAGGCTCCCATATACATTCCTGATAACATTCCCATTCCTCCAGAGTTTGAACTCCGAGAATCAAATATTCCTGGAGCAGGATTAGGAATATGGACAAAAAGGAAGATTGAAGTAGGTGAAAAATTTGGGCCATATGTGGGAGAGCAGCAGTCAAATTTGAAAGATCCCAGTTACGGTTGGGAGGTAAGAAGCCTGCAATTCTTTTGTTCTGTTGAACTGTTGCCGAAGTTGACAAATGCAGATGTGTTTGTGGGAGTAAGAGGATATGCTGTTGAACGAAATGAGTGGTTATTTTGCATGCATAAGAACTGCTGGATTGAATCTTTTGGTGCTTTATGGAACAAAATAAAAGTGTACCTGCACATGTAAAAATAGGCTGAGAAGCACCATCATTCTTCAGATCCACACATTGAATCCTGCCTCTCTTCTGTAGTAGGAAAAGGAGAGAGTTACTGTCTGAAATTTTATGTGGCAACTCCATTGTGTTTTATGAAGCTCTGAAATATAACATGGGACTAGGTCTGCAGATGAAATTATGGAACTTGTTTTCAAAAATTTGTAAGCTTCTTTTAGTCACCAGAGTCACTGATTTTTCTTGCGTCATGACAAGTATTGGAGGGATAGCCATGTTAGTCTGTATCTGCAAAAACAATGAGAAATGCTGTGGCGCCTTAGAGACTAACAGATTTATTGGAGCATAAGCTTTCATAGGCAAAGACTCACTTTGTCAGATGCATAAGGAAGTGGGTCTTTGCCCATAAAGGCTCATGCTCTGATAAATCTGTTAACCTATAAGACGCCAGTGGACTTCTCGTTGATTTTTCTTGAAACCTGTTAGGGGTCTTAGAGAGCCTCATTATTTTGGTAAATTACAGCTGGAAGACATGATGGTTTTCAGAGTCTGAAGCCAAAAGTGTTCATTCTACTTCCATTGAAGTCAATTGGCGCTTTACCATTAATTGAAATGGGAGTAGGATTGAGTCCTCACCCTCTTAAGTGCAGCGTGACATCAGAGGTGGCATTGCTCCTCTTTGAGGCCTTCCAGAGCCTTGTTGGATTTATCCCAACTGCATAGTCTAAAGGAGGGCAGTATGTGCTCTTCCCTATGACTGCGCAGTACTACTGGCTTTTATGGGTGATGGGTCTAGCTCCTTTCTTCTCCTTTTAGAGTGGTTATCCCTTGCACTCTGGAGAATACAAGAGTTCTATTTGTGGCTCCATATGCCCTCCCCACCCATTTTGTGTCTCTTAGGAATAGATGTTCTACCTTGGCTGGAATCCCACCTGAATGTTTTTACCGCAAACAACAGTTCCTTGAGCTGTGAACCTGAGACAGGTGGCACCGGCCAGTGATGGTGCCTGATTGGAGTGTAGACGTACTTTTGATGACCAGACACAAGTTGGTCCTTAAAAACTTTCACCTTTGAATCTGATCCCTTGGGTAATTGGAAGGGATTCCTCCTCCCTCCAGTACCCCTCCTCTGTGAACTACAACATTGCACAATTGTCTAGGAGAGTAAGATTTTTAATTTGGCTTTGATCTGTGTGGTGAGCTAGAGGCAGGATTCAGACTATCTGGGCCAGTCAACTGACCCAAACAACAAATTGTTTGTTCTTATGGCTCAGATAAAACATTTTAGATTAAAAAAAATCAGGTGTTCTTCTCAGTATTTGTCTGGTGTGACACAAAAATCATTCTTGTGTTAACTTTTTTATTCATAGTTTGAGGAAACTGAGGTAACAATACAGCACAATCCTGATTTTCCATTTTTGTTTTCATTGGGATGACAGATGTTTTGAAAAGTGGGGGAGAAATGCTTAGTTTGCATTGCTCTTTGGGGTATGATGGGCCTTGAATTGGTAGTCTTCCTTGCCCCGAGATCAAATACATTAAGTTACACTTGAGAGCATTGCCCTTAAAGCACATGGTGGATCATAAATGTTTACTTTGCTTTCAACCATCAATAAATATTCAGTGAGTTCATTGCAAACTTTCCATCCAGTTGTTTAAACACTTGTGAGACCTGCAACAATATGACAGTAAAGTGTCAAGTGAGATTATAGACTTGGCAGAACTCTATAAAATTAACAAACACTGATGCAATATAATTACTGGTGAGAAATCTTTATTCTTTAAACAAGGCACCAGGAAGTCATAAAGACTGTCTATAGCCACACAACAATTAACCTCTCATATTGATAGTGGAGGCTTTAAAAAATTGCTTTTACAGCATTTTAGATGTGAGCTGTACATAAATCAGAACAAATATATTTTGCACCAGATTTTCAGTTGATGTAAAGTAGCGCAGCTACATGAGCTGAAGAGATTGCTTCTGATTTTAGTTAAGGACACACTGCTGCTTACTGACACCAATTAAGGATATGGTATTTTGGATTTGCTTTTTAAAATAGCCAGGAATAATCTAGTTGTTAGAGCCTAATGTCTCTTTTAATTTCAAAACTTTTCTGCCAGAACAATTAAGAAGAAGCAATTGGAAGCTTGAAAGGTGAGCCATTCTGAAACTAGGACACTCTCCTACCCTCTACCCTCCCTGCTTCCCCCCCTGCAACACACTGGAGAAGAATATTGATTTGGGAAAGTGGGGAAAAAGTGTTCTTCAATTTTCCCAATCAAATCTAAACAGTTCAAAGCTATTCAGTGAAACCCACATAGAATCGCAATGAATTGGAAAGTGGGCATCCACTTACAAGGGGTTTGCAACCATAGAGGAGGCTAGAAACAGATGAACTGCAGAATACCGTATTTCTTCGAACTGCTAAAATATAAGTATTTGTTAAAAGTTGTGAGGAGAGCTAAAACTAAATGTTTTTAAAATAAACTAACCAAATCCAGGATATTCAAAGACAAGACTAATACCAGATCTGTATTACTCGCTCCAATGGGAAAAATGGGCCATTTTTGTGTCGAGTTTTGAGATGTGTGTTTTTCTAAAGCTTAGGTAATACCAAATACAAACAAAACAAAACAGGCTTGCACAGAGTGTGCATCAGTTTAACTTATTTTTTCAGGATGATCAGTTCATTTTGTGGAAGATACTGGTTTTACTCTCATTGACTTCAAACACAGAAAAAATTAGTCATGGTTTGTCAGGCTTAAAACAGCAGATGTATCTTGGCCCCTGTTATCTTTATGTTGGGAGCTGTAGAAAGAATGTTGCTACTATAGGAGGAAGACAGACTTTTGAGGGAGTGACAAAGGGAGAACAATAATAGAGCAGGGAGGATAGGGAAAAAAGCATTGTTGGTTACATCTAGCTATAACTCTTTAGCTACATCTGCACTAAATAGTTTTGTTGACAAAACTCACTGAGAGTCCACACTAAAAATACGTTCTGTTGACATACTGTTCACAGAACTCGGCACTTTTGTCGACAGCCATCTGCTTCTTCCCCATGAAGCAGAATGCCTTTCTTGATGGACTTTGTCAACAAAAAAGCTGTATGGATACTTCATGGGACCTTCCGTTGACAGACAGGGCTTTGAGTCAATGAGCAGCCCTGTTTGCCGTGCTTGGCTGTTCTGTTGAGAGAGTCCAGCTGCTTTCTGTTGACAGAGTGGACCAACAGAGCAATCCGCTTTCATGTCTGAACACAATCTGTTGGCAGAAGTTTTGTCAGAAAATATCTTCTGACAGTAGCGTCTGTTGATAGATAACTGTAGTGTAGACATAGCCTACAAATATAGACTTTTCTTGCCACTTAGCTAATTGGACATCCTTGTGAAATAGAATCATACAAATGTGGACCTGAAAGGGACCTTGATAAGTCATCTAGTCCAGTCCCCTGACTGAAGTAGGACTAAGTGTTGTCCAGACCATCTCTGATAGATGTTTGTCTGCCTATTCTGAAAAACCTCTAATGACACAGAGATTCCACAGCTTTCCTAGAGAATTTGTTTGAGTGCTTAACTGCCATTTCAGTTAGAAAGTTTTCATAATTTCTAACCTATATCTCACAGCAATTTAAGCCAATTACTTCTCGTTAAGGAGAACAATTTATCACCCTCCTTTTTAACAAAATTTTACATACTTGAAGATTGTTATGATGTCTACCCCCCAACTTCAGTCTTCTCATCTCCAGACCAAACAAATGCAGTGTTGACAGTCTTTTCTGCTACATCATGTTTTCTAGATGTTTCATCATTTTTGTTGCTGTCCTCTGGACTTTCACAAATTTGTTCGCATCTTTACTGAAGTATAGTGTCCAGAACTGGACACAGGACTCCACTTAAGGCCTTATCAGTGCTGAAGGGAGTGGAACATTATATTTTGTGTTTTGCTTACAACATGCCAGCTAATGCATCCTGGAATGATTTTGCTTTTTCTGCAACAGTATTATACTGTTGTCTCCTGTTGAGTTTGTGATTCACTGTAACATCTGGGTCCTTTTCTGCAGTACTCCTTTCTAGGCAGTTATTTTGTATTTGTGTAATGTATTAGTCCTTCATGAATGTTGTACTTTGCATTTGTCTTTTTTGAATTTCATCTTATTGATTTCAGACCTTTTCTTCAATGTGTCAAGAGCATTTTTAATAGTAATTATGTCCTCTAAAGCACCTGCAACCCCTTCCCAGCTAGGTATTGTTTGCAAACTTTATAAGTGTACTGACCATACCATTATCGAAGTAATTTATGAAGATATTGACTAGACATGAACCCAAGACAGATACCTTCAGGAACCACTCAACATTACCTTCCATCTTGATTGAGAATCATTGTTAACTATTCTGTGAATACGCTTTTCCAACCAGTTGTGCACCCATTCTGTAGTAGGATGATGGGCTACATTTTTTCAGTTTATTAATGAGAAGGTCATGAGAGATAATTTCAAAAAACTTAGTAAAGACAAGCTGTATCACAAATACTGTTTTTCTCCATCCACAAGGCTCTTTCACTTGTCAAGTAATAAGCAGCAACCAGCTTCTTCCTGGTGAAGGATCCATGTCCTCTGCTTGTGCAGTCCTCCTCAGATGGATTACTTCTTTAATCTAGCAGACGCTATATGCATATTTTAAATTAATACTGCATGTGGACAGATGTATCCTCAGATTAGCCACCTTCTTCTATAATTTTCACATCCTGTCACAGTGGTAAACAACCTGCTGTCTATGGGCCTCATGCAGCCCAGGTAATCTCCTGGCTATCTGCTGCTTCCCGTAGCTCCCATTGACTGGGAAGGTGAACCATGGACACTGGAAGCTACATGTGGCTGTACTTGCTGATGCTCAACATAAATGGTCTTGAAACTGGCCAGCAGCTTACCCTGATGGATCGTGTGCAACCCGTGGACCTCAGGTTGCTCACCACTGTCCTATCAGATATTGAGTGTCCAGTACTTATTGGATAGGTGTACTGAGCTCAGTTCTGCTCCTTCCCAAAACAAGTTGTGGTTTTGTCTTTGTTTTCAGGGGGAGCAAGACTGAACCAGGTAACTCTGCAAGATAATTGCAAATTTCAGTCACTTTGCAGAAAGTGGATTTTTTTCAGCTACCCCACAACAATTCCCAAGGCACTTGTACTGTGTAGTGCCTTGACTTTGATGTTGTCACCATTATTGTCTTCTCTATTTTTGGTTATAAGACCTTTGGATAGCCAGAGTGGAATGGAGAAATAAGAATGGGTGTATTGCGTGAGGTCAAAGGAAAATGGAGTCTCATCTTTTTGCTGTTGCATTATGGTGGCATATCACTGTTACCACTACTCTTTTCGCTGAAGAAAACCTACTTGTAAGTGCTGTGAATAAGCGCTCATTGGCTTCATGGGCTAAAAATGATATTTCACCATGTCCAAGCTACCTTCCCGTATGCAGCTATGTCATGCATTCAGTTTCTCCTTTTGAATCACATAGGATACATGTCTGGGAAGGCAAAGTAAGCAGGGCTGAATGAGCTCTTCCCTCATATCCAGCAATAAACCAGGGAAAAGACTTCACAAACTGACTGCATTTGTGTAGACACAATAACTGCCTAGATGTGCAGCAGGTGGAGCTGCTTTGCCACAAAGAGTGGCATTGTCTGGCTTTGGGTTGCAAATCACTTTAGTATTTGAAAGCAGGGTAATTTGCTTCTTATTTGCAACGGCTTATTACAGATAGGTGAGATAACCTTGAACTAGAAAATCCTGAGCTAGAAATCTCAGAATACTCATACACTATGGAATGGGGACATGCATTGAAATCTAAAGTTAGACTAGGGTCCATGTTTTGAAACAGGCTGCTATCTTTAATAATACTCTGAACCTTGGAGCATTTGTAACTTTGATCCAAATTTTGTGTCTGGAGTCCATCTCTGATTATCTTCAGGACTAGCTAGGTGAGATGTGCAGAGAAGTGAAAATAGGAACTGCTACCATAAGTTTGCAAATAATTAGCAGGTGTGAAAAAATTTGCTTTTGCCTCTACAGCACATTGAGGAATTCCATGGGATCTGTACCTTCAGTGCGCCGGCTAGCAAATCTGCCTAAAAATGTCAATGGCTAAGTCTATACTGCTACCTTACTGTGCAGCTTTGTGGCTCAGGAGTATGTCCCTCCTTTCTGGAGTGCAGCAAGTTACAATGGTATAAAGCTTTAGTGTAAACAGCCTTTCCTTGTGGTGGTGGTTAGAACGCTGGAAGATCTGCCTCCCGGCACTCATGGTGTGGCCCTATTTTCATTTTAAAGCACTGCCACCGCCGCGCTTTAATTTTGGAAGTGTCGTCATAGCCAATACAGTGATCAGCCACTGCAAAATCATGTCCATTGTGCTCATTTGTATATTCAAGCTATAAATTGGGCTGTGGGACACAAAGAATTTGTTGTGATGCTCTTGTGCTTGGGTCATGATTAGAGTGCTGCACACCAGTCTAAATGAAAAGCCATAAATTTGAATTTGATCTCATTTTGTGGCTTTAGCGCTGAGCATTATCTAATCAGGTATTGGTAAGTTAAAGTACAAATCGAACAAGGGGTCGCTGGACAAGGGCAAAGGTCAAACTTTTTTACAGTTTGTCACAGTGGTTTTAGTATTTGCCAGCAGCCCAGTTGTCTGTTGGGGCCAAGGAGCTGTAGCTCAGCAATTGTTTAAAAAGGGAAAATTGACTGCTGCTTAATCAACAAAGAAAACAAGACTTTAAGGGCTGTCAGTGCTTCTTTTCTGTTTTTTTTTTTTAAATAAAAGCAAGCAAGGAGACATAAATTTAGCAATTTCATTACGGTTCCTGCCCTGCTAGGAAAAACAACTTGGAGAATACTTTAAAATGAACCTCTAAATAGTTCACTAAAACAAATGTACGTGTCAAGCAAAAGAATCTTCTGCTGCATGTTGAGCATTCAGTTTAGACAGCTGACTCGTATATTTAGTTTGAATTTATGTTCATGGGACCATAATTTATCTACAATGGTTTAGATGTCGATTATCCTAAAATTTGACTTCTGTTCTAGGAAGGTAGAAACAGGAGCTGTAACAAACTAAGCTTGTTTTAGAAGATAAAAAATAATTTAGGATTTTACAAAACAGAAGGTACTCCTTCTTCATGGCATTGAGGTCTAGAGACAATTATAAATGACCTGGAGTCTGAAGAGCTTTCATAGACATATTTTAACAGTATTGAGTTTCATATAAGAAAGTGACATTAGATCTTTAATTTTATTACAAAATTAAAGCAAAGTTTATGCTATCTGGGTTGAAAGAGCATCCAGTGAGAGCTATGTGACTCATAAAACTTTGTATAAATGTTGAGAGGGTATTAGTTACAGTTATGGACAACTTTAACCAATAGTGTGAAACACGTCTTTTAATTTAGTAAAGAACTTTGAGATAGATACATTGGATACCTCGGAATATTGATTGGTGTGACTTCATTCTTAAAGAATGGAAAAAAAAGTCTTAGGGCCAGGCTTACCTACAGATTGGTGTTAATCAAAAGTGACTTTGCTGGTATCAGGGGAATCTCATCAGTACAAACCTGGTATAAGTGGAGAATTAGTCTTAGGCCTTTTTCCCACTCAAGCCTGTACTCTGGGAGGGCACAGGTCAGGCCATAGCTCCCAGCCCCACACCTATCCTTGGGGAGTTGGGCTTGGGGTGGGCCTTATTCCCAGCCACAGTGAGAAGTACAGGGTTTGGGGGGGTGCAGAGTTTCACCACTTTTCTCTGGCCCTGGCAAGAGGTGCAGGGTGGTGTGGGGTTTTACCAGTTGTCCCTGGCTTCAGTGAGAAAGGCAGGGGAGCAGGGAGGGTTTCACCACTTCTCCCTGAACCTGGTGAGATCTGAATGTGTTGCAGGGGTGGAGGATGGGGTGGAGGGGAAGAGCCAGGCTACTTTCCTGGGGCCAGTCTGAGGTTGGAGGGGGCCAGGGATGAGTTCTTGGCTCCAGCCTCTTTGAGAGTGGGTAATTGCAGGGGGGTCATTGCAGGGGGCAGCAGGTATCCTGGTTGTGTGGTGCAATGGCTGAGTGCTGGAGCAGAGGTTGGTCAGGGGGACACTTACCTGCTCAGAGACTGGCAGGATGGAGAGCACTGTCTCCACATGGCTACTGTTTTCCTGCTGTTGCTGCCCGCAGTGGTCACTCTGTTGTCCCCCACTGGTGAGTCTGAGGTATGTTGTCCCTCCTCTCAGCGCCCCGCCCTTTCCATGTTTTGGAAAACTGTGGGATTTCAGACACTTCCCACTTCCCAGGCACAACCAAACCCTGACCTTGGTTTAAGCTAGGGTAAGAGGGAGCTGCATACCAAATTTCATGGTTGTAGCGCTTATCGTTTAAGAGGAGATCTTAAGCTAACACAGCGCAAACAGATAGACACACTCTAATATGCACATATTTAAAAGTTACCTGGTAAGCTGATTTTGTATGTGACTGTCACAATATCAAATTCCCAAACATTGAAGCACATTTTCTATGAATTAGAGTCTGACCTCATGCTGGTGTAAAACCTGTAGCAACTCCACCAAAGTCACTGAAGTTAATTCAGTGTCACACTGGTAGATTATGGCCCTAAGAAGTGCATTATAATAATCCTAAAAACGACAGAGCTTTCCTTATTCTTGGATATTGCCCTTCAGAAATATCTAATGTTATGGGGTACAGGTGAATCTTACACTGCTGCTTTCTGCACTCTGACTTGCCATTGTTGTGTCTGTGGTGTTCTTCATGAACCCCACACTAAATGAAAGTCAAATTCTGGCCCTGCTTTATATAACTGTTACATAAAGCAGCTTTCTATTACGCCAACTGAGCTGAGAGACAACTGTGGCATCCCATGTTGGACCCACTCATATTAGGACTTCTGAAGTCTTTTCACTATTGCCATTTGGAGAAATAGAAAGCAGACCATGGGTGATCTTCTTCTTAAAAATAACCACATTGGTAATGGGGTAGGAACTGCCCACCAGGGTAGAGTGATAGCGACTAATCTTCTCTGTCAGATAAGTTCTATTATTTAGTCTCCATGAGTGGACAGCATGTTTTTGGCAGCCACAGGTGTCAGCAATTTGTTTTCCTTTTTCCCATTATTTAGATGCTCATTTTTCTCATTTAGAGCTCAGGCCTACAAGGTGCTGAGCGGTCTGGCATTTAAGCAGCAGCGAGGTTGCTCAGCACCTCTGAGGTTTATGTCTAGGGTAACCATCTGTCCTGTTTCTAGCAGGACAGCCCTGAATTTCAGGTGCCAGGAAGGGGTCCTGATATATTTTGAAAATGGGACTTATTGCCCATATTTGTGGGGGAAGCAGCTGCCACCTGGTTCCTGTTGCACACTGGTGTGGCTCCCACTCAGTTCCCAGCTCCCTGTGGCTGGTGACAGCTGGACACATGTGGCTGTGCCTGGCTCCTGGTGGCTGGTGGGAGCTGAATTGGTGTGGCTGCACCTGGCTTCTTGTAGCTGGCAGGAGCCTGATTGGTCTGGATGCTCCTGGCTCCCTGAGGCATGGGGAGCTAGGAGCCCACCTGTACAGCCGCACCCCAGTTTCTGGCTCCCCACACCTCGGTGGATCTCAGAGGAGCCACCTCTCCTGTCTATAGCTCCTTGTCCCATATTTGGGATAGGGAGATACGGTCACCCTACTTATGTCCAGATGCTTTCATCAAGTGTGACGGGGCTTATGATGGAAGATGGTGCCACAAAGGAGAAAAGATGTTGATTATTGCTGCCAGTCTAAATCCTTCTTTTCTTTACATCCATGTCTTGGGATGAGGATATGACTTATTGTACTTGATGTGCTAGAAAACCCTTAGGTAATTTCCTCATAAGCAAAATGTCATTCTAAAAGATGATGCTATTTGCATGCATCAAGAGAGTTGGTAGAATCATGACTGTCAGCTTCAGACACACTGACTTCTTTCTGTGCAGCCTACATAATGTGCACACAGGTAAAAGAGCACAAAGTTCTCAAATTGGACACTGGGACACATAACATGGATAAGTGTGCTAGAAATAATTCAGTTCTAATTGGATTTATCTTGCAAATAAACAGTATCTTCAGAAGAGGTAAGCATCTTGCAGAATCTTTGGGCCTATTTGATCTAGGACAGAGGAGTGTACAGAAGATGGAAAGTAGCACAATATTGTGTTCTTCTATCACCTACCATTAATTGCTGGCGGTGGTGGGTGGTGCCAATGGACCCAGACAAAAAAGGTTCCATGGCATGGTTTTAAAGATCAGTGAAGTGCGAGTCCCTGATCTCTGTTAATATAATTGCACCAAATGTTACAGTGCTTTATCTGCTCAAGGACTTGAGTGGAGTAAGAATTAAGGGTAGGTCTATACAGAAGTTATTTTGAAATAACAGCTATTATTTCAAAATAACTATCCTAGCATCTACACAATGCAACTGCTATTTTGAAATAATTTTGAAATAGCAGTTGGCTTTTTTTGAAATTGGTAAACCTCATTCAACAATGAATAGCACCTATTTCACCATGGCTATTTCAAAATAGGTGCTGTTAAGATAGGGAATAGAGCCTGTTTCAAAAAAAGCCATATTGTGTCCAGTGGCTCTATTTTGAAATAGGCTCTATGTGTGTAGATGCTGTATTTCAAAATACCTAAGTGCTATTTTGAAATGCATTTTTTGTGTGTAGCAGCATTATTTTGAAATAAGCTATTCTGGGATAGTTTATTTTGAAACAAGGCTGCTGTATAGACATACCATAAGGAATTAAAGTATAGAATTTGGCCCATGGCTTTGGTATAAATGGCTATGTCCAGATTACAGCAATTTGTCAACAGAATATTTTACTGGAAGATCTTCAGACAAACTTCTGTTGACAGATCACAGCCAAATTGCAAAGTGAATCACAAGAGCTATCCGCTCTGTTGACAGAGAGCAGCCAGACTGCCTGGCCACCACTCTCTCGACAAAGCGACCAACTGGAAGTACAATGGACAGGGCTGCCCAGTGTCCTGGAAGCCCTGTCTGTTGACCGAGGGCCCCCTGGAAAGGGGTAAGGCTGTCAACAAGGGTGCTGCTTTCTGTCAATTTACAGCTAAGAACATTGGCTGACATAGCCAAAATGACTCTAAGAATATTTTTTATTACCATATTTTCATAGACACTAACCCCGTCTTCTGGTTTTAGAAATTAGAGTCAGTATCTTTACCTTTGCCTTCAAAGAGCATGTCTACACATTAATTAGACACCCGCAGCTGACTTCGACTTGTGGGACTTGGGTGGTAGGGCACTTCCATTGCCATGTAGACTTCTGGGTTAGGTTGGAGTCTAGGCTCTAGGGCCCTATGAGGTGAGAGGATTCCAGGGTTCAGTTCTAGCATGAGCCTGGAAAGTACATAGCAATGAAACAGGCAACAGCTCTGCAGCCTGAACCCTGTGAGCATGAGTTGGCTTGCACCTGCCAACCATGGGTGTGTAGTGGCTATGCTGACATACCCTAGGATTCTTGTTCAGGGGGAACATTTATTTCTCCCTACCACTTAAAATTGATTACACATGCTCATATATGTCCTTACCCACAAAGAACAGGAGATTATCTACCTCTTGGTGCTCTCCTTTAAATCTCTTTACCTTTGAAGACCTCTGCATGGAACTATGCATCTGTATACAGATATGAGTTTGGACCTTCCCTCCACAGTGGTTAAGTTCTGAGACTCTATTGACTCCTGAGAGAAGTACAGTCTAGTTGTGGGAACCAAGTGGGACTTGTGGTCTGATTGCCTGGCGTTAGATCAAATCCCACTGTTACCTTCTACACAAGGGAATTGGGAAGAAGGAGAGGAATCTTAAAGTATCTTTATCTTCAGTTTTAGAAGTTCTCCCATGTCAGGTCATCTACATGTACTGAGGTAAGTTCCCATTGATATCAGTCACATTTTGCCCAAGTAATGATAAAGTACACCAGCGACTGGAATTACTTTGTCATCGTGCCAACACTGGATGAAAAGTTGCCTTTAGAGGAAGTCAGATGTCCCCTTAAAAGACAACACGACATGACTACAGTTTGGCTCTTGAGAAAGATAGAATCAGGAGGAAAAAAACCAAACAAAAGAGAATGATTATTACATTTAATAAGAGAACTGACAAGCAATCATAATTCTTCCACTTCAGTAAACATGCTACAAAAAATTTATTATGAACTGACACATTATGCAAGCCCGTATTCAAAGATGAGTTCCTTGCATTAAGTACAGTAGATGCCATTAAGGAAAACAGTCAATATGTCACTAAGCCTCAGCCTGTAAAATTAAATTGATTTGGTAAATGTAAGTAAGATAGATCTGTTTGCTTTCATCATCAATTTTGAGTGGGTGAACAGGTGATGTCACCAACCTGGGAGCGATAAAGATGCAGGACCATCTGGAAAGCTTGGTGATGGATGGGCAACTGCTTTTGGATAGTGACAGTACTGTGGTACTTTGTCACTCGGGATGCAGTACTTAATAACTTTTCAATACCATCATAATAAATTTCACTGCCTTATTAATATAGAAATGGTGAGTTATTACTGTGATGGCTATTGTAAATAACAGGAGATGCAGTTGTCAAAAGCTGATTGTTTGGGCATGTTTCTTTAAGCCACACAGTTGACTTGGGATAATCAACGTATGTCTATACTAGCTGAGTTTATTGCACTTGTCAAAAGAAAAAGCAGTATTATTCAAAAATTGTATGAAGTCCATAATAAACAAGTTTCATATTTATCACACTTTTCCTATAAGTTTCATAACACAGGACATTAAATCATTTTAATAATGCCTTTTTATGTATAGAAATATCCTTATGCTACAATAATGGCCTTTCATAACTATTCACAAAACATAACTTGTAGAGGAGAAAAAGGGTATCTTTCACTCATCAGAACAGTTAAAATTAAATCTATTTAATTAAAAGACTTCCTTTGATATAAAGCCACTGGATTCGAGCTGTGTTGTGCTTTTTTATTTTAATTGAACAGATGTAGCTAATAGCAGTCTATGACAAAGAAATACAGACAAAATTATAACCACGTGTCACTGCACAGTGGTCAGAAAAGAGCATCTGTATGTGTTTTATGAAAGCTCAAGACTGCTCTGTGACATTGTTGCTAATGATGACTAGAAAGAAACAAAACGCATAGATAGATGTAAGCAGAAGATGAATTACCAGATCAATCATTTAGCACTATTCAGCAAATGATGCTATTGTTCTGTAAGTAGATAATGAAATCTGTGATGTCTTTTTTATTTTTCTAAAGGGGCACAAAATTGTAAAGAATATCAAAAGCATCTCAAACATTATTTCTGGATTATTTTTTTAAAATAATCCTGACTTTACCTTTTAGACTCTAGCTTTGTGAGTCCTTTTCAATTAAATGTCTCTCCACCATTTCTATTACTGCAAAAAAGAGAGCCAGCAGTCTATTAACAGGCAATAAAGTTCAGGAAGCCTAAGACTAGTTTCATGGGTCAGAGGTGAAAATTGCATATTAAATGAGACAAAGGTGTGCCTTGATGGCCCAACAAGCACAGAAAAGTTGGAGAATGTATGCTGAGAAAAAAGAGAGCATCACGATTAAACAGAAGGAAATGAAGGGCTTCCTTGTGCAGTCAGCACATGGTGAAATGTAACCAATATGAACACATGCACTTCAGAAGAGACAAGGCTGACATTTATCATTCAAGTCAGCATGCTCTGTAACAGAACTACTCAAATCTAGGCATTTGGCCAATGTAGATTTCACTAAATTTAAAATAAAACAGAACAAAAAATCTCCTGCTTTTTAAGGTCTGGACAATCAGCTCTGTTTTTCAGGGTGTTCCAAAAACTCATATCTGGAAGTAAGGAACTGAGGGAGGTGGGGGGAAAGTTGGCAAACAGAGAGTTTCCACCCAAGAGAATATTAATAAGAAGTTTTATTGACGTGACAGCTGTAATGTTTCTGAGCTGAACAGTAGGTGACATATATTGGAGTGAAGACATGGGTTGTCATAATCAAACATATTTTTATATGATCTCATTACATTCTGAGCATACAGTACGCACTAATTTGGAAAATATACATAGGTTAAATAGCCTTACATTTAAAGGGAAGCTATAGCATTTTTCCTGGAAAGATGCATAAGATCCCAAAAGAGAAAAATTAAAGACATAACATTTCATCGGGTGAAGCCTGCAGCAAAAATGTACTCTGGTGCACAGGGGGTTTCCCTGGATGGTGTTCCCAGTTTTAACTTGAAGAAATGGTAATTGCAATCTGCATGAAAAATGCAGAATTTGGTCTCATTACTTACTTCTAAAATATATGTTTTTTTCTTCTCAAATAATCTTTTTTTAAATTTAATTATTAGTTCTTTTTTTAAGGAACAAGACTTTAGATTAAAGACGTTTCTGGTTTTGCTCAGATCTCATTTTGACAAATTGACACCAAAAACAGTTGCTCCTTCTTAACTGATGTTTAACTCCACTGAGGCTTTTGTCTGGGTGAGAACTGAATAAAAGCCAAGGACCTGATTGTTCTATTCTTACTCACATTGAGCAGAACTTACTCAAAAGCGTACTCTTATTGACTTCAGGGAGTGTTGTTGCAGGGGAGGGATAACTCAGTGGCTAGAGCATTGGCCTTGTAAGCCCAGGATTGTGAGCTCAACGCTCGAGGGGCCATTCAAGGGTCTGGGGCAGGTTAGATGAAAACAAGACCTTCACAAAACAAAAAAGCAGTCACGTAGCACTTTAAAGACTAACAAAATAATTTATTAGTTGCTGAGCTTTTGTGGGGCAGAGCCACCTCTTCAGATCTGGAAATAGTGACTCATCAGTTGTGTCTACATGTGCCCCTCCCATTCAGAAGGGGCATGTTAATGAGGCACTTCAGAACAGGTTAATAAGGTGCTGACATTCATATTCAGCACCTCATTAGCATAATGGCAACCAGCCACGCTTCGAAAGTGCTGCTTTTGAAACACAGGCTGGCTGTATAGACGCGGGCACTTTGAAATAAGCACCACACTTTGAAATTCACTTATTCCCAAAATGAAATGGGAATAAGGGAATTTCAAAGTGTGGGGTTTATTTTGAAGATCCTGCATCTGCACAGCCACTCTGCATTTCTAAAGCAGCACTTTCAAAACACGACTGGCTGCCATTATGCTAATAACATGCAGAATATGCAAGTCAGTGCCTCATTAACATGCCCCTTCTGAAAGGGAGGAGCACGTGTAGACATGGCCTGTGACTAAAAAAATCTGTTGGGGATGGTGATAGGTCCTGTTGTGAGTGCAGGGGACTGGACTCAACCTCTTGAGGTCCCTTCCAGTTCCATGAGATATGTATAGATCTCCATGTTGGTACATACACTATTCCAAGTCAGACAGCTCATTTAGGTTCTTAAATATTGACTGAGGGCCAGTGGATAAATCTAAGGCACATGATACCTCCTGAACCATCACAGATTAGTAAACATTTTGAAATGCTTCAAAACACACTCCTGTATCATGCCAGCAATTTAAAATCAAAATGTACCATTATGTCCCCCTGTTTGATTTCAGTTCGGAGTTCTGAAAAATCAGCAGCATAACCCAACACATGGAGGCAAGAGAATTGCTGATTATACATTTATAAATATACACTCTTCTAAAATAACAAATAGAGCCTTTATCGACTGTTAGCAGCAGTGTCAATTTCACAGATGTTCAGAGAAAGAGTTGTAGCAGCCAGAAACTGGAACCTTGTACACACACAACCCTGCAACATTTTACTTAAACTGATTTAGTTGAACTGGTGTAAACCGCCTATGTACACTATTATTTTGGTTTGAGAGTGCCTTATTATTATTTATCTTAAATCTTTTTCTAATCAGCATAAGATAAACCAAAATTAACTTCACATAACCTAAACTAAGAGATTCTCCCCACTGTTGTACCAGTGTAAATAAGCCCATTTAAAATTGCACCAGGAGTTAAACTGCTGTAATTCGGAGTGTGTGGACAAGCCCTTATTATATTACTTCAAATTAATGATTAGCTCATGTTTTACTTTCCTACCATTTACTTTCAAAGAGCTCTGCTGCTGCACTGCTGTAATATATTTGCTAAACTGATTAGAAATCTTTTTATTACTGATTTGTCTATTAGTTGCTCTGTGTAAAGAGGTATGAGAGCTGAGATGAGGAGTAAAATTCTGCTCAAGTTTGTACATCTTGAATGTGAATGCTTGTGCTACTTTATTAAGACTTTTTTTTTGCTACCTGTACCCAGCATCCTTTAAAATGATTCTCTTTCCATGCTTACAAAGGCAAAAACCAACCAACCCAACTGTCCCTCTAATGCCGCACCCGCCCCCCCAAAGTCCCCAACAACTGGTTTTCAGGTCAGCTTTTCTGATTAAAATCTAGCTGCTTGAAACAATATCATTTTTGGTGTTTTTAATGGGGTTGAATTTGTCTGAATAGGTTTAGAATAGGTACTTGACTACATGTTGTACACAGGCCAATGTTACCCACAGTAAAGGAGTCAAGAAGAGTGAAATGATGATCCAAAACAGAAAAGGTTCCAGAGATGGATTAAGACTAGATGGGACCCAGAACCAGTCCATCCAAAAAGCCTCTAACACATGAAATCCTTCTTCTTGTAAAAGTACTTGTGGAACTTCTGGTACTCTGACAAAGATCATGCTGCTGACCATAGCAGATCGCAATACTCTTTCCAGAAATACATGGACCCAGCCATACCTTGTGGATTCATGGACCCCCTCTCCCCTCTGGTCCAGCCTTAAACCAGGGTCCATAAAACCTGAATTAATCCAGCCTTAGTTCCTTATGTAGCTAAAGAAATTCTTTAAAGTACATCTCAAGTCACTCATGACAAGACTGCTAAAAACTATATGCTATGCCATGTCAAACATTAAACAGTGGGGAAATGAAGAACCAATTTGCTAGTATTCTGATGGGCCTTCCTGTACTTTTTACATGTAACAAACAGATTTGATGTGCTTTGAAAAAATCTGCAGTGGCATTTCTCCTGTGATATTGCCAATGCTTGTCCTTCAGAGGGAGAGAAAAAAAATTTGCTTTAGTGTTGGGAATTATAAATAATTTGATGCAACAGGTTTAAGTTACCATTTTTGTGGTGAAAAGAATAGCTTAGCATGATCCAGATTTTCCTTGGTTTCCTCCCATTCTGGAGAGAAGCAGAGGTATTCACATTGCTTTGTCTAAGAGTTTTATAATGTCTTAAGAGATTAACAGTGAGCATGAATGAGGGCCTAAGGATTAGACGACAAAAAGCCTGGGCCGTCTACTACCTTGTTTGCAGATTTTACATTTTTCAGCATTTCAGAGTGAGTATAGAAACTAAGGAAAGATAATAAGGACCAGAGTCCCAAAAGTGTTTAGTGATTCAAAAAATTCAGATGACATGTCAGAACTGACAGAATGATGGAACATTATGTGGCAGGGCCTGCTTTTTTGTCTTATGCTAAGCTCTCGTACTGAGTGAATGCAGATGTTATCGCAGTATCCCAGACAGACAGTCAGTGAAATGTGACAAGCTGTCAGCAAAGTTACACTACGTTGATTTTGTTAAAATATCCGAAAGCTTTATACATGCTTTTATATATAAAACTCTTAGCTCAGTTGATGGAAAAGAAGGAGAAACCGCTACAATAACCTTTCTAGTTTGTCATCCTTTGAATGATTTGGATGCTTACCCTTGTGAAACTATTTTGGAGTAAAATTCATCTAAAATATTTGAAGGTTGTATAGGTATCAATAAAATTTCCAAAACCAAAGTACCTCTCAAACATTCATGGCAAGGCTGTTAACCACATGTCATACGGTGTCAGTCGTCTGTTGAGTGATTTGGGTATTACAGTTGTGGAACTTTCTTGGGTGAATTAATAATAACTGTTAGCAGCAATGAACTTCACTGCAGCTTAGTTTAACTTTCTTCTTAGACTAATGCCACTTCAAATTTTTGTAAGCACTTGAAACTACTCCACTCTTTATTGCTTCATTTAATTTGGACAAGCTACAATTTGTTAACAACACAAATGAGTATTTAACAGTTAAAAAAAAACCCTTAGAAAAATCAAGTAAATTGTTTTAAACATGCTGGTATTTGTCTGTCTATCATCTATCTATCATCTAATCTCAGAACAATTAGATACAGCATATTCTGAGATTAATAAGGAAACCAAAAAATGGTTTGCTTTTGCTTCAGTGCCTTTCTAGGCCTTCAGTATTTAGCTGATTTGTAAATTTTGCAGCAGTTGTTTTTATTTTATGTAGCCAATTAAGGATCCCATCCTGCAAACTCTTAAACACTGAAGTCAATAGTACTGTGCATGGAAGTCAAATTATTCATGGGCCTAAATGCTTTCTGGATTGAGCCCATGGCAGTCTTTTCAGCAGTCTTTTTTTTTTCAAGTGTACGTAATTTCTTAGAAAATGTAAATCACAACAAGGAAACAAGAATATTTTGACAGTCGCAATGGATTTTGTGTTTTGAAGCTACGCTGTATCAAATTCAGACTTCTAAATAATTAAAGGTGGGAAATGTAAAGTACTGATAGTTCTCATTTGTTTCACAGAGATATTTTTAGAGGTGTATTTATTTACTGGAAAAAATGAGTAGCTTTTGATCTTAAACCCTCAAAGTAAAATGCTTATCTGTTTTGTATGTGATTATATATATCATTCACAGGAAACCTATTTACAGTCTGTATTTTTTGTGTCATTATTGTTCACTTAAACCTAAATTTAATGATAGGGTTGTTGATAGTGGCACAAACTAATACATTTCACCAGCACATGGGGTCACAGAATATTCATTTTCTCTTAAACAATACAGTGTAAGAACCATGATTTATAATCAATGTAAATCTCCGTTTGAATAAGGTGATCTTATGTTATTCATTTCCATGTAGTAAACTCTGTTAATTCACTTCTACAAATGGAAGTGAAAGGAAAACAAAGCAGCTATTAGTTTTTGTTAATTTTTATGTTCTAACCAAATGTGTTATGGTACAATTGACCAACGTTCTGTGATTAGGAAAAGTGAAATACAAAGATATTTAGAAGATAACATCTTGCACAGTGTTTTTGCAAAACACAGAACTAAACAATCATGCTAACTTATGCATATGGGGGAAATAATTTAGAATATGTTTGGCTGTTAATCACACTCATGCTGAAGTTTTAAATTTCATCTGTCTGCTCAGATCTATTGTGATCCATTAAGTGGCTTCCTTTTTTTCCGACAAATTGAATGCTGCAACTGCAAGGAGCTCTTTTGTTCTTTTAATTCAGTCAGCATGGAAATGATTTTCTCATTTCAGACCCTTTTCTGTCCTCTCTTCATTGTGTCAATAAAATAGAGTTATGCAGAGCTGCTCTAATCAGCTTAGAGTGCTAATTCATTGCTCTGGGATGCTCTCTGGGTTTGGCTACAGGTGGGCACTATAAGGGGTCAGTCTCCAGGGGAGTATAATTGTGTCTCTCTTGGGGATTGTTTGCAGAATAACTGAAATCTCAAGACCAAGCTATGGGGGAGAAAAAACCCTGCATAAATACTGGCACATATAGGCATATATTCAGCTATATTATAGAGCAAGCAGTTGCATTCTGACAGCTCTTTGGGAGGGGAGCATGTTATAATTTGGTGATTAAAAAAAATCACTTGGAACTAAAATACTTAAAATCTATAACATAAAGCTGTGGCCGCTTTAAAGACCTCAAAACCTTCCAAAAAAGCAACACATTAAATAAAACAACCTTTGCATGGATCCAGATTATTTCTTTTTAAACAAATGTTTCCTTATATGCCTCGCATAAATTTAACATGAAGGAATCACTCTAGTGGAGAGGGGCTGAACTGCAATGGAGTGGTGAGGGGTATGTGGACACTGCTGCTGGGAGATATAAGTCACAACACAGGTACATAGACATGCATTAGTTGTGGAAATGAAGATAACAATGTGGCTGCACTAGTGTAAGTTAGTCACCCAAATAGGTATCTGACCGCTCTGGTGGGATTATATTTTGGTGACTAGTATTACAGCTGTACTGCTATTTTTAGGTGACAACTTGAGCAAAGCTAGTACACATAGGTATATCTATGCTGGGAAACCACCTGCTAGTGTCTGTGTAGACATACCTAGTAAGTCTATAGTAAAGCAAGCCAGTCAGCTCAGCTGTCCTGAGTCCCAGTCCAGTGGGTTTACTACAGAATTCTTTTTTCTCTTTGCATGAAAGATGCTGATTTACATGGTGGTATTAACATAGCAAGACTGTGTTAATTGTGTTCTTGGTTATGTCTGAGGAGCACACAGGAGAGATCAAGAGAGCTGGGTTAATGGGGGTATAAATCTATTTTACCTCAGTGCTCTGGTGATCCGGGGGCTGTTGAATGCAGCATTTGTCCCTGGCATAAGTTAAAGCAGGCTTAGGCTTTAAAGTTGCGCCAGATGCCAGCAGCTCCAAGAGGCTGAAACAGCAGATGAGACTGAGGAGGTTGAGGGTGGGTAGCCTTGGCCATGGCTTCTCTCTTAACAGCAGGGGATGGGCTTGACACAGGTGAAAATCTCAAGGCCACTTTTCATGTTGTCACACTTCTCAAGAGGACCTGGCCCTCTCATTCTCATTTAGTTCAGTGCTCTCATTTAACTTGCTTTGTTCTCTGGTATATGTGATGGGACTGAAATCTGGGAAGGACGGGAGTTTTCTCTGTTTTGCTGCTTGCATAATATGTCTCTGAGAGTAACACTTCACAGTTTAGGGAATAGATTCTTGATGAAGTTATTAGTGTCTGACGGTTTAACAATAAACCTATCTGGTGATGTTGCAGTTTGCCTTACTAAGCATCTTGCTGAGGCCCAGATTTACTTTACTAGCCCACTAAAGATCAACTATCACTTTCTTTATTGCAGACCTTGAACTGCTCACTGTTGGCTCATCTCAGTCTCCATTTCCTTGCTTTATTGTTTCTACACCTGCAGTGGAATCAAGTTTCAAGCAACAGTTTTAAACGTGGTTTAAAACTATTTTAGATTAAAACACTTTTGAAAGGTTTCCATGTGGTTCTTCTGGGCCAAGTGAACCAAGGCTAGCTTTAATATGTTTTTGAGATTCGAGAGCAAAGCCATCCCTGATTTAACTCTAATGACTTTAATAGAATTAGATCAAATAGACATTCATTCATAGGTAATAACTTGAATTGCTTGTTTTGTACAATGCTGATAATATGTTGTTTTTACATTATGCTTTCCATTCCAAAAGATCTCATGTACCTTGATACTGACATAGCAACATAGTAAGGGATTAACTTCACCTACCAGTGAAATGTAGCAGTATCTTGGATGAAATACTGCACTGTTTAAGAGAATGTAATAGTCTGGGTAGTGGGGAGGCTGTCTAACAGCATTTTAAAAATTATCATTCCTGAATTCTTTCAAAATGTAGCAACTGTTAATAATAAAAGAGTTGTGTACATTATGGAGTGAGTTTTTAAAATACTATACATGGGGAAGCAGGCACATTTTACTTTTTACACTTACACTTTAATTGCTTTCTTTACAAGATTCCAAAGTTGGAAAGCTGATATTCAGCTCTCAGCCTCCAAACTCCTACTTTGTATTTTAACAAGTTCAGCTACTCCCTGAATCTAATCTTGGTGCTGCTGCAGAAGTGGGGAACCAGCATGTCTGTGACATATCCCCACAGACCTCAGAACCTCATCTGCAGCAAGCTGAAGGGGAGTTGCCAGACAGCATCAGGGAGGAGTTCACTCTACAGAAGGGGAGTACACACTTGATGGAGCAAACTTCCCCTGAAACCATTTCATTTTGCACTGGTAAATAACAGAGGAATTACTGTTGTTCCAAGTAACAGTGACTTCCATTCTGCTCTCTCTGAATAGGCTTAAAGAGGGTCACAAAATGCATGTGTGGCAGGAGGACAAATGGCAACATAACCCTGACTGAGTTGCTGTTCTTTTGGGGTCTGAACCAATTCCCATTGATGTCAGTAGGAAGACTCTCAGTCAATTCACTAAACTTTGATTTAGGCCCCTAGATACAAGCCCAGAACTTCAATGCAGATTTCTCAGCAACATGGACATCAGGCTATGTCTACACCAGAGAGTTTTGGAGGCAAAACTGGGGTTTTGTCAACACAACTCGCAGAGCATCTGCATGCAAAATGCGTTATGTTGATAGAAACTGTCGGCAATAAAGCTGTGCAGATGCTCTGGGTGGCCCTTTTGTTGCCACAGCGGATCAAAAGATTGATCCACTTTTATGTGTAGACGCACTCTGTCAACAGACATTTTGTCAGAATATCTATTTGAACAGTAACTTCTGTAGACAGATGCTTCTAGTGTAGATGTAGCCATTGCAGAGTATTAATTCCACGCTTACCGCCTCTTCCAATTGTCTGCAATTCCCTTCCCATTTGAGGTGAAAGTTGCAGAGTTCTGGGAGTGCTTTTGACTCTGCCATGTGCTTCTGCAGGAGGGAGAGCATTTAGTCCATGATACTTTGTGACAGAAGAGCCACCGTGTAGGGTAATTAACATATGTGAGAATGCCACTGAGCAGGAAATCATAATGTTATGTGATTCAGGAGTGAATGGAATCCCTCCATTTTCAAAAATTCCATCAGAAAAAGGGAAATTAAGTTCCTAATTAGACTGCATCCAGTGGAAGAGGTGGGACACTGAAGAGATGAAGAAAGCTGAAAGGTAGCTGATGCATTCTTCAGGCTAATGATAGGAAAGGAAATAGTGGAGCTTGAAAGGTCAGTGACCTTATTAGGCCAGGAGAAGAGTAGTAGATCTTCAAAAGCTTTTACCTATGATAAGTTGACAATTTGTGAATTTCTCTAGATAGTCTGAGAGACAAGGTATCTGAGAAAGAGTAAGGGAATAAATTAGGAAGAGTATAATGAATAGTACACAAACATTGCATTAAATGCATATTTTCAAGAACTGAGAATAAGAGGACTGTGAAGACAGACATAACCCCCTAGCCTTTTGTTAATTAAGTCCCTTTTGCTATGTTAATTAAGTGCCTTTTCAATATTGCTTCAATATTTTTATATTCCAAATATAATTTTTAAAAGAATTTGTGCAAGTGATCAGTGAGTGTACAATGGCTTTTCTATTGAAGTACTTGCTTTCAGTTTATCCAAGAAATGGTAGGCAATTCTGAATAATATTAAAGAAAACTATGTAAGAGATAGTCCTGTGTAATGTTAGGCTCAACTCAGTTTTTACATGAACAGAAAAAGCTGCAAGGTAGATAATACAAGTGTTCCCATTGTCTACAGGGCTTATCAGTAGCATGTACAACAGGCTTGTAGCTTAAGAGATCTCACTTTAGACTTTCACCTTCCAAATTCTGGCCTCAGAGAAACTGCGTGTACTATCTTGGTTATTCACTGTGAGACAGCAAATCCTTATTAAAATCCTTCCTGCCAGTACATACACAAGAACAAGTTTGACCCAGGGCCTGGAGAGCGCTACTTGTTTGTCCTCTTGCTCAGAGCTGAAGATTTGCTTTTATGGTTATCAAAGGGACAGGGAAGACAGAATAAAAAAGAAAAGGAAGGATGAAATTTAAAATACTGTGTGTTGTGTCTGGAATGTGTTGGGACCAGATTATTTGCAATGATATGTACTTAGAGTTACATCACTGGATTCCTTGGTGATAAAAATAGGCACACTTCCATTGGCTTCTACACCAGCACAGAGTTTGGCCCAAGATAGTTGCAACAATGTAAAACCAATTTAAATGAAGTCAGAATTAGGCCTATGGTATTTTGAACGTTTGCTTTTATCTTATGATGGCGTTGCATGCTTATCCTTGCTATGTTATGTACCAAGAAGACAGTTTTAAATGAATATTTTACCATTGTGAAAATGCAACTAGCAAATATGTCACTTAACCTCCACTCACATAGGAGGCAACAGATGCTTGTTGAATCTGAACTAACACTTCCACACTAATGGTAGGGACAGGGAAAATGAATAAGAAGATATGGTTAACATCTTTGTCAGCCTGATGAGTTTATAATCTCAATATAAATTTGAACAACCCTGTGAAAAATCAGCTTTAGACCCAGAGGTAGTGTCCCTGAACCTGACGAGCAAAGGAGTGCATACCTTGATCTATAGGAGGGCTCCACAGAAATGCATTAAGTGTAGTAAAATTCCCAGAGAAAGAGAAGAGCTGCCATCAACGATTAGATGTGGTTTGTAATAGTATCGTTCTGTTTTCACTCACCACAGTAGAACATTTCTACCAGGTTAACAAGGCATGGGGTAATGAGAAACATGCCAAGATTGAAAGAAAGGAGCCTCACTTACGTACAGGAAACAAATGTGATCAATTACTCTAAGTGTGGAACTCACAGATACCTTATCTTAGGGCTCCTTAAAAAAAGAACTTGATTGTTACCAAATGTATCTATAGGAGCTAGTGAAGGAAACACATCAATGTGGGAGACATGTAAAGTTTTATTAACTTCAAAAATTGTCATCATAACTTGGTTCTATGCATATTGAACATTCCACCAAAGTGGCTAACAGGCAATCATGCTGTTAATATGTAGTTATGTCGTCTAACTGTCTAAGCAACACTTAAAACATTATGTGGCTCTAAATAATACTTCAAAAAAGTCACCAATGTGTTTTGTGACCATAACTTGCAAATACTTTGTAATAATTATTTCTTATTAGGCCATTGTTTGGCTTAGCATTTGAACTAATTCTGTCCTCCACGCCACATTTATTTTACAGAAAAAAAGTGTAGAGATTTTCTTATCAGAGAGTGAAGCCGTAACAGCGTTAGTAGCCTGATTCTGAACTTAGGTTGACACAGAAAATGGAGATCATTAGTTGATGTATCTGACAAGCTGTGTGTATGCCTGAGATACATTAGGAGCAGTGAGAAATATGAAATGGCAAGCTCATACTAGGGTATACCCCTGACATAAAATTATGGGCCTCTCAGCTTGTTTTTAATATACATCTGCTATGGTTTAAGATTGGAATATTTTCTTTTTTGTGAAATTACTGCTGTCCATAGAAATGTCACCTACTGATGAATTAGAAGGATGATGGAAACCTCCATTGGAAATACAGCCTCTTCATTGCATACATGCAGTTCGCATTGGCATCAAGAGGAGTTATGTATGCTGACTGAAAGAAGTATATGACCCACATGAATGCTTTAGGAAGAATATTGTAGAAGGAAATAAGGTGTCTTACAGCTTATGGGTATAGCAGGCCTGATAGTATTTTTTTGGAGTAAAGGGGAATTTTGCCACTGATTTGAAAGAGGGTAGGTTAAAGCACAGGGCATACAAACACATGTATCAAAAGAAATTGGTTTAAAAGCTGAGAACCAGGGCATAGCATGAAGAAAGGAGAAAGTAGCAAATAGTGTGTTCTGATAGCACAGGCTCCGATTTTGATCTTGTGTGAATCCACCAACTTTGTAAAGTTGCCCCTAGTTTACATTAGCAAACATGGAGTCAGTGTTACAATATTTTAGATCTGGTGTCTTTTGGCATATATTAAGTGCAATGTGTTTTAGTTCTGCAAGATGCTGTTTGTTTTGTCTCATGAAAAACTTGTTCACCCATCCCACCCAACACATCTATAATCAGAAGACAAATTTTCCTGCATTTTTGATGTGATGTGCCCAGTTTAAATGTGTGTTTTATATTGGAATCAAGACTGAATCATGTTACCATCCTCTCACATTTAAGAAGTCCATAATGAAACTTTCATGATAAATGTTTATTTTGCTGGTGCTTCACCTATAGGCAGATTTGTCCTAGTAATACATTGTTTGGTCATTTTACAGGACAGTGTTATGCTTCAAAATTATGCTTCATCTATTAACTGGAATTATATGCAGTACCAACCTGGTGTGGATTATTAAAGTTCTACACTTTAGCCTGAAGACATTTGCTTTAACATCCCTGTATAAAAGTGGAATTTAAGAGATTAACTTGCATTTGACCTACTTCAGCTCTACTGTTAATGAGAGGTGCAGGGACATAGAATTAATCTCTCTCAATTTGTGGCACTCAGGGGTGCTGCTAAGTTTTAGAGTGCTTGAATTTTAAAGTCTCCTGTTGTGCTGAGGAGGTTTTGTTACCCAGTGGAACCCTATTAACTATAGTAACTGAAGTGCCAGTTTTATCTATTTGATTAACAGCCCGACTGAGTTCCAATGTATCTTTGAAAGAAAAGCATATTTTTTATTCTTATAGTATTTCGTGCCACATACAGTGAAAATAGGGAAGAAAGAGAGGGAGGGAAAAAATTTTGTGAGAGCTGAGTTGTAGTATGTATAGTTATTTAATAACTTTCATGCTGGATCTTACATATCAAACATCTATAAAATGGTCTGGGATTTAGTCATAGTTTGTTGTGTAATATTAATGTACTGCTCCTAGGAAGGTATAATTCACGTTGGTATTATTTGGACTAATATGTTTTTAAAAGCATGAAAATGACTGTGCAGTCATTACTCTAGAGCTGTGCCCTTACAGCTGTATTAATGTGTCCAACGAACATTTTGGCAAAGTAATTTATACCCTCAGAAAATTGGCTTTAACTACTGAATGTACATTTCCCTTTCTCTGTAAGTTTAATAGGGCAGTTTTACTTCCCTATCAATATATTAAATCCCTCATCTTCTTTTTAAAATGCCAACAATTCAAAGAAAGATTTCTTTATGTAAAATCACTAGCAACATGAGTTATCCAAAGCAAAAGGCAATTAATCAAGGGATTAGATATACTAGACTGTAATGCTTGCCTGTAGAATCCTGTATTAAATATACATATTTGCTAATAGGGTGACACATATAGAAACAGTTTGCAAGTTTTATGCATAGCATTTCACTGTTTTATCACATTATTAGCTAGAAAACTGGCATTGTGATATATCTTTTCTGGAAATGTACAACAAAGTTAATTTTTCTCTACTTATACCAGAGAATATTATGAATAAATAGGACACCTGAAATATTGTAGCTTGGGGAAAATATAGTATGCATTAACTTACTGTACACAGATGAATGTGGCAAACAATATTGTGCACACACTACAAAAGTGAATATTTACAAGTGTTAAAATAGAACTTTCTCTTTGAGCTTTATAATATGCATGAAGAATTCAACATGTGCCATAACATATATCAAAATGTGTTATGCTGTTTAAAGGGTATTTGGAGAAATTGAATGGGATTTTATAAAATTTACTTTAGAAGCTCCCAAAATTTAATATAGAATGATCTTTTTCTATAAATTATTTTGAAGCAGCCAATATACTTCTGCAACAAAGATCTAATTTTCTATTAAATTCTGGCATATTGTCAAATCTCCCCACCTTTCTCCACAATTAGAGACAGGTTCCCATTTTCTATTAAATTCTGTAAGACTTTTCAGTGAGAGAAAGGTCGTGTTAATATCTCGTAACGTCTAATAAATCTGGATCTGGAGTGTTTCACATGGGAGCATGTTCCTATTTCAAAGAAATAGGATTTCACACTTTCAGATTAAGAAAACCCTGATGTTTCCTATAACACTAAGTTCTCTATGATAAGTATTAATGACCTATGTTTCTTAGAACAGGTTGCATTGCCAGAAAAACTTAAATGAGACAGTTTTAGATGATACTAGATGCATGACAAATTTCAGAATTTCAAGAAAACTTTTAATTGTTGCTAGTGGAAATAAAACAAGGACTATTTTTGCGACCAAATCTAGCTGCTAAAAGGTTCTTTCTACTATATGTTGTTATGGGGGAGCCCAGTCTCGTGCCTATTGCAGAAAGAACCACGCAATTCAGTGGCATAGGACACATGGAATAGCGTCACACAAATCATGGTATGTTGAGCTTTTTTTATTTTGTGCTTTCTTTTAAAAGATTGCTTATGAAATGTTACTAATCAAAAAGAGACAAGGTGAGCCAGATAAAACTCCCTGATGTTTCCACATTGCTGTTCCAGAGCTGAGAGCAGCATAGCAGTTGTAGGATTTAGATTAACATGATATTCTTCATTTTGTTTTCTCCTGTTGCAGAAATTTTTAGTCAGTCACAGAAATGCTTTGGGGAGAAGTAACAATGCTAGGGTCTGAACCACTGTACAGAGTTAATACACTACAATCCTTTCCTGCTCCCAAGATTCAAGGGGGGGGGTTTCCAGCTTCACTATTCCTAGCAGCTGCCAATGTTGTCAGCACTGATCTGTCAGAAAGGATTTTTCCTGGCAAAACTTTGAAGCTACTTTCTGACATCCCCCAACAAACTAATTGTTGTCTTCTGCCTCTGCAAGCCCTCTGAAGTCCCAACGAGTTAGTGTCTTCTCAAGAGATGAGAAAGGGGACTCACAAAATCAATTTATCAGGCTATTACGCATTGTCATCAGCCAAAACAAAAACCTGCTAAAGACAGGAGAAAAAAGTAGAAGAAATGGGTCTCTGAGAAAAGGTTACAGAACATCCATCTTCTCTCCTCTTCTGATTGTTTCTTTTCTTTACCCATTTTCATACCCATTTCCCTCCACTAAAAGACACTTTATGACAAGCATTGTAACCTCTTTAGACCAGGGGGAAACCTCTTCTTTAGGACAGAATCTTTGCAAGGCATGAGTGACAGCGGGAAGGGGTCCAATTGCCACCGAGGACACTAGGCAATAAATCATCCACCCTTGGCATCAGCAGGCTGGACTGGTCCCCACTTCCTGAGTGGCTACCAGTGCCTAGATGTGACAAAACAGCCATTGTCAGCTCCTAGCAGCCGCATTTCCACTTTCTCCCCACTGAGGTTTTAAATACATCTAAGACATAAGAAATACCAATTAAAACTTGGAACTAAATGAAAGTTAAACTAAGGTTAGAAGGGAAAATGCTCTAAAGTGATGTGATAATACATGCTCTTATTAACCAAAATAATTTTAACAAGGAGAGAGATTTCATTAGTTTTTTCCCCCTGGTAATTATAGTTTTTAAACTCTCAGAAGAGATTCAAGGGTTTTATTTGCTTGTTTCAGTTTAAGACTTTAAATTTCCAGATGACCTGTACTATTATAGTTACTCTTTAACAGAAACAGGTCAGTACTAGGAGGTATGTACTAGTAAAAGCACTACAGCTCTTAACCAAACAGAACAATCCCAATGAGGAAATATTAAACTGAAAAGGTTATAAGTGCTTTTCATCTAGAAATAAAGATTGGAGCATTTAGTGGTATATTTTGGATTCCTTAGTCCAAGCCGAACATTTTTGCACCGTCAGAGTATCATGCCAAGTACCACAATGAAATTTTTATAGCTACAGTAATATATGCATAAAATCATCATAAAAACAAAATGTTGATATTGTTCCAGGAAAGACTTTTGTTGTTCTTAAATATATGACAGTTTATAGATAACTTGTAATTGGGAGAGAAGTTACAAATTAACTGATGATTCATAGTAGAGTGGGAAATAAAAGATTATGACACAATGAGTTTTTAAATCTGAAACGTCTCAGAAGGTCAAAGAAGAATGAGAGTAACAGAAAATTCATCACTACTGCCTTTTTATTTTCATTGATTTTTTTTCCCACCACTGTCATTAAGGATGTTTCCTTGGGACAAATTAGCTGTAGAATGCTAACCACCTATTAATTATTGTTGATGATAGAAAGGATGACCCATTTCCTTTAGAATACCTCTCAACTTACTGCGCTTGCTGAGTGCAAGAAAACAGATGAACTGGAACAACTCTGGAAATGCAAATAATACATTTGTTGCAGTGCTGTTGACTCCCCTATTCTGTTTTCAAATACAGTGGTAAGTGGATATCTATATCTGCATCTGTTTCTGTATATGTTGTTATTCTGTACCTCTAACTCAAGAGTTCTTTTTTTTATAAAAATCTCTGCTTACGTATGAATGCTGTAGAATTTTCAAAACCTACTTTGGAGCTGCTATGGTCAGGTGGAAATGCTTTCATTATCATAAGAAATATATAGATATATGTCATCTTTCCCAATTTCTAGTAGCTGGGGGCAAGCAGTTTTTGTTTGAATGAGTGAGTAAAATATCAGTTTTTTCATGATCACCGTGGGAAGGGCTGAGAAGCAGATTTTGTTCCCAGGCTGGTAAATTTTTCTGATGATTTTTCAAGGCTGCATTATATAGTTTTGAGTATGATAAAACTCCTTGATAGTTTAGTAATGAGATGAAAGAAAATGATTTCTTTTATTTTTAACATTGTGCAATGTGTGTTGATTGGGGTCCATTGAACCAGGTTGATAAATTGTAGTTACAAAGTAACCAAGATTTTTTTTGTTTTATCTTTTGAATTATTTAATAAAATCCTTTAACCTCTTTGGATTAACAGTTAAATTTCTGCAGCGAGTAAATGAAATGATGATTCTCCAAGCTTCATGACAGCTCTGTCCCAATTCATCATCTTAACTAAAAAATAATCCTATCTAACTTGAAATCCAGAGCAGCTATAAGTAGAAAATAAATCCAAACGGCAGCTTAGACTTGTAACCTAACAGCTATCATAAATAATCAGAACCTATTTGAAGGTGGAAGATGGGACATTAGAAGCTATTTACACTACTAGAGTGATGCCATCGATCAGTATCAGCAACCTGTAGTTAAGACTCATATGATGTCATGGTAATTTATGATGGAAATTGTCAGTAAAGCTACTATAGAACTTTCTCCTACACAGCTTCATTCATTTTTGTTTGTGATGCATTTTGTTGTAAAAGAAGCAATCAATAGTAAAATTGTGGTGATAAGTTATTATGGGTTAAATATATGAAAAATGTACCTATGTACATTTATATATATAACATTAACTGTGGGAACATTAAAGAAATAGGTTAGCAACATTTGTATTTTGTAAATGCTCACCTCAGTAAAGTCATTTTATGTACTGTAACATTACTTATTTTCTAATCAAACCCAACATGTGAAAGCAGAGAGAGAGATGCAATGTTCTAAGGATTTAGTAGAAATCCTTTTAGTGGCTTTCAACAGAAGTGCGGATTATTGGCGGAAAGGGAGAGAAATCTTGCATAAAACAATATGAGAATCCCCTTACTCAGTGTGTCCAAGAATACATGTCCTGCGTTATGTATCGGCATATGTCAATTAGGTGGAGTCTTGGCAAATGAAGAGACATTGGTCAATGACAAAGATGACAGAGGGAAATACACCTTTTCTGCATAAGGTACAATATTTTGAGTGGGGGCATTTGCATGAGTGTCTGATTTTTGGGGGGATTCTTAGAAATTGGAGAGAGAAGCTCACTTGTGAAACACTGCAGCTGCTCTCCAGCGGATTAAGTAAGACACTTGTCTCTCAAAGTGTGTGAGATCAATTCCAACATATTTATTAAGGGTGAGCTCATGGGTAGTGATTTGGTGTTCCCTTACTCTCCAGGTAAGGAAATATCTTACTTTTCTACGTGTGATACCCCTATGCTGAGTCACACCACAAAGGAAAGTTCAGATTCTGGGTTGTTACTCCCCTTTTTGCACAGGTGGAAAGGGCAGGAAATAGGAAGATTCCTGTCTCTGGCACTGGCAGCCTGCCAGGTGGCACACAGTGGAAAGCAGCTGCATCAGGGAAAGGGCTGGCACTGATTACCACTCCTCCCCTCCCCGCCAGTTCCAGGGCTAAGGGAGAACCTGAAATTCAATTGCTAGTTTGCTTTTTAAAGGATGCAGCTATGAACTACCCCTTACTCAGGGCTTGTGGCAACTTCACAATCAAGACCTGACTTAGCTGTATAATTAAATTGCATATCAAAGTCAAAACTGACATTCTGAATAGTGATTTGTAAAATACTCTTTGTAGCAACACTATAACAAACCCACGGCAAACAGGATAACTTTAAAGAACAGCATCAACACGTGACAGCACGGTAGATTCAACATTGTTTAAGGGTCAGTGCTTAGCTTACATCTTCTCCCTCAGTTTTTCTTTGCATTTTATTTTAACGTGTAAAGTCAGCATTATTAAGGAAGTTTATGCCCAAAAGAAATGTTTATTTATTTTTTTTTTAATTTTTATACCCCCTGAAGTTGCCTTCTTCAAATGAAAGAAAACTCAATGAAGACAGATGTACTGGTTTAGAAATGTAATATTCTTCTGCAATTATTGGGTTCCAAGTCCGGCAGTTTACTAATTCAGAAGAATTAAGAATTAAAAACTGACTGTAAACAGAACACTGCCTAAGCTAAGTGAAGTCCAAAATCTAAGAAATCTGTAAGGGTGACAAGTTTTTGACTTTTCTGCAGCATGTGAGTAAAAAATATTTTTTTCTTCCTTTAAAGATAACAGCAATTTAAAAAGAGATTTGTCCAGAATTATTTGTGTTTACTTGCAAAATCTCAGGCTATGTCAACATGGCAGAGCTATTTTGGGATCCTGAAATAGCTACTCTTTGTCTTTGAAACACACCTGTTATTTCAAAATATTTTTCTGAAATAACAGGTGCCCTGTTTTAGCATCTCTGTAGTCCTTATTGAAGGAGTAGTAAGGGATGCTTTGAAATAGCACATTATTTCGACATTTAGCACTGTTTAGACAGCTGCAAATGCCAAAATAGGCTATTTCGAAATAAACTCTTATTTCAAATTTAGGGTGCCATGTAAACATAGCCTCAGTGACTAGATATCATGAATATTAGTATCCTTTTCTCTATTGAATAATTGGTGTAATATTCATTTGTTATTACACCGTTATCTTGATTGCGGCTGTAACTGTTTATAATTCTCTTTATTAAATTTATGTTTATTTAATCTGCTGCAATAAGCCACAAACTTCTTATAGTATAAGATCTATTTTAAACAGATAGTTCACTTACATGATTGTATATACATGGCAGACCATGCTTAGCACTTTTCAAAATCATAGTCAACCCTATAACAATAAATATTAGGGTGAATTTAAACTGGGTCAAATTTCATTCTCATCCATTGACCACCTATACAACAAAATCATGTCATATAATATATCACTCAATAGAAAAAACTTGGTACCATGTCAAGAAACGTCTGAGGAATAAATGCAGTATTGTGACAGAACACCACCAGTGATGCGTATCATAAATGTACATTTACCTTTCTATTAGACGGTGAAGCTCCATCTATACTAGCGGGTTTTGGCAACAAAACTGGTGTTTGGTTGACAAAACCCTCAGAGCAGCCACATTCCCAAAGTGCTCTGTCGACAGTAAATTGACAGAACATGGCCCTTCTGTCGACAGCGTTATCCTGCACCCCATGATGCAGAACGCCTCTGTTGACAAAGATCTGTTGACAAAGCCAGCCTGGGCATTCCAGGAGGATGTCTGTTGACAGAAAAGGCCTCCAGGGTGCCTCACAGGTGCCCCAGGCAACACTTTATCCATCTGTGCCTCTGGCCATTCTTAAAGCTGCAGGGAGCCTGGGAAAACCCGTGGCAGGAAGCTGAGAGCATGGAAGCAGCAGAGGCACCACCTGTTCTCCCCCACGCCCTTGTAGCCACTCCATTCCCCAGAACCTGAGCAGGTGGAGGAAGGACAGGCACCCCGAGATTCACCATGGCCCTTGTGGGATCAGCCTAAGGCATCCCAGGACCCACTCTGGGGCACCAAGAGGCAGGTCTCCTCCTGCACTGGGGCCCTCCTGGACCTGTGAGGCAAGGAAGAGACACTCCTGAACCCCAAGTCAAAGCGGTGCAATGCCCCTGCGTACACCTGGATGGCCACTGCACTCACTGAACAAGCCACCCTGCCCGCACCATGGAACAGGTGTGGGCCAAAGTAGAAGAGCTTCAGCAGGGCTGCACCCAGGCCCTGTGACACTGGCTGAAGATCTGGGGCAGCAGCAGTGGCATGCCCCTACTGCATGGGAGCTGCACCAGCTCCTGGGGTGGGGGATGACACATCCTGTCTGCCTGTCCCCATCAACCCAGTGCAGGAGGTGCCCTCCCCCCACCAGCCAGAGCCTGAGGAGGAAGAGGAGCACCCCAAGATCCAACCCCTACTGCTGGAGCATGAGGAGGAAGATGAAGAGCACCCTGGGACCCAACCCCAGCTGGAGCTGGAGGCGGACAAGGGGTTTGAAATCAGCAGCAGCTGCATGCTGGTCATCATGCTGGAGTCAGTCCCGTGAGCCAGGCCACCTCCAGGGCATCCTTGGAGCTGGGCAAGTGATCCCCTGGTGAGTACTCCCCATGTCCCAGGGCATGGGAGTCAGGTGAAGATGGGGTGTTCTGCGAGTGTCACCCAGCCAGCTTGGGTGGGACCTCGTGCAGTGCTCTTGGCATGTGGAACCATGTGCAAAGTAGTGTGTCCCACCCGAACCCAGCAGACAGCCCCTGACCAGCCTGCTGGCAGCCTCATGGGAGGCTGGACAAGCCACAGGAGCCAAGGTGGGGGGACCTGCCAGCACCTGCCATGGCTGGAAGTGGGCTAGCCACATGGGCACCGGCCTGACCCCGGACACACCGAGGAGTGCAGCTCTTGGCACGTGGACATGCCTGCAGGCAGAAGGCAGCACCCAATCCCACAGACAGTGCTGCGAGCTGCAGCTGTGTGTGTATGGGCCATGGGGAGGGCCAGGCTGTGCATGGCTCACTCACCACCCATGTGCAGACCTGTCTGTAGCTGGACACTCCCTCTTGGCCACTAGCCTGTTGAGCAGAGGGAGGGCCCCACACTGGTCAGTCCAGTCCCTAAGTCATCGCAGAGTTCCTGTGTGGCATGTCTGTCTGTGCAGGCCACACATGGATTTCCTCCCAGGATATCCCCATCCCATGGCTGGGGGGTGGGTGTTGGTTGCTTCTCATGGTGGTGGGCAGGGCTGTAGGGGCTGTGTTGCACGAATGACTCACTGTCTCTCCTCCTTGTCTTCCTTATAGCTGGACCTGCACCAAGTGAGGGCCAGGGCAGCCGCACCCCAACACCCCAGAGCAAGGTAGCCCCAGACAGCCACCAGGGTGAGCTGGCACCCACCTGACCAAGAGGGTGGGCCTGCAGCCAGTGGGGCCATCGCTGTGCTAACAAGGACTTCCAGAGGGCCCACACTGCTGACCTCTGCAGGCTCATGGACCTCCTGGAGTGGTGGCTGCAGGACAACTGGGAGTGGCAGTTGCAGGCCTGGGTCCAACTCATGTCCCACTTTGACGCAGCCACCAGTGTCTGGCAGGACCTGTTGGCCTAATCATCCATGGCTGCTGCCCGTGGCCCCCACCCTGCCCCTGCCATCTTGGCCATTCCGCAGGGCCTCATCAACTTCTGGTAGTGGCTGAGGGCCATGCCTGCCCCCTTCCATGCCCAGCCCCCACCCCCAGGTCCCTCTTGCTCCCCCTGCTGAACCACACCCCACCACCTCCATACCTGCTCCTGGCCGCAACCCAACCCCAATGGGGAACCTGAATTTATGGTGGGAGGGGATCCCAAGGCTGATGCTTCTTGGAGTTCTGCTTCCCCATAGAGTTGTGGCCCCCCACCCCCTCCATGGCCTGGTGTCCCCTACCTCCTGGTGTCCTCCACACTGTATATAGTTCACCAGTTTTGTACTTTGTACATAGGTTTTTATTAACCATTTATTTTCAGCATGTTTATTTTTGTTTCAGTAAACCAGTTATTTGAACACCATCCCTACATCTGTGTTCAGTTGGCAGGGGTTGTGGAGAGGTGAGGGGGTAAAGGCAGTGGTCATGGTGGGGATGGGATAGGACTGTGAGCCTGGGGCCCCTTCTGGGGGTGACCTGGGGGTTGTTAGTGGGGGCATGGGAGAAGCTCTCCTCGCAGATCTGCACCCTGTCTCGATGGACCTGGCAAATTGGAGCTGTCTGCCACGCCAACCCCCCGGTAGGAAGGCCTGCCCCTTGCATATGTTGTGGAGGGCACAGCACATGGCCACAACCTGGGGTAAGTTTTGCTCCCTCACATCCAGGCAGGTGAGCAGGCACTGAAAGCATGCCTTCAGGCGTCCAAAGGTACACTTGGCCTGCATCCAGGACTGGATGAGGCAGGCATTAAAGAGTTCCTGTCTGGTGTATGGCTTCATAAGCCAGGGCACAAGGGGGTAGGCTGTGTCTCTCATGCTGAGCAGTGGAATGTGCACATCTTTGACTACCAGCTCCCGGCAGGGGATAAATGTGCCCTCCTCCATCCTCAGGCACAGGCCAGATTTACAGAACACCTGCATGTTGTTTGCCCTGCTCAACCATTCCACATCAACATCTATGTAGAAGCCACATTGGTCACCCAGGGCCTGCAGCACCATCAAAAAGTATTCCTTTCACTTTATGTTTTTGGCCGCTCTGTGGTCCAGGGCACGGATCGCGATGTGGGTCCCGTTAATAGCCCCAAAGCAGTTCAGGAGCCCCAGGGTGGTAAATCCAGCCATGATTGCCTCCACCTCTGCCATATGGATGACCGTCCATGGCAGGGTGGTGTTGATGGCTGACACAACATGCAGAGGGAGGGGACTGAACATACACAGCAGGAAACTGAGGAAGGGAGTCCCTGGGCCTGGGGCAGGGGCTCCTGCCCCCTGCTATCCCCTCCCCCATGACCTCTCTGGAAGCCCCACATGTGAGGCTGCCCTCCGACAGAAGGGCTATGCGAGGGTAGGACAGCATGGTCCTCCATGGACAGGGCTTCCCCCCAACCCCAATGCCACGCCTGTTACCTCTGACCCCACTTCCCAAGGGTGCCCCTAGGCAGAACACCCTCCCCCCAGCAATCCCCAGGCAGGGACTGCAGGCTGAGAGTGCCTTACTTCCATGAGGAGGACACAAAGGTGGACTTGCCCACATCAAACTGGTTTCCCATGGAGCAGTAGCTGTCAGAGGTGGCAAGCTTCCACTGGACAACTGCGACTCGCTTCTCCATGGGGATGATGGGCTGAGCCGGGTGTGCTGTCTCTTCCGTGGGGGAGCAAGCCAGGCACATAGCTCCAGGAAGGTGGCCTTCTGCATACAGAAATTCTAGAACCCCTGCTGCTCATCCCACTGTCCCACAACCAGCTGGTCTCACCAGTCAGAACTAGTGCAGTGCCCCCAGATCCACTTGTGCACCTGGGGAGGCAAGCACAGGTGGGACTATGTGGCAGCAATCGAGTGTTCCTTGAAGCTGGTGCCAGGCTCTCCCTCCCAGAGGAAGAAATGGATAGCCATGAAGAGGTGCAGCAGATGCTGAAGCACCTCTGGGTGGGCCCATTGCAAGCCCATGGCTATCTGGAAAGCACTGTGTCTCTCAGCAAGTATTGAAACCCTGAACTAGCAGCTGTGCTGTCCCTTATGGAGGTAGGCATGTCTTGGCATGGACAAGGAACAGGCATCTGTGGGGGAGGCCCTTTAAAAGTGTGTCTTGCCAGAAGGGATTGCCAGCCATGTAACCCTATCTGACAGTGTTCCAGGGGCCGTTCTGTCAGAAGAGTGGCCGGGCATTCTAGCCACTCTCTGTCAACAGACCAAATCATGTTTTTGATCTGCTTTGGTGTCTGGTCACGATCTGTCGACAGATATTTTGTCGGAAGATATCTTCTGACAAAAACTTCTGTTGACAGATAGTGCTAGTCTAGTCACAGCCTGAGAGACTGAGGATTTCAACAATGCTAGGCTACCTGCAGCATCACTCCCTGTACTGATTAATATGAAATTTTGGGATTTCAATTTTGTACACATGAGAAATCTTATTCAGTTAAACATTAATTCTCTGTGTGTTTGATGATAGATAAATGTTGCTCTTGTTAATATTCCACGTTTTATAGGTAATACAACCTCTATGACTTCATACTGCTGTTCCCAAATGGTCCCTAGGTTGTACTCAGGAAATGTTATTACAAGACTCTGCAATATTTTTGAAAAGATAGTTTTCTCTTGATGCCATAGAACAGTGTGTAATTTTACTGGAATTTTAACTTCCCTGTGAGAAGGTTAGGGAGGTCAGGCATCACAACTACTTTGTTATATAAACCAATCTTTGAAAACTGTCTAAAGAAACAAACTAGGAAAATACAGTAGAAGATCTAAGTGCATACCAAAAATAGCCTCGCACATGAACTGACACAAGCTCCCGACATGTAGAAAACAAGACAGTCCTTCATATTGTGTCAGATTTCAGCCAGCTTGAGGGTGAAAATGACAGAGGAAAAACTGTATTTGTGGTGGTGAGAGATGTATTTTCAATGACACATGGTCTAAAATTTCACAATTACATTGAACAATCTGGCATCATTTACAGCTCCCTTCTGATGGAAGTATGGTAATACTTCACACTTATACAGCATCTTCCATCCAAGGATTTCAAGACACTTTACAATCATGAATATATATAACACATTTCACAATGTCACAACATTCCTCCTTTGCAGTAACATTCTACTGAGAAGTGGATGTATGTTTATTATCAACATTTACCGATGGGGGAAATGGAAGCTAACTAGATAAGATAAGCATTTTCAAACTCGGCTCCTGAAAGATAAGCATCTAACTCTACACTTTTAAACATTTAAATAAATGGCTTGATATGTTTTTCAGGGATGCTAAGTATCTGCAATTCCCCCTGACTTCATTGAAATTATGGGAGGAGTGAGATGCCCCCATTGTTTTCAGTGTTTTTAGAATGTGTCTCACTTCAGTTGTGTTAGATATTTTTAGAAAGCTTACACCCAGCAATAATTATATGCACTTTGAAGATAACATGTCACTATGACAGAGAAGTTAAGAAAGGAGATAGCTCATTGGTATTTCATAATGCTAGATGTGTGCTGGGCACATTAAAGACTATTACAGTCACTAGATTACACTTTTGCCACTGTTGTTATTCAGTTGGAGACCATTTTTACTAGTATTATTTATATTAGGGTAGCACCTAAGAGTCCCAATCATGGACCAGGCAGTGTACAAACACAGAACAAGTCCATGTCCTGAAGATCTTACAGTCTGAATTAATATTTAATTGTTTAGTTGTTAGTTAACTGTTGACTATTCAAACCATGGCAATATATTATGTGGACAAAATTGAAATTGTTTTAAAGGATTTGAAACTGACTCTTCCCTCCAAAAACAAATGTTCACAATTTTTTTCCTGGCATTTTTCCAATTTTTTAATCTGTATCATTACTGAAAATATGATAAAAATAGTTATCGAGTTTTTTATTTACTGATACATCTGTGCCTCATATCGGTGCATTGCCCATGCCTCTGATTGCTATTTAAATGATCTTTGTAATGGAAAAAAGACAGAAATAACTGAGATTTTGTGGAAAATTGGTATATACATTCAAAATTGTTTAGAGATCTGTGTAATATCTGCTGGTGCTTAACATACATAACTGCAATTTACTGGTCCTTCCCTTGTGCTGACGATTAGTGCTATGTTATAAAGTTATATATTTGAGAGCTAATAACACTTATACCGTATTTCACCACTGGCACTACACTCATAACACTTATAATGCATCCAAACAAATAAAGGGTTAGGTTGTGGCATTTCAATCTGACATCGTATTGTGCTGCATCTTGAGTTGTCCGGTGGTCTTCCTCCTGAACTCCCCACTCTTTTGGGGAGGAAGCAAGGGCACGTCTATACTTACCATGGATCAATGCTCCATAGGTCAATCTTCAGGGGTTCAATTTAGCACATCTAGAAGGGTTGTGCTAAATTGAACATGGAGGGTGCTCCCCTTGACTATGATAGTCCTCATGTTTCTCCCAGTGACCTCCCACTGTAAGGATGGTGCCAAAATTAGAATCAGGGTACACTGACTCCAGCTACGCAATTAACACAGCTGGGCTACATCTACACTACAGAGATCTTTCGAAAGAAGACCTTCTGGAAGATCTTGTCCGAAAGAACTTCTTTTGAAAGAGAGCATCCACACAGCCCCCACTCTTGTGAAAGAATGGCCCAGGGATCGAAAAATCAGGTCCCATGAGGACTGCTCTTTTGAAAAAAAGGGCTGTGAAGTATCTATACATGTTTTCATTCAAAAAAAGCTTTCAAAAGGAAGAATGGTTTCAAAAGGAGGGCCTCATTCTTTCGATCTCCTTTGGAAAGAATACTTTTTGTGTGTAGATGCTACGCTGGATCTGTCAAAAGGGACCTCTTCTTTCGAAAAATCTTTTGAAAGAACTTGCTAGTATACACACAGCCCTGGGGTTTCGTATCTTAATTTGAACTTCTCCCCTAGTGTAGACTTCACCTATGTTGCACTTGTTCTGTACTTGCAGCTGTGCTCTCTGATGAGTTGGCATAACTATGCTGTTGGCTGCAGTGTGGAGTAGGGACATGGAGTCAAGGCTGTGCCCATTTTGTGCCCTCTCTGAGCCCTCCCTTGTCATGTGTATGAGGGGAGAACAAAAATTCTCTACAGAGCTAGCTATCCCTTCCATGTACGGCAGGATGAGCTATGTTCCCTACTGCCTAATTCCCTACTGCCAGCATGCAGGATGGGCCACAATTGGGACCAGAGTTTTGTAGAATCCTTGCAGGACCAGATTGTGGCTGAATAAAATCAAGCTCACAAAATTAAAAATTGCTCTGATAATATTAAATCATATTGGTTTCATGTGAATTGAGGAGTGGCTGAATTTAAAGAGAAAACAAAGCTTATTTGGATTTGTAACAATGTCTGGGTATGGTTCATGGACACTCATGCTTATAAATTAAACACTAAACCTTCTACTGGCCTAGATAATCATCCCATTTTGTAGCAAATAAATTGCTTATGTATGGTTACAAAAGGAGTTTGCATCAATCCTTATTGGTGTGTGTGTGTGTGTGAGAGAGAGAGAGAGAGAGGAGTTTTCACAGTTCATCTGCTCTCCTTTGTGATGTTGTGCAAGACATTTGAGCCTAAATTTTCTTAAGCGGTTTCTAACCTTAGAAGCCCTTATCTATACTTATGTCTTGGTTTTCAGAAGTACCATGTGTGCCCAGTTCCCCTTTGCTTTAATTAGATTGGCTGGTGCTTAGTTTTTCTGAAAAATAGGCCTTAGGCTTCTCAAATAAACTGGGGCTAAACATGAAAGCACTGAAATTAGAATCTACTTCTGAAAATAAGGCCTTTACACATTCTCAACTCTAGTTCTCCCACCTGTAAATGAGGGATGATCATGTGCTGTAAAATTAAATGGGGTAGATGAGAAATCATCATGAAGGTGGCATTTCCAGTGGGGTCCCTGCAAAGCTCTGCTCAGTTCTATGCTATTTTTATCAGTGACCTAGAAGATAACATCTGATGAAATTTTCAGGTGAAACAAAAATTGGTGAGTAAGGAAGAAGACAGGTCATTTATTCAGAGTGATCTGGAGTGTTTAGTAAATTAGGCTTTAGCAAACAATATACATTTTAATACAGGTAAATGTATACATCCAGGAACAAACCCACTAGGGTGTACTTACACAATGGGGATGTGATAAAACTCATAATTTCACACAGTGGGTCCTGTGCTTCTGTGCAGCCTTAGGCTGAGTATTCTCTCTCCACATCTGGGGAATATGGCAACTCCTGGTCCAACTGCTCACCTCAGAGGCTCACTAACCCCTTTACTTGAGGGCAAGCCTCAGTTAGCCATTCTCATCATTGGCATAGCAGGGGAAAAATCTCTCAGTTTCTAGTGGTCTCTCTGGACATGGAGGCAACAGACAAGACTTCTTAACTCAGTTTCTCCCTCTCTCACAGGGTTTACCTCCCTCAGATATACAGGGCCCAAAGGTGCTGTTCTCCAGGCAGGAATCCCCTTGCCTCCATATTTTCAGGGTTTCCTCCTGTTATGTGCCAGCATTTCTACAGTTACTGCTCTTCAGATGCATGTCTTTCTTTCACCACTCTTGGTGCACCACTAAACTGACTAAAGGGGAGGCATTTAATCAATTCCAGCAGTCCTTGATTGGCTCTGGGTATCCCATTCAAAATTAACTGTCTCAACTGGTTCTAGCAGGTTCTTGATTGCCTCCAGCTGTTTTAATTAACATGGGGTAGACCTTGTTTGGTTACCAAGGAAACAGTGACTTGTTTAAATTGGGGCTTATAATATCCTACTTGCTCTTACTTTCTTGTCGCCATCTGTCCTGACTACATCACAGGGGAGTCTATCCTGGAAGCAATGACTCTGAAAAAGATTTGGGGGTCATGGGGAGTCATCAGCTCAACATGAGCACCTAGTGGAACACTGGCCCAATGGCCTGATCAGATCCTTGGATGCAGGAACAGGGGAATCCTGTGTAAGAGTAGAGAGGATATTTTTCCTGTGTATTTGGCACGGGTACAATTGTTGCTAGAATACTGTGAACAGTTCTGGTGTCCACAATTCGAGAAAGTTGTAGAAAATGTGGAGAGGGTGCAAAGAAGAGCCATGAGAATGAAAAAAGGAATAGAAAACCTGCCTTACAGTGGCAGACTCAAGTAGCTTAATCTATTTAGCTTAACAAACAGGAAGTAAAAGAGTAACTTTTCTATCTAGTAGAGAAAATTATAGTATGAGTCAGTGGGTGGATGTTATAGCTAGACAAATTCCAGACTGGAAATAAGGCACAATTTTCAATAGTGAGATAATTCACCACTGGATCAATTTATCAAGTGTTGTGGTAGATTCTCTGTCACTGACAATTTTTAAGTGAAATTTGGATGTTCTCCTCAAAGATGCTCTAGGAGTTATTCTGGGGATTTTCCATGGTCTGTGTTATATAGGATGTTGGACCAGATAAGCACACTGGTCCCCTTTACTCTTGTAATATAAGAATCTATGAATATAGTAAAAGCCATTTTATCCTCCACACTGTGTGTGTTTGTGTGCTGGTAATCAAAAGTGTCAGTTAAAGAGGTAGGGGTTTGGAATGTGGGAGTAGTGGAAGCTGGATGTAAGGCAGGGGCTTTGGAGGGTCTGAGGGGCAGAAACTCAGTGAAGGGGCTTGATTCTGGCACGGGTTTGGGTGTTGGAGGAGCTTGGGTTACTGAATGGGGGTCCTCATGTCCAGCCACCCCCACAGACAGCTCCTTGTCACTGCTTCTCTTGGCGGAGACATGGGCAAGTGACTCTGATGGAAGCAGGCATGCTGCTTCTGTCTGTGGAGTCAGTGCCTAGGGAGGCAGGATGGAGATAATGTCTCCACAGAGCAACCTGGCCACATGTCCACCACCACCAGCAGGGACAGGCAACCACTTGCAGGGGTTGCTGGAGTTGCATGCCCCTCATCAGGCACCCAAGCTCCTCCTTTGCCCCAGTTCCTGCCCCATCCTCCTTCTGGACCTAAACTCCGTCCCAGAGCGTGCCCCATAGCCCCTTCCTTGCCCAAGCCCCCTGCTGACGCATACCACTGCACTATGAACTGGACTTTCTGTGCAGAGAAGAAATGCCAATTTATTGAGCTTGCTGGTTGGTGAAGAGCTTTTAGTGTACTTACTTTGGGTGTTGTGAAGGTAAATTTAATAATTGGTAAACTGCACTGAGATTTTTAGGGAGAAGATGATGATGTGTACATGCAAAATGTATTGTTCATACAGAAGACAACTGTCCCATACACTTTACCTTAAGTCCAATATCTCATCTCCCAAAATGTCATCTTTCAGTATTTTTCAATCTGTTTTTCTTTAAATGAGGGGTGGGAAGTAAAATGAAAATGGAAGGTTGAGGTTCCTGTTAGAGCTCCCGTCTGAGGGTGTGAGGAAAGAAGGAGTTGTTCCTTTAGAAAGTCAAAAGTTCTGTTATATTGCTTCTTGATTGAAAGAACCAACTTGTGGGTGTTGGTGATTCCTCTGTGTACTTGCTAACAAGAATCCCCCATGTATAATTCCCATGGTTGAAATGAATTTGGCTGCAATGGGAGATGCCCCCAAATATCCAAAGCAGCATGGAGACCTGATCTATGTTTAAACATTAAGTTGACATCTCTTAGTCAGTGTGAAAAAAACCACACCTTGAGTTATGCAGCTACACTGACCAAATCTCCAAAGTAGAAAAAGCTCTGCTGATGGAATAATGCTTCTGTTGACACTTTTACCATCATCTGAAAAGGTGGTGTTCCTGCATTGGTGGGGGTGGGAAATTTTTTTTCTGTTAATGTGGGCTGTGTCTACCCTATGGATCTACACTGGCATAGCTATGGAGATATAGCCAGGCTGGACTAGTTTCTTTGTGTAGATGTACCCTGAGTTTAACATTTGGAACTGCAGATATGTCTAGTGCTGATGGTATGTTATAAAATCTTGTGTCTGGACAATCCCTTCTTATCTGAACCCCAGTAAAGAAAAGGACATATATTTATGATAACAATTTCCTAAACTATTGCTGCCTTCAAAAATAAATATTTTCATTACACAGGTAAGACCAAACTCATCCCTAGTGTAGTGTTATTGATTTCAGGGGAGTTGCAACAGAAATGAATTTGACCCATTATGTTTAAATTTGTGCTCCATTCTTAAGTGTATTGTAAGTGAGACCTTGCAGAGATTCTAATCCTCCTTTGCCCAACTAGTTCTGTGTGATATAGGTTAGACAGTGTTCTCTCAACAAAGAGAAAACACAAACAGTGTGATTATATAATCACAGGTGTAAATGAATAGGGGCTAAATCAAGGCCGATGAGCTCATCCTCTGGAGAGCCAGTCATGAGAGGAGAGAGAAAGAGCCAATAAAGATTTGCTTAATTGTACTGTGCTTATTGGGAATACCGATAAATGTGATTAGTATTCAAATAAAATTATTTAAAAAATATAGGTGCCAGAAAGTCATAGCTGGAACTGGCCCAGTCTGGAACTTTTCCTGCTCTGCAGGACTGCTGGTTTGTTCTGTTCTGCACAGAAGGAGAAAACAAGGGTGCCAGAAGTTGGCAATCAGAGCACTCCTCCTAGGGGCAGTGAAGGAGACTGCAGCATTTTCCTTTACCTTTCAGTTTTGTCATATTAAATCAAAGGAGCTTAACATCTGGAGGAACTATCCTAGCTGCTTGAAAACCAGAATTAGTAGATAATAAAGCTGACAGTTAATATAAATACTTCAGTCAATATAATATACCTTCTGCTTCTGCTTTTTGTTCTTCACAAACATCTGCAGCAGGGGATGGCCAGTGGCTGGAGCTGTGTTAGGAAAACAAAATATGGGAGTAACAGAGGGGTAGCTGTGTTAGTCAGTATCTGCAAAAACAATGAGAAGTCTTGTGGCACATTATAGACTAACCAACTTTTTGGAGCATAAGCTTTGGTGGGCTAAGACCCACTTCATCAGATGCATGAGAGTGTGTTTAAAAATTTGTGTGTTTTTTTAATGGAGATTGAAATAATCCCTTGGGGGTATTGATATCGTCAATCCTTCCTGTTCTTCCTCCTTGCCCTATTTTGCACAAACATGGTGATACAGGAGAGGCTCATGAGAGTTGCAATCTCTGCATTGATTTTTCTGACCCCCTCTGTCCCACTCCTGCTGCCAAACTGCAGTATGTTTTGAGAAGGTGGTGGAGGAAAGAGGAGAATAGGAAGAATTGCAAGGACTTGTTACATAAGTATAAAGAAAGTAGGTCTAATTTTGTTCCCCACCTGCTTTTATAGTGGCCTTTTTCTTAGTATACTATAAATGATCTCCACAGTTTATATAAACTACACGCACATTATGGCTGTGTGAATACATTAAATATGCTTTCATAGGTTTTCCTGTGTCATATCATGAATGCAGCAATAAAATACTGAGATTATATTACACTTATTAATGTACATGTCTAATATATGATCATTAATCACAAAGTACTATGGACAGATTTTTTTTCTATTGTGTTACTTAAGGCATTGCTGGCTTTGGCCATTCCAGTTCCTTTGTAACTGTCTGCCTGTTAGTTTTAAGGACAATAGAATGAATATTTTCCTGTTAAAATGTAATACATACCACTCTTCTCTTGTATCTTTGCAAGGGCAGCTGATGATTATCTTTGTCCCTCCCTCATCCTGCATGTTCTCCACCCTCACCACACCTCTACCTGCTGCTATTCAGGAGGCCATTTACGTAACTGAGCTGTGTACCATGCTGGGCTTCCTAGAAATTTTGCCTTTCCTGTCCCATGCAGTGAAGCTCTATGCTATTGTCATTGTCAAGGGAATTTCTATAGATATGGAAGACAGGTTAGGGTTTTTGCCACACTTCTAAACTGTCGTCCACTCTATTCAATAATAAGAAAGCAACCGCTGACTCTGGTTGGAGGAAGATCCTGATGGGCTGATGCTGATGGGCTGTCTTATTATCTCAGATGCCATTTACCTTTGTTTCACAGGGCTTGTATCTGCCTGAGAATCAGATTCTGCAAAAACACTGCAGAAACTCAGTTATAGTGAAGCATAAACTTTTCCCCTAACCATATGTTTCCTATGTAAATGTATGTGGTGACCTTGGAGCCATCCAAATCCCTGTGCTCATCTCACTTGCTCTCTGATGCTTTTTTGGTGAATCAGAAGGAAAATCAAAAGCCTCTTTGAGGATTACTAAAAAGGAATGCCACATGTGTTAGTGTGTGCATGCACAGGCCATTCATTTTTTAGCACAATCTCACTAAAATCAAATGAATATAATCTGAACATGCTTTTAAAAGATTAAAACTGAAAAAGATGAAGCTGGTAAGCTTTCTAAATTTTTATAGGCAACAAGCAATTTACGTGGTCCATCATATGCATTTTCAGACCAGCCTTAGGAGAGCACATTCTCAGCATAGTAGGAGAGTAGTACTTTCATTATGGCCTGTAGATCTTTGCAGTTGACTATTATATTCCAAACAGTCTTAAAAATTCCTGTTCTCAGTGTCAGTCTCCTACCAATCCTTTCTTTTCAAAACCCACACACTAATCACACTAATTTCCTGTGCATTAGACACAGTATCTTCCCAAAGGCAGAATTCCATTATTTGCTTTCAATATTATTGTAGTGTCATTTTCTGAATATTATAATTGTGCATTGTAATCTTAATGTTTAGTGTGATGCTGATTAATCTTCGTGGATCAACTTCAATAATGATGTGTCAACATTTATTTGATTTATTGAGAGTTTTTAATTCAGTAACATTGCTTTTAGCAAGCAAGTAGGTCCATGTTGTAAAGTTTTAAGACTCAGTCTTGAAACACTATCTTCCTGGCTAATAAACCAAGATGTTGACAGGATCTGTAGTGAATATTCGAATAAATGTGATTACTTCATTTTATGTCAATAGAGAAGGTGAAAAGTGCAGCTCAACTGGCTTGGTAAGATTGGAAGGAAGGGCTGAGAAAATACAAGAGACAACAAAGAGATAGTTGGTAAGATTTAGTAGCTTTCTTCAGCAGGGGTGTTGGAAGCTTGTGTAACAAAGTTCAATAGGGTCATACAAAGTGCAGAAACTGTCTTATATTCATGGAAAAGAGACCTGTTATGAAGACATAAAAAATTCAAATGACAAAATAGCAGATAGCTAGAATGTGAGTTGATGTGCTACTTCTGCCCAGTCTGAGTAGGCTGGAACTAACACTAAATAGATAGCCTTTCTTTATATCCCAGATGAAGAAAAGTTCAATTGTCTTTCATGACCTATAAAATAACTGTGATAAGACATGCTGCTTGAAGAAAGCACTTAAAGCCTTCAGAACAGCTACCTTGTTTATAGTTCAAAAAAGCCTTTCATTAAGAAAGATACAGTTCTGACATGCTAATTTTAAAGGTACATTCTGCCACCAAATACATTAAGGAAATCCACATTTTTAAAGGAAAATTTACACAATGGCCATGTCTACACTATAGCGATCTGTCAACAGAAGTCACTGTTGGAAGACATCTTTGGACAAAACTTCTGTCAAAAAACTGTAGCCAAACACAAAAGCAGATCAAAACAGTGATCTGCCATGTCAACAGAGAGGGGCCAGACTCCTGGTGCTCTCCCAACAGAACAACCAACCAGAAGCACACCAGACAGGGCTGACCGGTGACCTGGAGTTCCTGTCTGTTGACAGAGGGTCCCCTGGAGCATTCACTCATCTTTTTTTATGTACAGGTTCTGTTGAGAAGGGTGCTCTGTCTTGTGGCAGAGTGGCAGAAGGCTGTTGACAAATGGGCTAAGTTTTGTCAACATAATGTTGACAAAACACATTTTGTGTGTGGACACTGTGAGTTTTGTCGACAAAACCCCAGCTTTGTTGGCAAAACTCTCTAGTGTAAATGTAGGCAACATGTTTAAAATCATCTATGTAGTTTCATGACACACTTAGGCTGTGTCTACACTAGCAAGTTCTTTCTAAAGATTTTTCAAAAGAAGGCAGCCCTTTCGAAAGATCCTGCAGCGCATCTACACACAAAAAGTGTTGTTTTTTTTAAAGTAAATCAAAAGAATGTGGTGATCCTTTTGAAAGTGCTCTTCCACCTCTGTTTCAGGAACAGCTCCTTCTTTCAAAAACTTCTTTTGAAAGAAAATTTGTGTAGAAGATCCGCAGGGCACTTCTTTCAAAAGAGCAGTCCTCATGGCACCTGATTTTTTTATCTCTGGCCTATTCTTTCTAAAGAGTGGGGGGATGTGTGGACACTCTCTTTTGAAAGGGCAGATCACTCTATTGATCCACTTTTTTGTGTGTGGACACACACTTTTGAAAGAAGTTCTTTGGTAAGATCTCGCAGAAAGGCTTCTTTTGAAAGATCTCTGTAGTGTGGATGTAGCCTTAGAGTATGTCTACACAGCAAGTTATTTTGAAATAGCAGCTATTTCAAAATAACTGTGCGAGCATTTATACAATGCAACTGATATTTTGAAATAATTTTGAAATAACAGGTGCCTTATTTTGAAATTGGTAAACCTTTTTGTATGAGGTGTTTCGAAATAGGGGCTATGTAGACAGTGAATAGAGTCTATTTTCAAATAAGCCATAGTGTGCCCAAGGCTCTATTTCCAAATAGACTCTATTGTGTATAGATACTCTATTTCAAAATAACTGAGCACTATTTCGAAATGCATGTTGTGTATAGGTTAGGCCGTGTCTACATTACAGTGATCTTTTGAAAGATGATCTTCTGGAGGATCTTTTCTGGAAGATCTTTTTTTGAAAGAACATGTCCACACACAAAAAAGCAGACCGAATGATCGATCCACTCTTTTGATAGAGAGCATACACACAGCCCCAGCTCTTTCAAAAGAATGGGCCAGGGATCCAAAAATCAGGCGCCATGAGGGACTGCTTTCAAAAAAAGGGTCTGTGGAGCATCTACACATTTTTTTTTGAAAGAAGCTTTCAAAAGGAGGCACCTTTTGTGATCTGGGAGCAGAATAGTGCTTCCAGAAAAAGAGCCATGTTCTTGCAAAAGGAATTTGAAAGAGTGCTTTTTGTGTGTGAATGTGTGTGTGTTCTTCCGGAAAAGGGTCTGATTTCCGAAAGAACTGGCTAGTGTAGTTGCAGCCTTTGAGTGCTGTTTTGGTATAGGAAGTATGTAATTAATTCACTCAAAGGTAACTCTGTAAGAAATGGAGGTCATTATTTAGTTTTTATGTGCAATGTTGCAGACTGTTACCAGAACTAAGCCAATAATAATGTAGATATGATGTAAGGATACACTTTCGTTTTTGTTTACACAGGTAAAATTTTTGTCTCAAGTGAAGCTGAGAATATAAATCTATTTGGTTGCATCTTTGCTTATATCCCAGAAGTTACATTGGAAGTGACTATCTTATTTGTAATCCATATGTAGTAAGGCTAAGAGTTATTTTTGTGCCCTGAGGAATTAGTTCTAGTAATTGGGATTATAAAATCCCCTTGGTGAGCATGGATCTGAAAACTCTTGTCATTCTTTATACTGGTTCATTTTTGGATCATAATCTTGTTTCAATAATTAGAGCAACTATATACTGTGATGCTGTCATTATGACTTACTGAGTCTGTTGAGTTGAGCTATTGTGTCTAATAATGAACATCTTATCGCTTTCAGTTTCTGCTTTATTCTCCCCCAATTTGGGAATAGCTAGGCTTTGAGATAAACACAGTGTTATGTTATATTGCTTACGACTGAGGAACTTTTACTGATGTACTAATATAGGAAATATACATAACACAGGAGAGGTCATAAAGTATTCTTGAAGTGGGCATTAAAAAATGTAGTCCATACTGAGGACAGACCACTGAAAATGCTTTAATTCTTAGTGAGTATTTTTCAGGCTTACAAGATGGATTTAGAGAGGGGACAGTATCAAATACATTAAAACAGGATTTGTAGTAGAAAAGAAGCATTATATTCTAGAAGCAAACTAGCTACCTGCAGCTGAGGAATGGTATATTACACTGGCAAAGAGAGCCCCATGGAAGGCAAACCAGTATTTAAGTTTACAAACCTTACAAACATATTTGAACGTACTTGGAAACCAATTTCAGATGAAAACAAAAAAGCAGTCCAGTAGCACTTAAAAGACTAACAAAATAATTTATTAGGTGATGTGCTTTTGTGGGACAGACCCACTTCTTCAGAAAGCTTATCACCTAGTAAATTATTTTGTTAGTCTTTAAAGTGCTCCTGGACTGCTTTTTGGTTTTGATAATATATAGACTAGCACGCCCATCTCTCTGTTACTATTTAATTCAGACGGTCGGCTGTTTCTACACAGGCCACTTTGTTCGAAAGCGGCATGGTAATACATGGCCCGAAATATGTTAATGAGGTGTGGATGCAAATTCCACGTGTCTCATTAGCATGCGGTCACGTGTTTTGGAGTCCGGAAGACTGTTTTTGGGAAGAAGGGGCCTCCAGAAGAAGGACTTCCTTCCGGAAGACTCCCCCCCGGGGCCCACGCTTCAAAATGGCGTTTTGGAGTCCGGAAGAACGCTCTTCCAAACTCTAAGTCATGTGACCACATGCTAATGAAGCCTGGGAAATTTGCATCCGTGCCTTATTAGCATATTTCGGGCCGTGTATTACCAAAGTGGCCTGTGTAGAAACGGCTGTTGATTCCAGCTCAGAAAGGACAAGCTTATTATTATATTGACAAAGGAAGGAGAGAGCACGTTCTTGAGTTGATTTGCAGTTCTTTTACCCTTCCCCTTTCTTTTCCCCCTTAACTTTTAAAATTATTCATAAGCATATAAACTGCAAGAAGTTAATTTATAATTTTGTGTGTTTGCATAACAAACACACACAAAAGTATCCATGTTAATTATGCTCTCTCTGGATTTCCATGTATATTTTGTTTTTTCTGTGGTTTTTTTTTTGTCAGCAGTATAATTTATGGCTATGTCTACATGAGAGGCTTTTCCCAGCAACACTGGGCTTTTTTTGGGAAAAGCCGTGGAGTGTCTATACGCAAAATGCACTTTATTGATAGTTTGACGACAAAATCCAGCACATCCGTTGAGAGTCATAGCTCTTCCCATTCAGGTGGAACACCTCTCTCAACAAAACAGGCATGTTAGATACTCCAGAGCCCTTTTGTCGACAGACAGGGCTTCCAGTTCACCGGGCAACCCTGGTTGCAGAGTTTCTGGTCAGCAGTCCTGTCGAAAGAGAGCCAGGCAGTCTGGCTGCTCTCTGTCAACAGAATGGATTGCTCTTTTGATCTGCTTTAATCTGTAGATGCAATCTGTTGACAGAAGTTTTGCCGGGAAATCCCTTCCAACAGTCTCATCTGTCAACAGAGCCTTCTTGTGCAGATGTTGCTAATATGTATCTAATTTTAAGCACTTGAATAGGCCTGTTGAAATTAACAGAACTAGTCTTTTACTTACGTATGGCACATGCTTATGTACCATGTTGATTTGGGGTTTTGTAAGCTCTTTTGGGCAGGAAATATATTTATTTTTGTGTTTGGTATATTCCAAGTACGGAGTCTCCACAGGATAGCTGTTAGTCAGCAGCTTCACCAAAAAATCAAGCATCTTATGGACTAATGCATTTATTAGGTAACGAGCTTCATGGGTGAGACCCTCTTTATCAGATTTTCCCTGAAATCTGAAAAAGCGGGTCTTACCCATGAAAACTCATTACTTAATAAATAAATAAATTTGTTAGCCTTTAAGGTGCTACAGGACTGCTTATTTTTCCATGTACAGAGACAGCTGTAAAATATTAATAAAGAAGGGGAAGACAGGTAACCAGCTTTCTCGTGAGATTTTAGGCCTTCCTGGTCTTGTCAGATATATTTGCAAAACCGTTTTTTCATGTTATGGCATTTTCTTGTTCAGCTCCAGAATAGAAGCTAAAAGTACAAAACCATTTATACAAACATCTAGAACCTCAAAAAAAGTTAGTGAATAAAAGTAAATAAAAATAAAACAGCCTTGTGTACACTGTTTAAATTTCAAATATTAAGTGCTCTCAAACACTCTACATGCTAAGAATTGTGTCAGTTGTGTTTAATGAAACAATATGGCTGAGAAAATTTCAGTCATAGGAAGAGAAAAAGACAGAATATTTGTTATTTTTGCATGTTATTTCTCAAGCTATTCTTACTATAAAACAAGCAGGAGCAAGGTAAGAATTTTTTGCTTGATAAACTGTTAGATTTCTATTCCTAAATGACTCTAATCAAACAGTTATTTAAGGTTGATGGATTGATTCACTTTTGAGCAGTCAGTCTTCCTCTTATTTTCCTCTGCAGCGATAACAACTGGTATGAGAAATTTGTTAAAATACACTTTAGACTTATTTTGACACTATGATCTCATTTAAAAGGCTGCATCTTTCAGTTTGTTTGCTATAGGCTGTTGTGAGGATCTGATTCAAGCAGTTTTGTAGCTCAGTCACCTAAACATTTGCCTTTTGAGCAACCAAACTCCTTCACTTTTGTGTTTGTGATATGCCAAAAGATCATTTGTTGCTCTCACCAATGGACAGTGTCATCAAAGAAAAGAACAAAAAGAGCATGCTAGATTTTTAAGTCTAGTTCATGTACAAATCAAATATTTTTAAAGTATTTAATCTTGCTGTCTCAGTTTACAAACAAAACACAATGAATACTGATTTTTTTCAGAGCTCTGAGCTGAACAGATTTTATTAATTCTGAAAATGCCAGGCAGTTTTTTTAAGCAATGTATTTTTACACTGATGTAAATTATGAGAACGTTAAGAGTTAACAACCTCTGCAGTACATAACTGACAGTGGTAATAGTCTCAACAGTTCAGAGGAGGCGGGAGGGAGTTGCTTGTTGTTATAAAAGTGGAGAGTTTCTGGATCTTAGTAAAATAAACCAGGATTTTGTTTCTTGAAGTAATTATTCTCTGGAGAGAGAATTGGAAAGATGGAGGCAATTATGAAATGACCTTCTATCACTGAATTCTTCAGAACTTCTGGATCAGTGGCTGATATTTTCATAACTCCACTTAAGTGCAACTTTTTTGTGGTATTCTTGCCACTAACAAAGGCCAAATTCCACCCTCATTTAGTGACTGATCCAAACCCCACTGAAGTTCTTGGAAATCCTCACAGTTGGATTAGGCTCAAACTGAACATTTATGGCTCTATATTGAATGTTGCACTGGGGATTGCGTGGGGGTAAAGGAGCATTTGCAGAGACTCTGAAATTACAGTGCACTTATCTAGAGACTAGTAACAGATCTGTGTCTTAAATATTGAGTCTGTTCTGGTCTGGCTATGGTCTGAAGAAGTGGGGCTGTCCCACGAAAGCTCACCTAATAAACTATTTTGCTAGTCTTTAAAGTGCTACTTGACTGCTTTTTATCTAGAGACTGATTGTGTCAGGTCCCTGAATGGGGCAGGATGGATGAGCAGAGGAACAGCTCTCTTCAAATGCCATTGGGGAGCATATCACTCCATGGAAAATGGGGAGGAGTTAAAGGTTATGGGCACTGCAGCGAGAGACCGTCCTGTTCCCAAAAGAAGCTCCCCAGTGCACTGCCAAGCCTGAGTTCAGTGCAGACCTCCAGGAAGGATTGTTCTTCCCAAAGCACGTGCCCCTCCCATAACTCCCACTGGGGCCAGGCTACTCAGTACCTCCCCAACACAGTTCATTGTGCTCCTACCCCAATCTGGCTCACTACTTTTACTGGAATAGCAATGAGGAAAAAATGTGAACCCTCTTCAGTAACCTTCATTTAACCCCTTTTAAACAGTTAAGTTTGAAGATATTATGTTGTCTGTTCCTCCCTCCTCACCCGCCAGAACTTTTAGAGATGTCATCCAAAAAGCTCATTTCACTTTTGTGTATGAAGCTGGCAATGAGTTACTATAGAGCAAATAAAACTGTCCTAGCAGCCTGAAAGCAGTGTTATGGCAGAGAGCATTCACGCCCTCATTTTTGTATTCCATCCCTTCAAGGATATCAGTAGGTAAACAGCTCTGAGACTGTAATAGAGAAATGATTTCTTAAGCCTCCTCACGCAACTGTGTTAAAGGTAACACATTCTTCTTATTTCTGTTCTGGTGTTGCACATTGATAACATCACCGTGGCATTAGGCAAAATAAGCACTAGTGTCATGAGCGTTGTGAGAATGTGGAGTGATCCCCATCATAGCCAAGATTTTCTGAAGTGGGTAATGATTTTAGGGGCGCTTTTGTGTTTGGCTACCCAATATAGCACGCTTTTAAGGATACTGATTTCAGAGGCTGGAGATTCAGCACTTTCTGAAAACCAGGCCCCAGTAGAGTGCCTCACACTGGGTTCCCAAAATCACTCTTCTCTTTTCGAAATCTCTGTCCTTGTATATTTCTTTGTACTAAAAAGTTTTAACAGACTTCTAAACTTGTTTTCTATTATTGCCTGTTTGTAATCTGATTATAGGGTCAAGTACATTCATTTGAAGTATGTTTACCTGGAGAGTATAAATGTGTAAGGATTTAGCTCCAGATCTACATACCAACAGAGAGGAGAGTGGCTGTGTGATGAAAAATGCCATGCTAATTTTTTTCATAGCCTTCATGTTATGTGGTGTGTTTAATGATCTTGTGCTTTTGGCAGTTCTAAGAAAATTGTTTTCTCTTACAGAGGCCATCCCCTTTCAGATGATGTAAAGGAGTAATTTTGTTCCTCCATGTTGGGGTTTTTTTTGCTATATATTTACTTAACAACTTCATTTTCCGAGTAGCTGTTGAAAGAACAGAAGTTTGTAAATTATACAACAGTAAACAGTGATACGATCCATGGCTTTAAGCCCAGACACTGTCAATTTTTTTTCTACATCCTGGCTGGTTCATGACAATTATTACAGATTACAGAAGTGTTAACATTTCTGGATTTAAATATTTTGTTTCTTTGTTTCTGTTAAGCTCACTCTAACTTCAACAATTGGCAGCCTATTTTCAGGAAGGGAATTTAATTATTACACTTCTGGAAGGGAACACCATTAGTCTCAGACATTGACAAATCAGAAAGTTTAACAACAAAAAAGCCCTCTATTTTCATTTTGTATCTTTGAACCTGTGCTTTTCCTATTTGTTCTCCTTTTGTATGAGGAACAAAAGTGTTTTCTGTAATAATAATAATAATAATAATAATAATAATAATAATAATAAATTCTTTGCACTTCTGTATTGACATCAGGCTCTTTAACTCACTAATTACTTCAACCTCACTAATACTTAAGCCTCATGACACCTTCTTTGTGAGGTAAATTCTCTCTTCCCATTTTCCAGATGGGAAAATAGAGGTAAAGAGATTGTTTGTTTCCCAGTCAATCACACACAAACTTTAGTAGAAGCTGGGAAAGAAATCCAGTGACTCCTTAAGCCCCCTTACGCCTAATCACTCCTGTAATGAACCACAAATTTATCCTTCCTCATCCTCCTACCTGCACCACCCAAAGCTTTTTACATTTGCAGTGTGGAAAACCAGAGGACAAGTTGGTGACATTGGGCCTGAGGCTGTCACGATATCTTTGTAGGGACACAGACCTGAGTGCTACACTCTGCTCTTTTACATAGTGTAGTCCAAACTACCCATGACATTCTTGTCCATCGCTATTGGTCATTGTAATCCACAATTGCTCCAGTCCTTCTGTGATTGCTAGACTATTCTGACCTTTGCTCATGGGATACTCAAGAACCAGGATTGTTTTTGGCTCTTATGCAAGGGAGTGGTGGGCCAAGTATTCTCCCCCCCTCTCCCCACTGGTTTAATTGTGATATGCGGACATCAGAGGCATGTTATACATTTAAGACTTAATTCAGCCCTCTATCAAGTTATACTGAACACAACTCACAAATATGGAAACATGTATTTTGCCCATATGCCCATGCTATGGCTGAGTTCTAAACGGTCTGGAATGAGCTCAAACTGTTTTCTCTATGTAATATAAATGAAGTATGAAAGAGTAAAGATGTTGAGGAATGGAAACATTTGCTTCCAACGCTATCCAATAGCTCAAACATGAAGTAATCAATGCCTGCATTCTTAAACAGTCATTTATGAGTATTAGTGGTGTTGTTTTCTGTTTAGATAAACACTTTATACATCTAAGATGAAGGATTTCTCAGCTTTCCATTTGGTTTATATACATATAATTTTAAAATTCCTGTAATGAGCTTATTGTTATAGTATCTTTTGAAATGTAGCCTTTGTATACATATACTGAGCTTGTCCTCCATTGTATAATGATGTTAAATCCATTCATCATTTGTCTGACAAATATTTTACCTTTCCTGAGGCAAAGCTGGGAGATTTACTTGCTTTGACTTAACTAAATGTAATGTCTCTCTGCCAAAGGTTTCTGATTCACTAAACACATACCTCAACTCTCACGCATATTAATTATAAAATGATCTTTTCCACCACATGACTGAAAGTGAAAAAAAGAGCATTAGAAATGGGCAAATAAGAAATGATAATCTTAATATTCATGGAAGATATACCTGTATTAACAGTAACAAAAATATTGTTATGTCATTTAAAGATTATTTTATTATTGTAAGCCTGATGGATTTGGGTCATTGGCAGGAGGGAATGAACCTGTAACTTTAGGGGCTCAAGCCCTGTGCTCTACTGCATCAGCTAAAAGCACGATACTGCTCAGCTAAGCCTAAGCTAAGAGCAGAGACTTCACTCTCCCACGTCAGTGGTCTCAGTGCCTCTGGAGTTAATAGAATAGAATAGAATATGGGTTTGATTTGTATTTATCATCTTATATACCATGATAAGTTTAAGTCATATGTAAAGTTATTTCCATAAGGGTCTTATCCATCCATCCATCCATCCATCAAAGCACTTATACATGTGCTGAACTTGAAGCCTGTGATGAAGTCCATCCCTATCTAGCAAAGCACTTATGCATATGTTTAATTTTAATCACCTGCTAAACTCCAGTTGCCTTTACTGGGACTCATGCACATGGTTTACTGAATTAGTTTTGCTTTAATTAACCTCTATTTCATCCCACATTTGTACTGTCTGTCACCTCTCAAATATTCTTGATGGACCCAATTCTGCATCGAAGCTAGTGGGAGTTGTGTACCCATGTCTGAATGTACAAATTGGCCTAATGTGCTTTATTTTAGATTCCTCATAAGGAAGTATGAGATGTTTTGGAAGCACAAAAGTCTAGTCTAGGGAATCTCTTTCATCTGGAAAGCACTCATGCAAGAAGTCTTAATGCAATGCTGGTGGACTCATGACTAGGGTGCCATTTCAAGAAGGAAAGGGCGGGGGTGGCAGCTGTGTGAATCAGGATGCCACTTGTTCTTCCTTCTGTTCCCCTGATTGTCAGGGAGTGAAAGGACACAGTTTGTGTTCATGCCCTTCATTTCTGGCCAGTGATGGGAGGGGGCAGAGGAGTAATTCATGGAATCTGTGCACTTATTCCTAACTCCCTGATAGTCAAGGGAATGGGAAGAACAGCCAGTAGTGTCCTGCTGTGCATGGCTGCTGCCCTTCCCTCCTGAGCCTTCTCAAAATAGCACCCTTGATTCATAAAACCCCAGAACAATGCTACTTCATAGGGATTTAATCCTACAAACTTTTGTTCACCTAAGTAATCTATTCCTTTTTTTTTTTTTTTGTAAACTGTCAAACAAAACCAATAGGACTGCTTGTAAGCAAAAAGGTCACCTGATTCTTATTTTAGTGTATGAGCATTATACTAACACAAACAATAATCAGTTAAGATCTAGCTGCATAAAGGCCTTCTGGGGAATGTTGACAGGAGGAAGGATGGTACTATGATAAAGGCATAACAATTGATAGGTGTGTTCCTGGTTAAGGACAATCCTGTGTGACTTTGTGAAAGTCATATAAGCTCTCTGTTCCTTGATTTCCTAATCTGTGTAATGGAGATAATATGCATGTACTTCACTGAGAAGTTGTGTAATACATTAAATTCTCATTATAAACTGATGTTTTTCTAATTAATGAGAGTTACAAGTGATGCCAGCCACCTAACATAATTGCCTAATAAGAATATTCTTCTCCATCACTTTTGAAGGGAAACAAAATTCCTCATAGTAATTACGATGACATGCTAATGACTTGACTTCACAATTAGTTGATGAGATCATATATTTATTATCTTAATTTTCACTTATTTTTTTCCTAAATGGATTGGGGATATCACCAGATAAAAACCAATGGCTTTTGGTGTATTTTCAAGCTTACCTCTAAAACTTTGCAGGTCTAAAAGCATCCAAGCTTTGTTTAAGACATGCTTGGTCTTGTACTTATTTCATGCTATGGAGATAGTATAATGAAGTTTAAATCATTTGTAGAATTCCTTTCAGTTAATCAGTTTTTTTTCTGGTTGCTTGCAGGAGAGTGTTTCAGGGGAATTACTTTTTGTATCCTCTATTACGAAAGTCAGCAGAAAAATATTGTTCTTGGCTACTGTCCTGATTAACCCAGACATTTTAATGTGTGTTATGATAGGTCATTTGATGGATAGTCACCTGTTCCCTGTGATCAACTAAAACTTGACCACTTGGGTTGAACTTTAGTTACTAGATGCCATAATTTCCCATCTTTTGCTTGATTAATGTTTCCTTTTGTGATCTTAAAGGGGAAGTGTCTGGAGGTTTCCTTCTCTATACAGCAACTAGCCTGGATTACTGGGAAGGTGGCATTTTATTTTTTATTTTGAATGGAGAGACACTTATTGTGCAAAACATAACATGTGCATTCAATGTAAGTCACTAAACCACTTCTTGTTTTGACAGGAAGCAAGAATTACACAGATAATTTGTTCAGAATGATCCTAAAATGTGCCTTCAGCTTTTTATATAAATTTAAGTGAAATGCTGCCGAGCTTAAAAATTTCCATGTGTCCCAGCATGTTTCTGGTTTTCCTTTACAAACAAATGTATCTTCTGGGGCAAAAGCAGTGGTCACTATTATTATATCAGCAATCCAAGGTTTTGTAGTTTTCTGTGTGGCTTTTGAATCACTCTGTGGAATTTAACTGAAAATTTTGAGATGTGGTCATACAACTTATAGAGGGGATGTTGTACTCTACTAAATTCTGAGGGGCTTAAGAGTAATTTCTTTACAGCTCTCTCAAATTTATCCATATCCTTTTTTGATTTTATCCCTCTTAAATTCCAAATAACTTTGAAGTTTTTAATGGATAACATTAATGCCTTCTGCCAGATATGATGAGAATCATACATATTTGACATAAGATAAATCAAATTGGCTAATAAATAGTGTTACACCCAAAGTCCCTCATCTTGCATTGGAAACTACTAGCTCAGACCAATGCTCTTATGCAGAATCCACTTGACAAAAATGGGGCTTCACATGCATGCAGGGGGCCTGAGCTAGTATATATTATTAATGAATTACTTTCAGCATGCAACTTCTCCCTCCTTCTAAATATATTAAAGGCACAGTTACCATTTACCCTTTTGCAGAAGTACTTTTTCCTAATACTTGGAGATGGTGATCCTCTTTGTGCTAAATTTGATGGAAAAACTCCCATTGATTTTAATAGGAAAAGTATATTTGCCTGTCATATCACTTTGTACCCAAAGAACCTGTCCAGAACTCTGGGTGCTGTTAAAAATTTAAAATGGCATACAGTAGACCAAAGGACCACCAATGAATATTCCAAACCTCTTACACCTGGCATTTCCAAAGAGTAGGAAAATTACAGTAAAAAAGGATGTTCTACTCATTAGCCCAAGTTCCCTGTTTGTCTAGCTAGTTGTATACATATATAGAAACATAATATTCAAATTTGTATGTCTGAAGTCATGTGGCCTGAGTTTCAGAGGTGCTGATGAGTCACAATTCCCATTAAAGTCAAGGTATAAGCACCTCTGTAAATAACACTGCTTTTAATTGGCTGACCAGGTCAAATATCACTACAAAGACTCCCATTGGGCTTTGGTTTAGGCTCTGGGTATCTAAAAGCCAGTAACTCATACCCTTACTCTTGTTTGCTAGTAATGAAACATAATATAACTCTATGTAAGGCTCGAGGCACCCAAGCTTATATATTTTCACCATAGGTATTGAGTCAAAGTTTGAATTAAAACCAGCACTTTTTTTGTTTAAAAAAAAAAGAAGGATCTGGTACTCAGCTGACTCCCAACTCCCCTTCCCCAGCCAGTCATGTAGCTGGGGCTGCTGAACTGCTGGTACTCAGTACTGGCAAGTACCGGCACAAAGGAAAAAAGCACTGATTAAAACTTGGAGATGAATGTGTTGCCTTGTAATGGGAGAGTTGTAACAAGAACAAAGAGTCCACAAAAAAGTGACAAGGCGGAACACTGGTGAGAAGAGGAATAAATCCTTCTGTGTACTTATTGCTGAGAGATTACTGCAAGGATGACTGAGAGAATGACCTCTTTTTATTAGGCGCGGCAAGAAAATATGAAACTAAACCCTAACCCACAGTTAGAGAGAGAATAATTTTCACCTGAAAGTGGCAGAATGATCCCTTTGTTGCTAAGTAGGTTATGGTGGTGTCTGTCTTACATTTGTAAATTCTGTTTAATTTGTTCATGAGTTTATAGCTCTGCCATAAATGCTGCTGTTCACTGTGCAATGTCTTTTCAGTAGTTGTAGAAAATCTATTAGTGTCTTGTCCCTTTCTAAGGGTCTACCTTCTATCTTATTTGCACTACAGAGCCAGTGCAAGGAACTGGGTTCTATTCTGTGTATCTATATTAACTAAATTCTAATTGCAAAAAAATCTGAGCACCGTTTTCAGATCCCAGGTTAAGTTTTCAGTACTGGCGGTAAGAAAATGAAAGTTTTATTCTGCCAAAGATCATCTCTAATGTGGTGTATCCCAAAGAGAGGAATATATATGAATCCCAATAATACGACTTTGTTAGAGTCTCTTGGGTGAGCATAACTACACTTTAAGACCCTGACCATGCAAGGTTGTGAATGCCTTCAGCTCCTTTCGACCCTAGCGTCACTGGATCAGGCTTCAGTCCTTGATCACTTCTCACTTGTTGAATCTGATAGGACTTGTGGATGCATTTCAGGATGAGGCACTTGGTGGCATAGCAATAGGAAGAGAGAAGGAAATTTATTTATTGTGTAAGGTGTGTCAGTTGGTACAGGGACAGGCAGTTCTGAGAAACAATTGTGGTTTTATTGGCTGTGATGAACTGTTACTTAGGAACCAGGATGAATGTAATCCAGTGATTCATCTGATTTGTATGAAGCTGTCTGGTCATATTTTCTATGCCACTCAAACACCTGTAAGATGAGGTATGTTGCAAAGAACAATAGTACCCACTGTCATTGAATTATCTTCCACCCTTTCCTCTGAGGTTTTGTGACAGATTATGTTTAAGGGGAAAAAATGGCTCAGAACTTCCAGGGACTTGCAGTGGAACATGTAAGTGGCATTGTGTTATCTATGTATAACAACGCCATTAATCCAGGCCACCACTATGGCAACATCAAATTGAAATAAAATTCTGGATTAAGGATATTGTGTCTGAATGGTGTACTTATCTCCTCTGCCAGATCAGGTTTTAATATCAGTTCCATCAAGCAGGTCCCAGTTTACTGAATCTGCATTAAAAGGCTTGGGTTTCGGCTTACTTCACAAACAGAATCATGAAATGGGAAGGGTGAGAAATGAAGGAATGTTCTCCAGAAATGAATTACATGCTGAGGTCACACAAATATCTCCTCCTATCCAAATCCACTATGAAGATCTCTGCTCTCATCTTCTGTCTTTGGGGTTACGATATGGCCCTAAATCAAGAAATGCCTCCATGGGAAGTTATTGTGTCTTTCAGTTGTCCTGGACCATACGATATCTCAGTCTGGGGTTTGTGAGGTCCATTACAATTACCCTACTTTTCTTTGTGGCTATATATGATAGGGTCCTGGAACTTATATGTTGTAATATGGGGTCATACTATAACAATTTAATCTAACCTCTGTCACAGATTATGTGCTTTCTGGGGCAGGGCCTGCTTTTTTTCTGGTTTTCTTTTATATTAAGCATGTCATAATTCCTTCTTATCTGCCCCACGGTAGGCAGTCACTAGGCAGTGAGTTGTTTAGAGACTATAATTCTATTATGATTTACTATATAAATTGGGACCTTCTTGGGTTACGTTGGTTGGTCATATTCCGTTTATACTCTACCCATATGCATCTGTTCTTCCTTCTCCATAGAAGTTATTTTTTCTGTAGTAAGGGAACTGAGAATTGGAAGCTATGACCCTCAAGCATCCATCGACGTCAGTGGGACTATGCTGATTTACACCATCTGAGGCTCTAGTTTAAAGTGAATTTTTGAGTCATGTGAATGTGACTTGGGAAAATTTCTCATTTCTTAATATTTTCTAGCTGGATTATGGACCTTCCTACACCTGAGACTAGTACTGTTTCAATTTTGTTTTGAATTTTATTTCAATTAAAATTTTAGTTCAATTTTATTTACATGTAGCACAAAATCAGAAGCATGTAATTGGCCTTAATTTTAGAGTGATAATACATCATCATTTCACCTTCATTTGTGCCCTAGCACATTTAAAATTCAGTTCCAAATCTTTTCATCTCTGGTATTTATTTAAAGAGGGGACTTCCCAAACCAAATATAGTCAAAAGATATGTGTCCGTCTTTTGCTGCACTTTTTTTCGTGTACCCCTAAGTAGTACCATAACAACTTTTGTAATAAGCCTCCATTGAGGCTTTGTTATCCTTCACAATAGGGATTTTTTCTTTTAAAGGAATTAAAAGCAAGAAAACATAACATGCTTTTTTATGGGTAATGTGATATTTTTTTCCAGCAGAAGCTTGGGGATTTTTGATAAAGCCCTCAGGCAATTGTTCTGGTGGATTTAGAGGTGTTCTTGGTCTCTTATATGGTTCTGCTATTGATGTATTGTCTACAATAACTTCCTTGTTCTTCTGTAATTTTCCTTTGACTTGCCTTTGATACTAGCAGACTTGTCCATTCTTATCTGTTTGTATGGTTTTATGAAAATTTCTCACATCACTATGCAAGTCCTTTCAAGTTTTTAAAGTTTATTCCTTGTGCCCCCTTGCATTACTTTTAATACAAGCATAATGACCTGGTAGCCAAGCATGTTTTTGGTACGAAAGTGTTGTGTACAGTCACTTTTTTTCTTGTGAATCATAAATATCATGTCCCATTTCTGTTCTTATTTTATACATATCAAGTATATATATTGCTAATAGGCACTATATATACTTGGCTAATAGGCTTTTCTATGGTACTCACTATTGATCTGAATACTTCATATATGTTAACAAATTTGTCCTCCCAATATCTTCATAGAATGGTTAATATTATTATCCACATTTTACAGATTGGGAACAGAGGCAACAGAAGATATATAGTGATTTGCTCAAAATTATATGCAAATTCTGTAGTGGAGTCAGGAATAGAACCCAGCTGGGTTGGGCCCAATTCAGTACTTTACTAAATGGGGAAGATTTGTCTCGTGGTTAAAGTCACATCCATATAATGACCTGTTTGGTGGAATTATATTGCCAGTGATATACCTAGATCTAGACAGGAGTTAACTTTGCACCGGCTGGTGCTGACAGGGATGAAATCTTGCTTACCTTGCATGTGTATCAGAATTCTTGAATCACACAGTAAATCCGCAATCGCTCTGGGTCACTGAGCACAGGTCTATGGGAGCTGTCTGCAGTCGAAATCAGAGGGGGTGTTAGAAATGGAGGTAATGGATCTGCAACTGTGTAGAGCCTTTGAAGTTTTCTCCTCTCCCTTTAATGAGGTGAGCTGCAGTAGCTCCTGTGGAGAAGCTCTACTTGTCTCTACTTTCTGGTGATGGGGAGTCATTCCCTCACAGCCTCCAGGAGGCTAGCCCTGTGTCAATGAGGTGCTGAGTAAAGGAACTGGTCATTCATTGAAGGAAGTATTTTAAATTAAATTCTGCGGAACATTTTTACAAAGAGAGGTTTTCCTTTTATTCCATACACAATTTTTTCAAACATAATTAAGTTATAAAATCTGAGGCTGTCTAATCATGTACCATTTTGTTTAACATGGATTTGCATTAGCAAATTCATATGACACAAAAAGGCTGTGCTAAAAGTCCTAGCTTCTTGATCATGATTAGGCTATGTTTTCGGGTCACTTTCTTGAATGTTTGTGTTAAGTTCTATAAAATCTATACACTTGTTGTACAAGACAAATAAGGATGAAAACTCTGAGTAGAATTAACTTGTTTTAATGCGAAATATAATTAATTTCAAAATTTCATTCTGGTACTAATAGAACATTTAGAAAAAAATTAATTAACAGTGTAAAATATGCCTTACATCGATACCTGTAATATATTAAATCAATATTTCTTTCTATTGTATGTTTCAGAGAAATATACTTGTCGTGTTTTGTTAGTGTTTTTGTTGGATGTTTTTGTAAATGTGGTTCTGAAGAGTTTATTACTGTTGATGTCAAATGAAAAGGCATAGGCAATCTAAATTGGTTGGCAACAGCACTAATGCTTAAATTTCCATAAAAAGGAAAAGGGATACACTCTTTATTCAACTATTTTTGGTGTGCAATGGAAGGCAGCTTGCTTGTGTGTTGGACACATTCCACACAATTTACTGCTATACCTAAATATATTCAAGCCTCAAAGCGGGACTGGCATTCTAGAGAAAATTGTAAGTATATCCGATTTAAAATTTAAACCCACTGACTTTTTCTCTTTTCAAAGATTAATTTTGATAATGATCAAAGGTATTTGATTGCACATTGGAGCTTATTCTATAATAGTCCTCCATTTTAAAGTTTCCTTCAAGCATCACTCATCATCAGTGTAGTCTTATTAAAATAAATGGACTAGATTCTCCTTTCACTTACAGCACTGTAAACCTGGAGTAATACCACTGAAGTCAATGACATTGCTATAGGCTTAATGCAGAAACCATGTGGTGAAATTCTATGGCCTGCATTATCCAGATGGTCAGATTAAGTGATTGCAGTGTCCCTCAGGCCTTAAAATCTATGATACCATGAGTGCCAAAGTTGTAATAGAAGTGTAAGTGAGATGAGAGTGAGGCCCAGGGAATCTAATTCTGATCTCAGTTACAACAGAGTAAATGCAGAGTAATCACACTGAAAATAAAGGAGTCACACTGAATTTTTTAAGATTTAATTGACACCAGAATTTAACTCGAAGGGATCACTTATTTCAGAAACAGCAACTCATGTGCTTAAGATTCGAAGAATTGGTCCTACCATTATTCTTTTTCTGAACCAAGCCTTTCTTCCTACCTGATCTTGCAGTGAAATCATAATATTAGGGTCTCCTGTCAGTAGTTACTCATTTGCAAGTATGGAACAACTCTATTTCAGTCAATAACAACTCTCAAGATTCAGAGAATGTAACTGAGAACTGATTATTCCATTATCCTTAATTATTTTGTTCAATTACTATTTTTTTCTTGTAATGCTATGCAATGATTTTTTTCCCTGAGTGCAAAAAGTGATATAAGAAGCTAACATAGAAATTTCTACTTCTTTTCAGCTATAAAATTCCCTGGTAGGAAGAGTGGTTTGGTTAGTGTAAGTGGCAATATTATCTACCTCTGCTTCCTAAACTTTACTGTGTTGTGCCATCACAGTACAATGCAAAATGGGTGCGTCTACACGAGCCAGCGACTTCGAAGTAGCCAGCACAACGTCGAAATAGCACTCGTCGCGTCTACACGCACCGGGTGCTATTTCGACGTTGAAATCGACGTTAGGCGGCAAGATGTCAAAGTCGCTATTCCCATCCTCGACATTCAATGTCGAAGTAGGGTGTGTGTAGATGATCTGCGTCCCGCTACTTCGAAATTGCGGGGTCCTCCATGGCGGTCATCAGCTGAGGGGTTGAGAGACACTCTGTCCAGCCCCTGCGGGGCTGTATGGTCCTACGTGCAGCAGCCTTAAAGGCACCACAGACCCGGATTTCCTGTGGCAGGAAGCTGAGAGCATGCAGGCAGCAGCACAGGCACATGCTAGCCCTGCACGCTTCTCAGAGGCCCCGATCCCTGCTGCCTTCACCTATGGCCTCAAGCCAGGCCCCCGAGCGCCCCCAGGGCTCCTCTCCTGAGGGGACCCAGACACCCCAAGCAGCCAGGCAGGGGGCCAGAAGGACGCGGGGCCCCTCCTGGTTGGAGGCCAAGCTGCGAGACCTGCTGGGGCTCTGGGATGAAGAGGAGGTGCTCCACGTGATGAGGAGCAAGTGGCGGAACGCAGAAGCGTTTGCCCGACTGGCCGAGGGCCTGGCTGCCTGGGGTCACCCTGCCCGCACTAAGGATCATGTCTGGAGTAAGGTGAAGGAGCTGTGGCAGGGGTACGCCCGGGCCCAGGACTCGGCCAGCCGGTCTGGGGCTGCCCCTGCCACTTGCCCCTATTACAGGGAGCTCAGGGCCATCCTGGGCCCCCAGGACACCTCCTGCCCGCCGGCCACCCTTGACACCATGGCCGACGAGCCCCAACAAGTCTCAGAGCCAGAGTCCGGCCTGGAGGCCAGCCCCGCACCCTGGGGCCCACCCGAGAAGTCCCCCCTTGGGACAGCGGAGGAGGGGTCCAGCAGCGAGGAAGGGGGGGCGCTCATCATCAACCTCCCCTCCTGGAGCACCAGCCGGGCATCCACCCACCGGGCTTCCCCCGACCGCGGTAATGGACAGTCAGGTATGTACCCCACAGAGCACACACCCATGGACCACAGGTCGGGGGCACCAGCCATGACCGGCAGCCTCACACCCCCCCAATAGACCCCAACCCATGAATGCCCAACCACAGTACAGTCCCAGGACAGTGGCACGGCCATCAGCGCCCGTCAGCACCCACACCCAGGGACAGAACTCAGTCTTGACCCTGGGGGCAGGGGGACAATGCCATGGTGACAGCCAACAGGGACATGAAACCCACCGACGGGGACGGAGACCCAGCACCCAAGAGGGGGTGGGGAGAATGGTCCACGGGCCAGGGCACCGTACTAACAGCTTTCCCCTCCCTCTCTCCCTCTCTCCAGCTGCAGAATGTGATGCCCCAGGCAGCCAGGCACCCTCTGTTTTTCCCGACAGCCCGCCAGAGGCCAGCCACTGCCAGCGCCCAGAGACACCCCCAAGGCCAGCGGGATGGTTCCACCACCGCCGGACTCTGGGGATGGCCCCGGTGGACCCTCAGCTCCTGGCAGCTCTCCAGCGGCAGACAGAGGTGGCGGAGGAAAGACTCCGTTTTGAGTGGGAGGAGTCCAGCTGGTGTTGGGTGGCATGGGAGAACTTTATGGGGGTTTTCAGGGACATAGCTGGGTCGATCCAGGAGGCCATCACCCGGCTCCTACCCCCTGCTGCCCCCCGGGCCGCCCTCCCTGCTGCCCCACCCGCCTCACCACCTGCCTCACTACCTGCTGCCTCACCTGCCGCCCCACCCCCCTCACCGTCTGCTGCCCTGCCTGCTGCCCCACCCGCCTCACCACCGGCAAGCTCCACAGAGTCCACTGGGGCTGAAGACTGGCCAGTGGAGGCATCCTGGCCATACCCGCTGGTCCTCCCATCCCCAGCCGGCCATGCCGGGGACTATGGACATGGGGGTGGGGGTTGCGAGCCGTACCCACAGGGGCTCACGCCCCTCTACCCCCACTCCAGACTGATGGGGGCCTGGCGGACGGCTTGGCTGCTGGCCCATGTATATAGTTGTCCCCCTTTTTGTATATAGTTGTTCCCCTTTTTGTAGATTAGTTCCAGTTTCTTTGTTGAATCAAACAAGTTATCCAGTTAAAAAAAAAAAAAGGTTTTATTTTCCAAAAAGCTGGAGGTGTGTGCTTGTTGGGGGGGTGGCGTTCGGGTGTTGGGGGCGGTGTGCGGGCATTGCGGGCTGTGTGTGTGCGGAGGTCTTCTGGGGAAGGCCAGGGAGGTGCTCAGGGGTCTCCCTGATCGAAGTGGGCCCGCAGGGCCTCGTGGACCTGTACCCCCTCACAGTGGGCCTGGCGGTTGGGTGCGGCAGCTGGCTGGGGGAAGCCCATGCCGGCATCAACCGCCCACCCCTGGACGAAAGCCTCCCCCTTGCTCTCAATGATGTTGTGGAGCGTGCAGCACGTGCCCACAACCTGGGGGATGTTCTGGAGGCTGACATCCAGTCAGGCAAGGAGGCATAGCCAGAGGCCCTTTAGATGGCCAAATGTTCTCTCCACCACCTGGCGGGCGTGGTTCAGGCGGGCACTGAACCACTCCTGGCTGGCATTGAGGTGGCTGGTGTACGGGCGCATGAGCCAGGGCTGGAGCGGGTAGGCTGTGTCCGCCATGAGGCAGAGGGGCATGGTGGTGTCCTCCAGAGGGATCTCCCTCTGGGGGATGTAGGTCCCCGCCTCCAGCCAGCGGCACAGGCCCAAGTTCCTAAAAACACAGGCATCGTGTGTGCAGCCGGACCAGCCCACATACACGTCCTGGAAGCGGCCCCGACTGTCCACCATGGCCTGCAGGACCATGGAATGGTAGCCCCTGCGATTGACGTATCTTCCTCTGCTGTGGTCCGGGGTGCAGATGGGGATGTGAGTCCCGTCCAGGACCCCGAAGCAGTTCGGGAACCCCATGGAGGCGAATCCGGCGACAGCTGCATCCAGGTCCCTGAGTCAGATGACCCTCTGGAGCAACACGGCGTTAAGCGCAAGGACCACCTGTTGGGAGGGAACACAGGTGCCCATGAGGCTGTGCAGGGTGCTCCAGGGCCCTTCTCCCAGGCCCCCCTCCCAGGCACCTCCCCAGGTACCCCACTTGCCCAGCCCGTCCCTCCCCGGTACCCCTCTCTTTCCAGCCCCACACCTCCCTCCCTCCCTCCCCAAGCCCACACCCGGCCCCCCTGCCCCCCAGTGGATGCGTGCCCGGGCCTCCTTACCTCCATGACGACGGCCCTGACCGTGGCCTTTCCCATTCCAAACTGGTGTCCCACAGAGTGATAGCTGTCTGGAGTGGCCAGCTTCCAGACGGCTATTGCGACCCTCCTCTCAAAGGGGACGGCGCGCCGCATCCGGTTGTCGTGGTGCCTCAGTGCTGGGGTGAGCCACTGGCAGAGCTCGAGAAAGGTCTGCCAGTGCATGCAGAAGTTCCGGAGCCACATATCGTCGTCCCAGTCCCGCATGACGAGCTGCTCCCACCACTCAGAGCTGGTGGGGTAGCTCCAGAGGCAGGGAAGCAGCCGGTGAGGGAGGAGAGGGGAGCCTGGTGGTCAGAGGCATCCCTGTCTGCCTCTGGGGTGGGCTCCTCTGGCAGGAGCCACTGGGCGGCCTCCCGGGCAGCACCTAGCAGGGCGCTTGCCCCCTGGATGACTACCTGGAGGGCCTCCGCTTCCTGCTGCTGCTGCTGCAGCTGCTGCTGGGTGTCCATATCTGCTGTGACTTGGTCTGCGAGAGAGTGGCTACCGCTCTGCAGACCTCGTGCTGGGCAGGCTGGGTGTGTCTGGGAGAGGCCCTTTAAAGGAGCGGCTTGCAGCTGCCCCGGAAGGGCTAGTGTGCTCTGTGACCTGGTCCGCGGTCTTTCCTGGCCCCTTATTTCGAAAGAGGGTGCTTGTGTGTGTGGACGCTCTGCATTTCCTTCCAGGGCGGCTCCTTTTGACGTTCCCCGTCGCTATTTCGACGTTGAACGTCGACGTTGCCAGCCCTGGAGGACGTGTAGGCGATACGCATTGAAGTAGCCTATGTCGATGTTCTTACTTCGAAATAGGCTACTTCGACATAATGTGCTAGTGTAGACGTAGCCAATAATTTCAGGACCCCTGTCATAAGTTTTGAGAGTCCATACAGTCATACAGAGGGAGTGATTACATGTTCACAGCTGCCTTGGAGAACATGACTCCCAAAGACAGTCAACATAAGATACACAGCTGTGAAAGTTTCATGGCTGGAGTCAACCTACCTTAGGTCAAATTTCCAGTGCGACTTTACTGTGGGAGTTCAACTGTGCCCAATGACTTCCTTTACTACTCACACTGTGGTCAATGGGGGTACGTGCAGGGTTTGATTTAGTGTGTTTCTACTAGGTGCATTAAACTGAACCCTGGAAGATCAACCGTGAGAGTGTCAAACTTCCCCTTAAGTGTAGACATACACCCAGACTGAGAACTTAAATGCCAAAAAATTTTTGGATAAAAGCTTTGGGTAATAGACAAAAACCAATGTTTATGCACAATTGGTGCCTGTACATGATCATCGTATATCTACCGGAAAGCAGAACTGTATGAGGAAGTAAGCAATTGTATGGTCCTCATCTAGTCTGACTTTTCAAGGTTAGATGTTTTCACTAAAGCTGGTCTTACAGGAGTGATTTCAAAGTGGGATTCAGATGTTCAGGACTGATAAAAAAGCAATTTAACAGGGTTCCTAGTGTATTCACTGTTTGAATTAAAAAAAAACAAAACAGCAATCATCCTTCCTATATTAAACTAGTTAAGTTACAAAAATAAAAAAGGAAAAACCTCCTCAGTTATCTATACTAATACTATAGTTTTCATTTTTTAATTATCTTGCTAGTTACATGCCAATGCGAACAACTGTAGATAGTCAATAAGGATTTTAATTGCAAAGATTTCCTGTGACGTGAGTGTTAATGAATGTCAAAGCAATAACACAAAAGACATTACTTGTTTAATGATTGATAGAACAAGAAAAGCACGAGGTCTTTTGCAGGATAAATGACTACTGTTCTGTGTTCCTTTACATTCCCAGTATCAACACTTAGATCACATGGCAGGAGATAATGGTTCAAGAGATAAAGTGCAGAATCACAATTTGTTATACAATAACAACCACAGTAATGATAATTAATGTAAGTTTCTTTGGAAATTCTTATATTTATTTATGCTGGGCCATGCAGACAAACACTTGGCTATTGACTTAAATGGGGGGCAGGATTGTGTCCTTTGTTTGCCCTACTCTTTTATCCTTTCTCATTAGCTTTACTTCACAGATACTGGACATTAAAGCTTTTACTAAATGGTTATTCCAACTGGGCATATGAGTTCCAATTTTGCATGTGGCAATGGTAATATTCCTCAGTGGCTCAAAATAGTATGAAGTGGCTTTGTACATTGAAAGTAATGGTTACATTTTAAAATAAAATTTAGAAACACTTTGGGCTTGAGTCAGAAATGATCAATGCCAAAACTCCAATTGAAGTGCTTAGCATTTTTCCTTTTATGAACAATTATTAAATGTTTAGTAGCAATGGCAATGGAAGGGACAGATTCTGGCTATTTTTCCTGGTGGTGTACATGTAACACGATGATAACATGCATAGAAAAGCAAATGCCACCGTCTCCTGGAGTCCCTGAACTAAAGCAGAACATTGTGAAAGGCAGACAAGTCACCCATGCCTCCCCCTAGAAGACCATGGAAAAGTTGTGTAGCTTTGATTTCAGTTTATACACTTTCTTGCTCTCTGGGTTTCATTGGACAAAATGAAATCGGAAACTTTTATCTGGTTCTCTGCATAGACCAGAAGCTCTGCCACACGAACTGCTGTCTCAAAACTCTTGTTAACTATGAAACAGTCCTTGTGGTGAAAATCTTGTCGTGATCTGACAAAAAAATTGAGGAGGTCAGAAAAAAATATGTGATGGAACTTGGTAGGTTTTATTACTGGCTTTGAACAGTTGAATTAGCTGAGTGACGCATGGTCCCAGGTTTTAAAATAGCTGTAGTCATTAGATCTCTTCTCCATTTTGAAAATTGTTTTGGTTTACAGGGATCTGGATTGAGGTTTTTAGGGACAGGGACTGCCTTTTTGTTCTGTGTTTACATAGCACAGGATCCTGGTCCATGAATGCAGCTTCTAGATGATATGACAATACAAATAATAATGATAGTAATGTGAATTGTTGCTTTGTAGCTGTGCACGAAGAGTTAAAATTCTGGATGGGCTTCTCCTTTAAAAATTATATTTTAAGTTAAAACTTTCACCAAAGGTTATGTTTCAGAGCTAGAGTTTTTCAGGCTTTGTTTTAGTCTGTACATTAAATATTTGTAACCTTTTTTATTTTTTTACCCGTAACCCACATAGCTGTTACTGAGTTCCTGGAACATGACGTTGGGCTATGTTTTGGAACATCACACTTGGCCTATAGAGTGAATAATGCTGTAGGAGGAGTACAGCTGTCTGCTAAGAAATGAATAGTCACCCTATGGGCAATTGAATATGGCCTCATAAACATGTCCATGTGTATCTGCTTATGGCTTCATAGCATATAAGTTGCAAACAGAGTTCCTGAGGTATTGAAAGAGGGGGTGAAAATTATATCTCTCTCTCTCAATTGAATCCTATGAGTGTAGGGAGTTTGAATCTATGATGGGAGGGGATAGAGCTCCCATTGCTTTCAATGAGGCCAGAATTCTTTCTAGGAAGTGTGAGTTAGTGTAACTTTTATACTTTCTTCCAGTCTTGCCCATGTTTTCATGCTACACCAACTAAGGCCATGCCCACATTACCCAGAAGATCAACCCACTCTAGGTTGATCTTCTGGGGTTTGATTTGCATGTCTGGTAGGGATGTGCAAAATCGACTTATTGGGGTTGGCAGATGACCCCTGTATGCCTCTCTATCGTGAGGTGTAAGGGAGGATGATGGGAGAAATTCTCCTGTTGACCTTTCCCAGTGAGGGCAGCCAAGTAAGTTGATTGCAGATAAGTCAATTCTAGCTATGCAATTACCATAACTAGAATTACGTACCTGCAATCGACTTGCCTGCCTAGTGTAGGCCAAACCTTAGAGTCCTTCTAGATTTTCTTACACTTGAATAACTCTGTTGGCACCAGGCAAGAAAGAGAACAGACTGCCAATGCATGGCAGCATGAATGGTATCAAGAGAAGCTAGTGTGTTTGAGTACCAGAAGCAGAAGGAGGCCCTAGAGAATTGGGACAAGGAGGAGCAGATGTTGACCAACTGGGTATATTTAAACCATTTAAAATATCCAGTTTCAATGGAACTGTCAAAATGGAACAGTTTCAGTAAACTGGCCCATGAAACCTTTTATTTCACTCACCTTTGAAAAAAAGAGAGAGATTTATCTTGGATTTAAATAAGGTCCATTGAAGTGAACTGATTTTTATGTGTTGTTTATTCCAACAATTTAGGTCATTCTAACTGACATACTTTTATAGCCTTTTTCTTTTATGCCCCTACACACAATGTACAAATATCTAAAGTCAGTTTTTAATCTTAGATGTGTGTGATTCAATAAACATCTGAAACAAACAATGAAAATGAACATTTGTACAAAAGCATCTGTGTCCTTGTAAAGTTGTTCTCCATCAGAAAATGTTTGATGGGAATTTTTTGACCATCTTTATTAGAAATTGTAGCAGGAGATGCCCCCATCACAATAAGGGGGTGAGGGAATGCAGACATTGCAAGCTAAACTGGATCCAGTATGAGATGTACTTTGAATCTGAGCTTTCCCCAACTCTTCAATATTGAAAGTGAACCCAGAGAATTTTGACATTTGTTCCACAAACTCACCAGTTTTATTTATTATTTAATTATTTTTGAAGCCAAATGCCTTTGTAAAATTTAAAATGCACTTGTCAGTGGTAAAGAGAAATTAAAATTAAGATCTATTCTCTGTCACTTCTAATTTGAGGAGCTGGTCCCAGATTAATCAAGCACTTAAGCATGCGCTTAACTGTAAGTGCTTAAATCCCATGGGCTTTATTGAGATTTAAGTGTTATTTAAGTGGTGGTGTGAATTGGTATGTTTTCCTTAGTCAGGACCCTAATCCTAAAAGGTATCAGTCCCTGAAAATTCAGGTGGCTTGTTGAAGACAGTGGGAAATGCAGTTGCACAACACTGCAGAGGATCAAATCCCAGATTATCCGAAGACTTGCTTTTACCTAATGCAATCTTTTTGTTAGCATTGTGTAAGGAAGAAATTTGAGATGACGTGGATTATACTCAGAAAGCAAGAGTACCAAGACTAGATCTGTACGAAGTGCCTGCTGAAGCAGCAACAACAATTCTTGTTATGAGAGCATGTTAGCACATTAATGAAATGCACAAAGCAAAGGAGTTCATCCATATAAATGGGTAATTTAAATAATGAGGAAGGAAGAAGGATGTGGTTCAGTGTCAGTACTGATTAATTAGGACATAAAATAACCTTCCCAACTGCATTGGCTGCTTCCACCATAACTTACTCTATTAGTGGGCAATGGCGTTAATGCAACTGACAGTATAATTACAGGTTAGTTAATTGGACATATTCTGACATTTTGTTAATTTCAGGAGCTGTTACTAAGTATTCACATACATTCACACACAAAGCTCTGATAAAGGTTATTTTTTAATTCTGCCATTTTACCATGTGCCAGTCATACTTTTTGTGCTTCTGATATTGTGGAAATCAACCACATTGATGCTAAAGCACTGAAAAATTCCAGTGTCTGTTGTTTCATGTCACAGTTGATGTAAGGGGGAAGTAGTGTGCTGTTGTGAGTAAACACATTTATCTAACACATCGCCAAGGAGTGAAATTATGAATAGATGTTAACAATAATTGTAATGTTCTAGGTGTTTTGTAAAAAAAGTTTTATCAAAATGTTTTCTTTATTAACTCTCTGTGTCACACCCCCAAAAAGGTGTAGGCCTGGCTTTGTGATTTAATAGAGAGCAATATGCTGGCAGAAAGCATACACTTAAATAGTTATCCAACTAATCATTTATAGTTTACACTTACAGCTGTACAACTAATAGCTGCCAGAGTGTGTGTCTTGGCTCACAATATTACATGACTTTAGCAGTAAAAAGTACATGAATGCAAACTTAGAAATCTGAATTATAATAAATTATAACTGAAACTTCATATTAACCAAGTTCTCAAATATGAGGCCAGATCCTCAACTGCTATAAATTGGCAGAGCTCCACTGAAGTACCGCCGCAACACTTATGTATGCTATCTGAGATTTTGGTCAATATTTTTTATTATATTATTCATGTTGAAAAAGTGAAAAAGATACAGCTTTTTTGTACAGTTATGATCTCTTTACAAGTATAAGCAGCAGAAAATGAAGTGTTACATTGGAAAGCGTAGATCAACCTTGACTGAAAGTGCCAGTTCCACCTATATTCTTATGTAAATATTGGATTGCCGTGTGATTAGGGCTCTCGTTCAGGGGACCTTGGCTCAAGTCCTCCTATTGATCTCCTCTGTGACCTTGAGCACATTATAACCTAGTAGGGCCTCAGTCTCCTCACCTATAAAAGGGGGATAATACTTAAAGGGTTCATTTGTGACAAAATTGTTTAATATTTAAAGAGCATTTTGAGAACTTCAGTAGAAGGTGCTTTAGAAATACAATAAATTATTAAGAAAAACAACAAAGTTTTATTCTTCAAAATAATGAGCCATAATCCACATTTCTATTTCAATGAGAGTTGTGATATTATGTTTTTAGTATTAAGTCACTGCAGTTGCATGATATAGAAAGTCACTTTGAATTAAAATATAAAACAAGGCCATCCATCATGTTAACAATTTAATTACCTCAGTATATATTTTTCAGCAAAAAACCTATTTGTTGTGTATCTTATTACAGATTCATTGCCTCAGGACAGCAGGGGCTGTCAGTAGGGCAGGCCTTGTGGTTGGAAATGCCAAGATGTGGAGTAGATAAGACATGTAGTTCTTGTGCTTTCTGTTGGGGCCTACTCCATTTCTATGTTTGCTGGAGGCCTTACCTGTTAGATTCCCTGTAATCTTTGTTGCAACAGTGGAATGGTGACTTGTAAAAGCAATGAAGCGTGACAGGGATATTTAAAGGGTCGAATGAAGTAGAAATGTGATATTTTCTATCTTCTGTGAGCGCAGGAAATAGGACTCCTATTTCTGACTTGTGATTTGGCATTCACTGTCACATTCATTAGAAGAAAGTTGCAGGATTTATTGTTTAGTGCTTACAGAAAAGACAAAGTAAACAATTCATGAGAATTGTCCAATTGTTTGACCATCTGGTTTTTCAGTGACTGAAGTCTAAGCCTGGAGGAAACTGGCAGATTATAACTGGGGTGGTGGCTGGGGAGGATGAGAATCTTTTAAATCAGAGTTTTACTAACAAATAGACACATATCCTTCAGAGACTGTGACAAATTTCAGAATTGGACTTTTTTGTAAGGGAGCTAGATAATTTTATGGTCAAGGAAAAAGTAAAAGTTATGGTAATGAGAAGAGTAATTAAATAACATGTTTCTGGGTACAAGCTGATCAACAGGTGGAGTGAAGAGGAATTTCCATCACCAGGTCTGTGTATAGCAATGCCCATTCTCTGCCTGAATCACCAAGTATGGGCCACAGCTAGGTGCAGGATGCCAGGCTTAATGAAATTTGTACATATACATTCAAGGCCAGATTTTTTTTTCAGAATACTCCCCTTTAGCTACCCAAATGATGTGTTCAGATTTTCCACTCTTAGCAGCTATTACAATGCTTATTATAACAATGCACTGATCAATGGGTACATTTATATTTACAGGAAGGTTGACCCGATCAGGGTCAATCTTCTGTGATTGATTTCATGCATGTAGTGGGGATGGACGAAATGAAACTATCAGGACTTGGCACTGAACCGCCTCCCTTCTCCCCTGCAAGTCACCACCAAACTGAGGCAGGCTCCTTGCTTTTCTCCTCCATCCAGGCCTGGCAATGGTTGCAAGTACCAAGAAACTAGCCGGGCCCAGAGGTTTTCTTTAACCCATTGACACTAGGCCCTTCTTTCACCTCTCCCTCACGTACCCATTATATAAATGGTGAAACTGAGGCACAGATAGATGAGGTGTACCTCAGCTAAGGTCCCTTAATAGATCAATGTCAGAGTCGGAAATAAAACCTTGATTCCTAGTCTAGAGCTCTATCCACTGCCTAAAAGTCCAGTCAAATCAACCAATTGCATATATAGTACTTCAAACAGTGCAGTAAAATATAAATTACTCTACTACATTCTGATCTTACTCTTACATAAAAAATAATATTAATATCCCCAAAAGAGAGAAGAAAATAAATACTCACTTTAGAGGAAGAAAATATTATCAGAAGTATAATATTTGAAAAAGGACATGATGAACTCAATCACTTTTGCTCTCTACAGAGAAAAAATAATGAGATAGATGACTGCTTGCTGCCTATTAATTAACTGCCTGTCCTAAATTTGTCTTCTTCAGGTGTTTAGCCTACATGGGGACAGATCAAAGGTAAATGAAAAGCACCCAATGATCTCCAGGGGCATTGAATCAGTTCCAGAGGGAGTGCAGGATCAGGCCCTAAGCAGACTATTTTAGGTAAACGGGTATGCAGTTCCTCATAAAAATATCTGTACATTCTACAGAGAAAATCTTCAGTAAATGTTGAGATTGACAACCAAAGGAAAAAAGAGAAAACAATTAACTTTGTTACATTTTTCTATAGCAGTGTGTTGATACTCAACCCTAATTTGATTTATACACAATCCAAGTTTTCTGAGACTGTTTCATATATTGTCCCCAGAATTATACTTTTGGCAAACAGACCCTTAACTATGATCTGAGTGCCACGATAAGTCATACAGTGCTTAAAACCACCCGGTATCCTGTGTTAGTTTTATGTAGGACCTTGGTTTTGAACATGTGGGGCCAGACTGAGTGAGAAAAAACAGAAGCATCATATGGGAGTTTCTCTCAGTGAATTAGAATAGCCTGCTGAAGTTGACTGTAAACTCTTAAATGCCAAGGTATCTCCTGGGAATGGTAAGGCTGGCTTCTTTACATCAGCAGTCAACTATGGGAAAAGCTGTTTAGACCCAGCATCCAGAAGCTTATAAAACTACCATGAAAAGGGTTAACAGACTACTGTTTATTCAGAAGTTTGATCCACTCACAAACTGCAAGAGTCATTCAGAGACCTCTGGAGAAGTGTGCAGTTCAGGAGAGTTTATGGAGTCTGCAGTCTCAAGAGGCTAGTGAGTTTCATATTGCTCTAGAGGAAATTATTGCAGTTGATAACCAGCCCATTTCGAATGGAAAGCCTGGGCTTTAGACATCTAGTGGATCTGTAAGATATATCCCAACCCTCAAATATCATGATTCCTGTTGTATAGGAGTAAATTTTCCTACAAGCAACATTAGTGCTCAACAGACTGAATATAGCAGTCCTGTAAATATGTTAAACCAGGGTGACAGAACCTGTTCTTTTCTTGGACTCAGATTTCAAAAGACAGTAGTTTCATCTGCTAGGCAAAGATTTCAACATAAGATAAACAAATACCATTGTACCAGATGGCCTTCTAGGAATGTTGGGTAAATGGCAGATTGCCAGAGATACTATTCATCTTTATAGATACTTGCATGACTCCCTGGTCACCACAGTATCTGAGTCCCTCACAATCATTAGTGCACACAGCTGCTTGAAAAATATTAGATGGAATAGTTTTATGAAAATATGTTGATTTTAATTAAACTTTTGATAAGAAAAAAAGCAAAGGAATAGTTTTGACTTTGAACTTTAAAAACTGGAATTTTTGTTCTATGAAAAATTTCAAAAGTACCTTTTTTGTTCTGATTTGGAATGAAATTTCTTCTTGAAATTTCCTGTGGAAAGAAAATGTTGAATTCTGACTTGCTCAGGAAATGTATTTTATCCTCACAACACCTCTGTGAGTCAGGACAGTAATAGCCCTAGTTCATAGGTGGAAAACTGAGGCATACAATAGATTGAATGACTTGTTCAAAATTTGTCGTAGAGAAAATCCATTGTAGTCCAGGTATCCTAAATGTCATTCCTCTAGCTACTAGTCCAACCCTACCCTCTTTCACTTGGCTTTCCAAGGTAATGTCGTCCACATGGTAAAAGCGTTTACTGATTGCAAAGAATGCAAGTTGGGTTATTTGCCTACATTCTAAAAGTTTTTATGAATGATGCTAAAACAATCCTTCCTAGGTCAACTTAAAGCAAGTTGGCTACTTTAAACAACCTTCCACATGCTTCTAAACTACACAATCTGCAAGGAGAAACTGGCTTTCCTAGGAACCAGATCTCCCTGGTTATATCGACAAAGTGGAACTCCATGTAGTGTATTCACAACACACTGCTGGAGAACAAAGAGTTCCCCCTTGTTTTCAGCTTGGAGCAGATGAAAAATGGAAAACTGGCTCTGGTTCTTGGGAGTGCCCATGACACGTTGATTCATATCTTCGATTTTTGCATAGGTAAGTCATGAGATAAACTCCTGAGATGCTTGGCTATCTATTTTGGTATGAATTCTGGATTCTGACAGTCCATCTCAGAATAGAAATACTTCACTGCAGGGTCAGGGTCAAGGGAAAAAATAATTTTTCAAATAGCTTAATGAATATGGACCCAACGCTAAGCTCAGCCACACAGACACATCTCCTGTTGAATTCAGTCAAAGGGGCATGTGCATAACTGGGAGTAAGAGCTGGGCTCATGAGCTGCGTCTACACGTGCACGCTACTTCGAAGTAGCGGCACCAACTTCGACGTTAGGCGGCGAGACGTCGAAGTCGCTAACCTCATGAGGAGATAGGAATAGCGCCCTACTTCGACGTTCAACGTCGAAGTAGGGACCGTGTAGACGATCTGCGTCCCGCAACGTCGAAATTGCTGGGTCCTCCATGGCGGCCATCAGCTGGGGGGTTGAGAGATGCTCTCTTTCCAGCCCCTGCGGGGCTCTATGGTCACCGTGGGCAGCAGCCCTTAGCCCAGGGCTTCTGGCTGCTTCTGCGGCAGCTGGGGATCTATGCTGCAGGCACAGGGTCTGCAACCAGTTGTCAGCTCTGTGTATCTTGTGTTGTTTAGTGCAACTGTGTCTGGGAGGGGCCCTTTAAGGGAGCGGCTGGCTGTTGAGTCCGCCCTGTGACCCTGTCTGCAGCTGTGCCTGGCATCCCTATTTCGATGTGTGCTACTTTGACGTGTAGACGTTCCCTCGCTGCGCCTATTTCGATGTTGGGCTGAGCAACGTCGAAGTTGAACATCGACGTTGCCGGCCCTGGAGGACGTGTAGACGTTATTCATCGAAATAGACTATTTCGATGTTGGCTGCACGTGTAGACGTAGCCATGGAGTTGTAAAAAGGATGCACAGTAAACTTTTCTCGTGGTTCCTTACTTCAAATTCATCGCAGGGTACGCCTACACTTATGGGAAGATTGACATGCTAGTGGTCGATCTTCCTGGGTTTGATTTAGTGTGCCTAGTGGGGACATGCTGAATTGAACTACCACATTACTACCATCAACCCCAGTACTCCTGGCAATTGCGAGGAACAAGGGAAGTTGACAGGAGAAGTTTCTCCCATCGACCTCCCACGGTGTGGGTGACATCATAATCATTTTTAGATAAATTGACTCTAGGTGTGCAATTCTCCTGGCTGGATTTGCATATCTAAAAATCAATTTTTCCTCCTAGTGTAGACCAGACCCAAGACACTGCTATAGTTGCCACACTCCCACCCCAGGAAAACCTCTCCTCTTGGTTGCAGTGGGCTCTCTGTCTGTGCTGAGGAGGATGCAGGTATCTGTCAGTTTGTGTGAGCTCCTGCCAGAAATTGCAGACAGGATTGTCTCTCTGAAAGGCAATCTGTTCTGCCTGGATTTACAGAATCTGACAGGCTAATTCGGGAACATTCTCTACCAAAATTATTCAGGTTATCTGTGCAATGAATAATACTATGGGCTTAATGTTTGACATACAGTTAGACATCTACAGGTGTCACCTAGTGACCTGGACTTGAGACTCAAAGTTGTATTCTTGGTTTTACCACTGATCTGCCATGTGACCTTAGGTCAGTTGCTTCACCTCTCTGTGCCTTCTTCTCCTTCCAGCTCGTTCTTCTTTATGTAGACTGTAAGCTCTTGGTGGCAGGTAGCCTCACTTACAATATCTTTGTATATTGCTGACTCAGGCAGGCCGTGATCTCAATTAGGAGCTCTAGGTTCTACTGTAATACAGATAAAAATAAAGGTCTAATTTGTATATTTAGTTATGTCAGTTTTATTTACAAATGAAGTGATAGCTCGTTGGTTTGAGCATTGGCCTGCTAAGCCCAGGGTTGTGAGCTCAATCCTTGAGGGGGCTCTTTAGGGATCTGGGGTAAATAGATTAAAAAGGAAAGGGAGGGGTAGTGCTTGGTCCTGCCAAGAGGGCAGGGGACTGGACTTGATGACCTCCTGAGGTCCCTTCCAGCTCTATGAGGTGTGTGTATTTATATATACAGATGGTCATTTCTGAGTTGGGTTGGTCAATTTCTTGGAGGCATGCCTTATCTGAATGTATGGTTACCAAAACTTTGTATGCAATTTACGAATGCAGTTGCACACATGAATGCATTACTGAATATTATTTCTGATATACCAACAGTTGCACAAAGGTTACATTCTGCTGTTTTTATAGCATGTCTAATATACTGTAACAAACTAGTCCCAGAACAGTGAAATAGCCATTCATTTTTTTTATCAGGCAAATCTGCATAGATATTGTTTCAGCAATTAAATATTCACTTAGTCCAGTTGTGGAGTTATGCAACACATACAAATAGCTCTGAATTCATTTTTCTAGTTAAAAAAAGAATTCAATTTTATTCAAACTCAGTGACATGTCTCATTCCTTGGCTTCAGATTCAGCCCCAGACACAATTTCTGTCCAAGTATTTTGTATTGATTGTACAAAAAAGAGTGAGTGAGAATTTGTCACATCCCTTTCATTCCTGGCAGAGTAGACACCAAAGACGTGCGTAGCATGTTTCGCAACACTGTGCTGGAATCTTACCAAAAAAAGTGCCAAATGTGCTTCATTATGATCAGTGTATCTCTTGTGTGAGTTTAATGAAACTATTATAAAAAGTAGTTCTGATTCAAGAAAAGAAGCTCACAAATAGGTTTGACGCAAATGTGTTCCTGATTACATCCCATTAAGAAAATGTAATGTGGTGAGCACTTCTTTCCCTAAAGAAGCCCCAGAGCACATGAGACATGAAGTCTGCAGCTAGCTCAGCAGCCAATGCCAGACCTGCTGACCCTGTGGATTTTACAGCATAGATTCAAAAATAAAGTGTCTTTTGGGAAGAGAGATATGTTACTAAACAGATTTCAAAAAGGGTTCAGTGTATAGGTGAGGTTGGCTTAATTTGCATTTTCCTGCACTGATTTATTCATCCCTATCTACATATCATCTATCAATCTATCCATATCCTACAAGCAGGGGAGAAATCAAACATAATTCCAGTAACATGCTGCAACATGCTTTGGCAAGTTAATCTGTTTCATGACTTTCTCGTGTGCATTTAAAGGAATGATGCCTGTTCCAGGAGGTTTCTGGGAAGGCATAGTTATACAATTCATTTGAATCATAATATGAGTCTTTGGTTTTGGTATGCAGCTTGCAGTGATGTGGCGGTGTGTGTGAAATATGTGAAATTTGTTCATTATTTCCCAGAGATTTAAGTTGATGGAAATTAAAGTTTGGGTGCTGAAACTGTGAACACAAAGTTATACAATAGTCGGGGGATCCTGGTAAATGCTGTGACTGGTGGACTGTTCTGTATGTCTGCAGAAATAAATGTTTCTCATGTTTCTTTGTGAATAAAGTGACATCATAAGTAGAAACACATCAGCCACTCCTGGAGATATTTGAGGGAATCATACACACTAGTTTAGGGACTGAGATAAAGAGAAAAGCGGCTTTGTGGTCTGATCAGAAATTATATTGAAAATGTCATCAGTGCTCTTTTGGAGAGACAGGGAAGCACACACAGGTTGTTGAGTTTCATTATAATGTTGTGAAGTTGTGCAAATGCCAGTTGTCCCACAGAAGAGCAAATTTTAAGTGCGCGCACATTTCATTCCATGTGACACCACCCTGAGCCATAGCTTAGTTAAGACAAACCAAAGTCAATTAAGTTTATTGGATGATATTGGTGAAATATATAATTATAGACTTAAAAAAATCCACAAATAGATTGTCAATGATGGAATAAAATTTACAGTGACGGGTTGCACTATTTTTCAAAATGCAAAATGGACTTAATTTTGAATAAAATTAATAATTCTATAAAAAGAAGGGGCTTTTGCACAACTAGTGTTTACAAACGAAAAAGTCATTGGTAACAATCAGTGTTGGTTATATTATTATTTGTATATTTGCAATTACTTTTAAGATAGCTTGGGCTTCATTTTCAAAGACTGGCGCTTCAGTTGGTAAAGCTGTATTTGTGTGTTATAATGGTGATCTGCTCTGTGATTTTAACTCTTTCAGAGGACAAGTAAGAGCGATGCTCAACTTAAATCATACTTATTCTTATTTAATTGTACCTTATTCTGCATCTGGTCCCACTGAAGTCAGTGGCACTACTCACAGAATTAAGTACTAATTGAGCACAAATCTAGTCCTCTGTGCTATCTCCAACTGAATTTAGTGGAAATTCTCCCATTTTCTGCTTTAGGAGTTGGACTTTGTCCTAGGTCAATGCTTCCATTTATAGGGCAATCCAACACGAGGGCAGTATAGCCTAACCCAGTAAAGATTTCCTATGATGTGAGGCCGTTTAGGGTAGTTTTCCCCAGTGCTCTTTTCATTTTACATAAAAGGTGGTTCTAACAGGAAAGATCAGACCACACATCACTCTAATGTTGTATCAACCAATATTATCGTATTTAACCTCACACTGTAACTAAGAAAACTACAAACAGAAGATTTAGGGCTTTGGACGCCAAAATTTTTCCTCAGCTTAGATATATGGTATTTGTTTGTTTGTTTCAGATTCACATCTTAGTAGGAATTATGTATGTACATATCTGCAGTGGCACCTGCTAGGTGCTTTCCTAACACTCCAGGATGATAGTCCAGCTCTACAATGATTAGCAACAACAATTATTCCTCAAATACTCCAAAGTATTCCTTCTAGAGATCATTTAACAAGCCTTTCTGATAAACACAAGCAAATAAGCTTTGCGGGTCCATTTTTCATAGATGCTCTCTGGACAATACTTGGGAATCTCATCTGTTCAACTCAGGATTGCCATTGTACCAAATTCATCCTAAAGCACCTGAATCTGCAAATTTCTGGCTACTTCCAGTTGCCACTGGTATCAGTGAGAGTTTAGGGAACACACAGAATGCAGAATTGGAGCCTAATTCAAAATCTTTCCATTGTCTTAGAAGGGATTTGGAACACGTCCAAAGTGTCTACTAAATCAAATACATACTGTATGATTGATTTAACATACAATTAAATGTTTCCCCTAAGTAATTAGCAATTAGCAATAACAGAACTAAATCACATGCTAGTGCAGCTGCACCAGTGGGGGAGGGTCAGGGCTATTAGCAGATTACTGCCCCTGGGGAACGAAGACACATGCCCTCCCTGACGCTTCTCCAGGGGCGATGCAGCAAAGTGCACTTCTCTAAAGTTCAGTGCTGCAAACAAAAGGGTAGTGGAGAGAGTTATCAGTAATCTCAAAATACACTAGTGAAGATTTCCATGTGACCATTCTTCAAGCGGAGGTGGATCCTATGAATGGGTTCAGCTTGAATGGCTTCAGCCCCATGGAAGTCAGTGGCTGTATGGGACTCTAAACCTCAAGGAGAGAGCTCACAGTATAGCCACATTGTTTCGTAAAGATGGGACTTAATTTTATAGCATCAAGAACCTGCTAAACTGCTGCAGCTAATAATATTGAGAGCCCATATTGTGTTAGATTGTGCAAGGTGCTGAGCAGTCTGCCCCCAGTCCCACTGAAGTCAATGGGGTGTTTGCATACTTAAAGTTCCATGTGTGTTTAAACACTTCACTAAATCAGGGGTTAAAGGGCTCAGCAACTGACAGGACTCAGTCTGTCTTGTTAGTCTTCATAGATGAAGAGGGAGAAGGCAACACAACCACATTGTGGATTGCCAAAGAGTTTAGGTCTAGTATTTGGATTAAATCAAGATATCAGAATGAAATTCAAATCCAATATTGACATATTTCACTTCAAAATAACAAGTTACTCTGTGGTTCCTAAGACTGTTTCTAAACAACAGTTGGCATGATGTATAATAATAATAATAATTAATTAATAATAATAATGTTAGTGGGTTTAGTGGCTTCTAAAACTTTACCTGTTCTTGATCTATGCTTCTGAATTTAAATGTAATTTCACCTTTTTTGGGGGGTTGTTTAAGAAACATTCTTTAAACAATCCATCTTATATTTACAAAGAGAAGTAAATCTACTTAATGAAATTGAAAAAGTGAAACTAAACCTGTTGCATGTATTCAGCTATAATTCCAGCAACCTTTTTGCATTTGTCTTGAATCAGTAATTTAAAAGATATGCTGGATGACAGAGGACAACAAACAAACAAACAAATTTCCAGTTTCAGATTCAAGCTGGTTTTGTCCGTGCATTGCGTGCATTTATTTTATTTATATTTGTTTGTTTGGCATTAGAGGCCCAGTGACTTTACAAAGCTAAGAAAATCAAATCCTAGCTCCAGAAGAATTTTCAATAGAAATAAGTTAAATATAACCAGGGTAATTAGTGAAAACACAAGCAATGGAATGAAGTTCAGTACGTGTCATGTTCATTCCATTTTAATGTCTTTTCAGCAGGTTAAGTATCCAGAAGGGTGTGTGTATAGAATTTATAGGTCTCCTTGAACAAATGTGTTCTGAGGTTAAGTGGAATGCATAAGTTCCCTTCACTGTTTGTTAGTCTCTCTGGGATATTCACTATCTGTTTCTCCTAATCCCAGCGAGGAGCAAATTAATTGTTTATAAACAAGAATGGATCGATATGGGTAGGGGCAGATAGGTGTGTGTGTGTAGGGAATCTGCTGAACTATATGGTCTATCCAAAGGCCAAATGGGTGAAATTTGGCTCCATCTCATAATACCCTGGGTAACCCAGTTAACCCTATCATGAACACTTTACTACAGCTGCCACAGCCCTTTAGTGATGACATTTTGCAAGGAGAGTGCCATGAAAAATAGGAAACAGCCTGGAAACAGAAGCTGAGGGGGAACAGAGCTGGACTGCATATGCACTATTAGAGATTTCCCACAAACATTTTAATTTCATATAGAATCATAGGGTTGGAAGAGACATCAGGAGGTCATCAAGTCCAGCTCCCTGCTCAAAGCAGGACCACTGTCTTTGTGCTGCTGACCAGTCTGAGTTTTACTCTTGTACTGAACTCTTGAATAAACTGAGGAAGTATTAGAAGAGAAGAGACCTCAGTATTTCATAAAACTCTGGAAGCATTTCAGAAATAGCTTGTATTTGTGCTACAGGGGGTGCTGTAGAAACAGATGTGTTAATGCTTTACTGGATACCAATATGCAGTGCTTTTTTGTGATGGTATGACATGGTATGCCATACCGGCACCTCCCAGCCAGGATCCCTGGCCAAATGGCAGGGGGACCCTGCCAGCTCCATGGCTGTTGCACAGAGCTGTGCCAGCAGCTCCAGCTTTGGGGACCTGGCAGGAGCTGGGGAACCCCAGCAGCCAGGGGGCTGGAAGCCGGACAGGGTATGGAGCTCTACCAGCAGCTCTAGCCCGGTGGCCTGGCTGGGGAAGCCCGGCAGCCCCATGGCTGGAAACTGGCTGGGGTGCAGAGCTCTGCCAGTAGCTACAGCCTCAGGACCTGGACAGGGACAGGGGCAGGGGAACCCAGCAGTCCCAGGGCTGGGAGCCCCGCTGGCAGCCCATTTGGCAGCTCTAGCCCAGGGGATGTGGGTAGGCCTGGAGAACCTCAGCAGCCCTGGGAGTGGGAGCTGGCTGGGCAACAGAGCTCCACCACCAGCTCCCGCCCCAAGGATCCAGTTGCAGAGGTAGGGGTCCCTGTCAGCACTGTGGAGGGGATCTGGCTGGGGCATGGAGCCCTACTGGTAGCCCCAGCCATGGAACCTTGGTGAGTGGGGAGGCAGGGAGAAGATGTGGAGCCAGCAGTTTACTGGCTTCCCTTTTTTAGAAAAAAAAACCCACTGCCAATATGAATGTCTCTAATTGATTCACTCTTCATTATTGGAGAATTTCCATTTTTTTACTGAACAGATGCATCTTGCTTCTTGAATCAGAACTTTCCTTTCACTCCCCACTGAGTACTGCTCTTGCAATTTTGCCAATCCCAAAATCTTGAGATTGGCTTAAAAATGAAATTTAAAAATAACTTTTGTGTTCTTTTTATTTCCCTCATTATATTGGAACACTTACAAATCTGAATTTCAAGATTTTCTCTAAAACCTTGATTTAACACCAAATACTGTGAGATTTGTGATGATATCACACAGTAAAGAGTACTGTTTTTTCATAAAAAAATAACATCTGGGTGGAGGCAGAATGTGAATGTGCATGCTCAGGGTAAGAGGATTTTTTTTCAGACAAGGGTATTTCTGCCTTAATGAATAATTGCATATTTCTATTAAGAAATGATCTGCATTTCCTGACTGCATTAACTCTAATGCACCTAAACTAAAGATTTCTGGATGCTGTACCCAGTATTACTAACTCATGCTACTGCCTCAATATATAGTACTGTGAATATGGTAGGGTTAAGTGCAGATTGGGTAAAATAAGAGGAAATCAATGGCTGTAACCTGCCATGGGTAGAGACTTTAATTGTGCAGTTCTCCTAACAGATTTTGGAAATCTCCATCATTAAAGTTACTTGTGCTTCACACCCTGAGGCTCTCTAGGTCTCTGTGCTGTGAATTAAGTCCCTGCCATTGGGGTAGGTCTCCTTGGCGTGAATGTTAAGTATTATAATAAATAGTTTGGTATTCCTAATATTTTTATGTGCAGTGGTTTACAATACTTGGCTTTGAGATGTTTGCTACCAAAGAAGCAATTAGGTTACCTGTTAAAGGCCATATTCTGCCACCCTTATTCATTGTGAGTAACACCTTACTCTGTCAGTACCTCTGCTGAAATCAGTGGGACTGTTTATGGCATCAGCATGACAGATCTAGGCTATTAAAGAACTATATTCAGAGCCATTTTCAATATGTCTCAAAACCCAGACTATTGAAAAGTTTTTACTTCATCTCAGAGCTACACGTGGCTCAAACACACAGGGCCAGGAAAAAGGGATGAGAAATCAGTGCTCTGAAAAATGTTTGTTGTGAAACCTGAAGTCAGGTGGAAGTAACTGCCTCTCAAAAGTATGGCTGAGACTTTGCAAACCTTTTGCACAAATTTGAAGTCAGTTGTCAGCAAGCCTGGACTGATTTATGGTTTTGTATGAAAACCATGTAGAATCTGCAGTTTCACTTGACTCTAGGTGGAGCTTCGTGGCTTCAAATGGGTTTCCCTTCTTCGGGAGACTTCCTTAAGACTGAAAGTGGAAGGAAATATTCCCATCAGCCTTATAAAGCAAGCCTGAGCAAGCATCCCACAGCCCTGTTAGACTCAAGATTTTAGAGTGGTGTGACAGGATAGTAAACTGAGCTAAAAAATGTTTTGTCTGCTTATGTCATACAAGCATCTTGGACTGGGTTTTCCCCTATATGCAAGTCATGTTCTACCCACATTTTAATCAGTTCCAAAGCGGGTGAATGATGTCCAAGATGTGTGGAACTCTGATGTAACTGCACTCAGACAATGCAGGCTGACTGAGTTGTAAGCATACTCGTCCCATTTTTGTCTGTTTGTCTGTTCTGCGGTAGTGCCAAGGAGCCTCCAGCATGGAATAGGGCCCCATTGTGCTAGTTGCTGTATGAAAACATAATAAAAATAAGCTCCCTGTCTTGGGTAATTTCTTCCCCTGCAGATCTTCCTGCTAGAGTCTAGGGTTCATTTTTCCAACTTCTTCAGGCCTTCTTAAATTCATAGAATCCAAGGTTGTATGGGATTATTGTCATCCTCTAACTGGCTCTCGGTACTACCCAAGCAGCAGAACTTCCCCAGAATAATTCCTAGAGCAAATATTTTAGAATAACAGCCAATCTTGATACAAAAATGGTCAGTGACAGAAACTCCACCATGACTCTTCATAAATTGTTCCAGTGGTTAATTACCCTCATGGTTAAAATGAATATATCTAGCTTCAACTTCCAGCTGTTGGATTGTCTTATGCCTCTTTCTGCTTGATTGAAAAGCCTCTGATGAAATATTTGTTCTCCGGGCAGATACTTATAGACAGTCATCAGTTACCCCTTAACCTTCTCTTTGTTTAGCTAGATAGCTTGATCTCCTTGAATCTCTCACTATAAGGCAGGTTTTCAAATCCTTGATTTGTTCCCATTGTTTTTCTCTGAACCTTCTGCAATTTTTCTACATCCTTCCTGAACTGTAGACAGCAGACCTGGACAAAGTATTCCAGGAACAATTGCACCAGTGCTAAATATATAGGAAAAAATATCTTCTCTACTCCTATTCAGGATTCCCTCTCTTCATGCATCAGTCTATCATATTAGCCCTTTGGGCCATGGTATCCCAGGGGGAAAGACAAAGGGGTGTTCTACAGGAGGAAGGGAAAGTGGAAGGTGCTAATTGTGGCAGGCATGGGGGTCGTCTTAGTGAGGAAGAGAAGAGAAGATGGCGAGGAGAGTGGTTTAGAATTTTTGGGTGGGCCAAGCATTTAGTAGTTACTCAGTGTGTGGAGGGGAATCCTGGAATGAAATTCTAGTTGGGATGAAAAAGAGGCCACTGTGAAAGACTATCTCAAGTAGAGGGGAATTGGGATCTATAGTGATTTGTGTGTGGTTACATGATCCTAGATAGGTAATGTGCTAGATTCAAACACAGTTTTGGTAAGTTTTTGTGTATCTTTATATGTATTTTGCAGAGCAGACAGTGAAGAGATGTGTGCTCTTATGCTGCATGTATTCTTTACTGTTCATTGTTTTGATGAAGTAATATTATTTGTTGGTGTATTGTGATTGTATGTATACAGAAAATGCATGATTTGGTGGATTTTTCATTTCCCTCAATGCCCCCCAGAAGAAGTTATCTTGGCTTATTGAGAAAAATGTTCCCGGACAACATTTGAATGTTGGCAAATCTGATATATTTTTGAAACTTTTTTCAGAAGGGTTGCCATGTTTCGTGGCATTAATTTCAGTGCAGGAAAAATGAGTGAGTCTTATACCACTGACAGAAAACAGATTAGCTTACAATATTGTTGCCTTTTTTGACCTTAGTGGCTAATCAAAGTTCAGGCCCATCGCTTGTGTTCCCACTGGGAGGGAAAATTGACAACAATTGGGTATTTATTTGATGCACTTTTTATGTATGTACAAAGAACATACAAAGTCCAGTGTCTCTGAATGCAGAGGGAATCAAATAAAGTTGTTTTTAGCTCACAATACCAACATAGGTCTTTTTCTAGCCAGTGCTCCTGACCCCAAAATATCCATCCCCAGGTTTCTTTCACATGCTTTCCATGGCTCCTTCAGGCCTTCTTTCTCAATCTGTTCTTAACTTCTGTGTTTTCCCTTCCCTGCCAAAAACACCCCCTCACAAGCCCCAGTCAAATGCACTATATAGTTGCTGGGCGGGCTCTGTTTGGCTTCATTTTAGGTGTAGCCTCTTCGCTGTCTCTTACAGATGTCTTAAATGGTGGACTCATTCACATACCAGTTTCAAGAGGTTTTGACTCAGCCTCTAACAAGATTCCACAAAGGTCATAAACTGTTTATATATAGTCTGATACTGTTATTACTGGAGTTGCGAGGGAACAAGTGGGAAGGGATTCACTTCTATGAGGAGAGGGAAAAAAAGAAAAGGTAGAGTAAAGACAGAGATGGTTAGCTCATGCTGACACCTTTATTACCTGCCATGTCTTTGCTACTATTATTACCTGTGCTAGCTAGCAAAAAGCTAGTTCAGGTGTGCCACAATCACACTTTCACCTTTGGTGAAGACTTACTCTATGAGGAGGAAGTGAAAGGCCAGGCAATAAAGATTAGTGTAATTCATGTGTTCTGAAGAATTGTTTAAAATGTATTGCTTTATAGCCTAAAGCAATCAAGAGTCCCAGAGCCTAAGATAGATCTTAATAAGTAAACAAATAAATAATCAGCATAGTATCCATTAACTGGCATGTTCTGCTTTATCACTTTTTTACTTGTATTAAAAGGTACATGCAGCCACAGTAGGAATGGTGCTGAAGTAAGTAAAATTAACACACAAATGAACCAAAAAGTTGAAGCTTTACATCAGGGAAATTTTAAAAATATGTGCCAGGTTGAATCTGAACTTTAAGGCCTTCAGAACTCAGCTGGCTTATTTTTCCCACAGTGAGTCATCCCATATGTATTTTAAAATGAGCATACTGCTAATTATTTGCTGTTAGGTATATGTGCAGTATGTATGTGCATTGCTTTAAAGAGTTAGGATAACAGAAGTTCCAAAATAAAATACAGTGAAAAAAATGGCTGAGATCTGATGTTGTCTGGCCTATAGCTGGATGGCAGAATAAAATTTTAGAAAAGCTCACTATATGTTATGCATATTATATATATTTTTCTTATGGTCCCTTACTCATAATTCAGAACTGGTATGTTTAATGGGTTATTTACTGTCTCCATATGTATTTAGTTAGCGCATATATATATATATATATATATATATATATATATATATATATATATATATATAAAGGCAAGGAGCCAGTTCCCTTTCTTTATAACTCATCTTACCCCTCTTATGAGTGAATTGTTAGGTCCCAGCAATGGATTTGCTGGAGGGATCTGGATGACAAACAGGGGGTGCTAATAAAAGCTCCCAAGTATGCAAAGTTCCCACTAATAGGGAAGCTGGGGAGAGTTGGATGGAAAAAAAGCTAGTGGAAGACCTATGGGTAATTACAGAGTAAAAGGGGTTTATCACTGTACACTGTTATCTGCCAGGTAGTCCCAGACATCTAATAATATAGCTGTGACCTGATTAAATCCATACCAAGTGTCTCCTGTCCTTCTTTCGGTATAGCTGGGCAATGGCAAATAGCAAATAAAAAATATGAGAATTCAGTATACAACAGGTGCTTCATTATTTACTGTATAACCATTCCATCCAATAACCATAATAAGAATGGACTTTGACATGTTTGTTTAAATTAAAATCTAAGCAGTCATTGAACTTCCGAAAGAATTAACTTGGGTCGATTAAGGATTCTAATAAATGTTTTAAAAATGCCAATTAATCAGGAAATTACACTGAATAATGTGATAGAAAACATGGCTGCTTAGTTAGCAGGAGAGGATGTATGTCTGCTATCGACATTTGCTTTGTAGGTAGTGTTCTAAAATTGGCAATGCCTTTTCCTAGACTTTGATTATTCATAAATCAGTTGAGTAAGGTAAGTTCCATCATTAACCTTTAATCTTTTAGAAGCAAACTTAAATGGCTGAAATCTATTTACTTTAGCAAGCTTGTTCAGAGATAATGCATGATTTTTAAATTTCCCTTTGTGCATTCCTTAGCTAAAGAAAAACACAGCTGCGTATGACACAAATTATATTTATTTTCTCATTTAGAAAAGTACAAGAAGATAGTATCGTTGGAAAGCTAATAATAAAGAGCTACTAAAGAATGCCCTTCATCTATTTGCACTGCCACTTTACATAGGGTTTCCAAACAGTCTTTTCAGGTGTGAAGGTAAGGAAAGATATCTTAAAAGTCAAAGGAAGACAAAGTTAATGCATTTATAGAAGTAGGATTTCAGATAACATTTTTTCTAAGTGTTTAGATTAGTTAAATATTAGAAAGAGAGAGATAATAGCATTGTTTGTGTTCATAAATGTGGAAAGGTATATTTTCAGGGGAACTAAAGTGTAAGGCAAATCAAAGATTTGTTGTCTTGGAAGTCTTAGGTGGCTTCATGTTAATCTTAGTGAGTGGTTATCAACATACATAGACTGGAAGATTGAAATGTTCTTGAGTTTGCAGGGGAAATCTAGCATAAAATGTAGGTATACACTATATACAGATTTTAAAAACCTGTCCTTCCTTTGTACAGCAACAGTTTGAGTGTGTGCATCAAGCAGACTCGGTTGATTCCAGTTAGATGTTTCTACAACTGGGGACAGTGCAACAAACAGAACACACACCAAAACTCATGAAAGCAGGAGATGGAATTCTCAGCTACTAGGGGGATAATATGTAGACTGAACTACGAAAAGGAATTTAACTTGGCCCACATTTGAGCAATTTTAGGGCATGCTGCAAGACCCACCTATAAGCTAAAACTTTCCCAGCCTTAAGCTATGGGCAGAACAAATGCTAACACCAGTCAGAGCCCCCTATTGCTGGGGAAGGACCAAATATAGAATCCTTTACAAAGCTCACACGAAACATGCACATGCCAATGCAATGCTCAGATACGATGGTAATGGGCGCTACAGAAAATAGAGACTGACATACAGAAGTTTGGTATCAAATTTAGATCACTAGTAGCCATGTTATAAATGCCCTCAACACTGTATATGCAAATAGGAGAACAGCAATTAAAATCAAGCTTGTGACATTTGGGAGAGGAAGCTGTGCCCATACTGTATATACTTCTTATTTTTACAGAGGAATATGGCAAAGATAACACTATGTCAAACCAGTCCTGTCATATTGAGGTTATCATCAGTATCTGATGCTTGCAGTTAATCTCTCTAATAAATATATTTAAATGTTCTCACATTAATGATGTTGACTAAACTATTAGGTTTTTTCTGAATGTGGCTTAAACTGCCACCTGCTGGTTTGTAGTTTTCAGGGCTTAAAATCAGTGTTCACTCTTACAATACATTGTATTTGCATTAAAATAGAGACAACTCAGTAAAATTTTCCATAAGGGCCACTAGAAATAACACTGAGATGTACGTGCGTGACTATAGGAAAGTAACATCTGAGGTTTATAGATATATTTTCTGGGGATATCCTTTTGTAATGTTTGTTTAATATACAGATATAGGATAATATCCTATTTTTAAAAGAACATGTGCAACTTCCACTGGAGGTAATGGGGCTTGTACACATACATATTTGAGATCAGAGTTTGGTCCATATATTTTTTTAACACAGGGTAATTTGATGGAGCGCTGTCAATATCCTGGGGTTGAATTCCCATGAATTCCCCAGGAATAAATGCTAAAGTAAGGTCTAAAGACTATGAGGTTTGTCCCTTGAGAAGCAGTTTAAAGATAATGAAACATATAACATTTTTCTCTACCTCACCAATGGAGCCAGTTCAAATATTTAGCAGTGTTATCTGAAATGAGGGAAATCACTACCAGTAGCCTCTTGGATGTTCTCTCCAGCTTTTGTTTATTTATTCATTACATTTGAAGTATCAGGACATATCACTTTTTGCTGGAGGCCTTAGCAAGATTTTTGGAGGACATGCTTAGTGATGACATAATATACAAGTCTTTAACCAGAGCTGCAGCTGTCTCTCCCCGCCTTAGAAGAAAGCAGGGGATGGCCAGCTGGAGAGAGAGAATTCAGGGCCAGAGGAGGGTACAATGATTGTTGCGGATGTCATTGCCTTTTAGGCTCGCCAAAGACCCCTGAGCAAATAGAGAGCTGGGAGGACCTAATATTCCTACAATTACAAAAAAATACAAAATGTTCTTTTGTGCTCTAAGGCACCTTAAACACCTTAAAGTATGTGTGGTGCTTGTCACATTTAATCTTTAACGATATGAAGGTGCTAATACGAACAATGGGCTGAATCCTTGTCTTGTTGAAGTTAATGGCAAAGCTGCTCTTGCTTTCGGAGGAAGAAGGATTGTGTCCAAGAAGAAATGAAGAGGAGGGAACAATGTTAAAAACAAAGAACTTGGAATGGTTTGTTGCAAAAAGGCCAGAGCAAATTTCAGTTGTATTGTAGTTCTTGTTGTGTTTGTCCCTGTGTTTGTGGTGAATTCAGAGCTTGTGAAAAGGAGAGAATAACAGCATTTGAGCAAAGAGATAGGTTTTGTATGGGCAGGTGGTGTGTTGTGTTCCCTATGCAGCTGTCTTTTTTTTTTTTTTAATTCTGACTTTTAGTATCTCCTTTGTAGTCAGTTCCTGGGCTTCTCCTAAGCAAAGATCCCTACTGGCTAGACCATTAGCCAAAGAAGTAGGGGTTCATAAGATCAAGCCCATCTTGTACTCATTATTCTAAATAATGAAGTGTCTTTTCCAGGTAAAGAGCATTGCAGGTGTTGTTTTCCTTGTGACCCAAATGAAAACGTGAGCCTGTGTTTCTGCAGATAAATGTGTGTACCAACCTGTACCATGTACCGTGGGACTTTGACATATTCTGGAATATAGTGGGGAGTGGGGGAGGAATGGCAGGAGAAAGAAAAGGCAGAACAGCCATAATGTACCCATGCTTAAGGCCTTGAGCTTGCAAGATGTGCAGTGTTCGTGAATCTAACAGGAGTGTACAGTGCTCCGCACCACATAGATGTTAAAAATCTTAGAAGATTGGGTCCTAACAGAGCAGAAACAAACACAAAATCACAGCAGGTCATATCATTCCTTCCCCCTATGGCCTGGCAGTCTGTCTAAAACATCCATTAATGCATGAGAATAAAATTTGATGCTACTGGTTTCTATAATGTTCTCTTTGCTGACACAGAGTGGACAAGCAGAGATGTAATTATGTAGCATCTTTCATCTGAGGATCTCAAAGCATTTTACAAGCATTCAGTAATTAATTCTCTCAGAAACCTTTTGAAGTTAGTGAGTATTATTAAAGAAGCAAAAGCAGGAGCAACAATGGCTGTGAAGCTCCTGTGGCAGAGAAATGCAGTGATGACGTTGATTACGTGACTAATTTATTTAGTGAACTCAATTTAACATGGTGGTGAGGATTTATCTGGCATCATTCCATCATTCACCAGATTTATAGAACTTTCTAGGCAATGAGCATTACTGTAACTGTTTAGTTTGTTCAGTCAATTCCTGCAATTCATTCTGACTAAACAAAATACTTAAAATAGGTGAGAGGGACTCAAAGATTGTTAGTTTGTCTGTCTTGTCTTTTTGACCGCATGCTCACGTATTCAGGTGTTACACTGCTTTTAGTCTTTCCATTGACATCAAGGGAGTTGCATGAGGACTTTTGTATGGAAGCTATGTTTTCCTGAGGTAAAATGAATTCTTTTTCTGAATAATCTAATACTTTTAGGATGTGCATCAGAGTAGTAGCTGAACCCCAGATTCTTTATGATTCAGTCTGTGTCCAGCCTCATCTAGGAAATTCCCTCTTATGCATTCTTTTTGATGGCAAATGGCGGCAATAATAAAGATGTTAATGATACCAAATTACTACTTTATATAAAATTCCTGCATCCCTGCTGAACTCCTCAGTTCACAATATGCAGTCCCACTGCTGCTGTAGAGGGGACCTAGGAGGGCAACTGCACCAAGGTCCAGTGATTCAAAAAGGCCCAGAGTTTTAGCTGCTGCTGCTGCTGTAGCAGAGGGGGCAGATGGAGCCCGGGGCCATTTAAATCGTCACCATGGCATGCTCCGCCGGTCTGTGCGGCCTGTTGGAAATGGGCCTCGCTTTCCAGACGTGCTGAGGGTCAGCCAACAGCGAGGCTAGGCCCCTGAGCAAGGAGAGAGGCCAGCTCCACACTTCCAGAAGAGGGGGGGCCATAGACAGAAGGGGCAGGGCCAGCACTAGGCAGCCCACAGAGCCCCAGCCCTGCCTGGAGTGCTTTCACCTCCCAAGGTAGCCCTAAGAGCTGCATGGAACGCTCCAGCAGCAATTTAAAAGATTTGGGACTCCAGGTGCTGCTGCTGCCACGGCAGAGACTGAGCTCCTGGTCCCCTTAAATCAATGGGGCCATGGACAATGGCTCCCTTTGCCATTCCCCCCGCCCCCCGTGGCACACCTGCCAGCAAGTCTGTCAGCTTATCTGACTGCATGACTAAAGTATCACAATAAACTATGCTTCAGTCAAGCACAAATTGTCCGGCTAAATACCAGAATAGCTGAATGGAATTCCTTGGCCTATGTTATATAAGAGGCTGGACTAGATGGTTTAATGGTCCCTTCTGGCCTTAAAGTCTAGGAAATGATAAACCAAATGAATAAGGACAGCATAAAGTGGATAGTGTAGATATTCCTCTTCCCTCTCCCTCCCCGCTCTTAAACTTCTAAAGAAGGGAAATCCTTGTTTTACCCTTTTGCAAGCTCTGGAAACCCTGGTGAGTTAGTGCAGTGTCTCCGAGAATCTGTCTCACAAGTTGTCTACAAGTACCAGCATCTTCCTGACATCAGCCTGCCATAGTAGGTTGTATATTGCCATTTGGAATACATGGATTTTGAAAGCACCCAGTGAGCTTCTAACTGATTGGAGAAGGATTATTTTACACCCTTGAGCCTTCTCAAAAGCATAGGCGACAGGAAGGTGTTCTTCTTTTTTTGGGTGCTAGTTCTCCATTTGTCTTTCAGTTAAATAGAGCTCTGAATGTAGAACCTAGCTTTCAGAACTATGACATGAATTTGTGACATGGCCTGGAGATCTTGGAGTCCAGAATACAATGAATATATTACCTCAATCCATAAACGTCACTTTATTTAATCAATTGCCAAAAAGATATTGCCAATATTTCTTCTTTTAATTAATTGTTTTAGAAGATCATAAGTGAAAGGGTACAACAGAGTGAAAATTGCTTTGACATAATGGCTACGTCTACACGTGAAGCCAACATCGAAATAGCTTATTTCGATGTAGCAACATCGAAATAGGCTATTTCGATGAGTAACGTCTACACGTCCTCCAGGGCTGGCAACATCGATGTTCAACTTCAACGTTGCACGACACCACATCGAAATAGGCGCTGCGAGGGAACGTCTACATGCCAAAGTAGCACACATCGAAATAAGGGTGCCAGGCACAGCTGCAGACAGGGTCACAGGGCGGACTCAATAGCAAGCCGCTCCCTTAAAGGGCCCCTCCCAGACACAGTTGCACTAAACAACACAAGATACACAGAGCCGACAACTGGTTGCAGACCCTGTGCCTGCAGCATGGATCCCCAGCTGCCGCAGCAGCAGCCAGAAGCTCTGGGCTAAGGGCTGCTGCCCACGGTGACCATAGAGCCCCGCAGGGGCTGGAGAGAGAGCATCTCTCAACCCCTCAGCTGATGGCCGCCATGGCGGACCCCGCTATTTCGAAGTTGCGGGACGCGCAACGACTACACGGTCCCTACTTCGACGTTGAACGTCGAAGTAGGGCGCTATTCCTATCCCCTCATGAGGTTAGCGACTTTGACGTCTCGCTGCCTAACGTCGAAGTTAACTTCGAAATAGCGCCTGGCGCGTGTAGCCGTGACGGGCGCTATTTCGAAGTTAGTGCCGCTACTTCGAAGTAGCGTGCACGTGTAGACACGGCTAATGTGAGCCGGGTTTACTGCCTGTGGTGGTATGGATTTTATTATTATGATTATTTATTTATTCATTTATTGGCCCTGGGGTATTGTCTAGGACAGTGATGGGCAGCCATGAATTGTGAGTAGGCCACATGAGCAGCCTTCGTTCACCTCAGTTGGTCACAACAGCCTGGCAGCCCACTGGAGCTCCCAGGTTTGGACCCTCCTTACCCTTTTTCTCTCATGTACTGTGGCTTTGGAGTGCCACACTTCCTACTTTCCCCCTCCACCCCACTTTCAGAGCACTGCAAGTCACTTGATTCACACTCCATCCCTGCTCCTCCCGCTCCCTGCCAGAGCTTGAACAGCTGCAAACAGCTGACTCATGGCATTCCATCTCTGTGATGGAGGAGCGGGGACAAGCATGGATCAGGCAATTTGCAGTGCTCCTAAAAAGCTGGGAGGGAAGGGGAGGTGCATGGCTCTGGTGCCCAGGTATGGAAGAGACACATGGGGAAGGGGGACAACCATGGAGTCTGTGGGCTGCAGGTGGACCACAGATTGCCCATCACTGGTCTAGGAGCTTCAGCCATGAATCATGACCTTTGCATGCTGTACAGACACAGAACAAAGAGATGGTCCCTTATCCAATAGTCATGGATTCCTCTTAGTAAGGTGAAAATCTTGTCACATGGGAACTCTTTGGCTTTGTTATGTCAAAAGCTAAAGGCACACCCCAGCAATCAATCAAGCCTTTCACTCCCCTCAAAGTGCCACTGAGAAATGCTACAGCCCTGCGGAGGCCTGCCTTGACTCGGAAGGTGGGCAATGTGCTGCAGATTCAGCATGATTTTCACCTGCTGTTGTAAATTGGCTGAGTGCACTTTTATGTTTCAGTTTTGCAACCTGACATGCCAGAAGCCCCCGTTTCTAGCACACCTCCCACCTGTTCCAAATTGGCCACTTAGAAAGGAGGCATATGGTAGCCATAAATGTGCTCAGTAAGATGAAGGCAATGCTGTCTCATATAAGCATAGGTTCATGCAGGGACTAGTCTGGCAGCAGTGCAGATGCACTAATGCCTTTCTCACAGACGGATCTAATCCCATAGGAAACTGAAAGCAGAGTTTAGTATGGTGTTTTCAAGTTCTAGCTGAGCACAGAAATCCACAGGTAGTTTTAAATAAGCTTGTTGCTCCTTAAAAGGCACAAGTTTTGTCCCACCACAGCAGGCAGCTACGGAAGCATATGGAGCCTGATAAAGAAATCAGACTCCATGCCATGCAGGATGAGAAAAGTGGATATCATTTGCTCAGATTTAACCAAGAACAATGACACTATTTGCAACCAACACAAAGAGCCAAAAATTATTTGCCATCATGCCAATGTGAGCTCCCTAGAGAGTAATTGGAAAATGAGAACAACCTGTCACAAATTAAGTCCAATTTCTATAAAGCACAAGACAGACTGATTTTGTTTAAGAAGAAGGACCTAGAATTAAACTTAGATGTTGGTTTCAAAAAGGTTGTTATTTAGAACTTTGGACTAGTATGTATGCATTAATTGTTAAGTACTGGGTTACAGCATATGGTTAAAGTATTAGCTGGCAGTGATCCAAGCACAGCTTCTCCCAAGCTGATATCTCCTTTTTGATTATGACACCAGTGGCATTGCAGGGAGCAGCTGCTAATACTTGCTGCTTTGAGAGTGCTGATAAAAAATGTGCTTCATTACCATGTTGATTTTATGGGCTAGACAGTATGTTCTGATTGTAGCTTCTGGTTGTAAGTTTGAACTATAGCTTAACTTGTTTTCTGGAGCAACCTCTTAAAATTCCAGTAGGGCTTGTGCCTGTGGATGTTGTGGGTAGAAAGAACAGAGACAGATGGTACGTATACTAGAACTGGGGAAAATAAGCAAGGGTAAGGGCAATTCCTGTCACCACTTGCTCTAACACTCCCGGCTCCAGCTACATGCGTTTCTGCACATCCATTGCCCTAAATCCATGTCATCAGTAGAGCTTCATATGTAGGGATCCAAGTCAGCCTGTGGCCTTGTACTGACAAAATAACCTTTTGATTGTTGCTGAATGTTCTGTGCATCTCCTAGCAGAACAATCCTGCTGTGGTTCCTAATATACCAGGTATCACTTAACATTATACTGATTTCAGTGCTGAGGGAGGCACATCATTTTCATTAGTGGAGCAGCAGTGAAATAATTAGCAGGTGAAGGGTCCCACATGTATATAAAGGGATTTTCCCACTCAGATTTTTTTTCCACATGATGCATCAGAGCGTTAAAAAGTCCCATATCTGATGGACAGATGTCAAATGCCACCCCCACTTCCACCCCTGCAGTGACATCTCCTGCTGGCTTCACTAGCCTTTCATTACTTCTGAAAGAAATGGATTATGTACCTGTCATAAGAGGAACTTTCAAAACTTCACCCTGTTTTGTTTTTAACTTATTAGTCCACTGACAGCTCAGCTGTGAGACACCTCAAGTCCTCACCACTCCTGCCAGGGGCCTTTCTTCTGTTATTCCTCTATAGTGGACCAAATAGGGGAAGAGGATACCCTATAAGGCTCCACCAACACAAACCCTTTCTTGTGAAGACTTCTTCACTTGATATAATGGCCTGAGAAGCACCATGACTGCAACCCACTTCTGTATACCTCCTCACTGCATCCCTCCAAGTTATCACACTAAAGGGACTGTCTGCCTCTGTGACAGCACAGCTGGGACTTGCCCTTGCAATCATTTCTCTTAACTTCAAAAGTCTCCATGTCTGTTACTGTGCAAACTATCAGAAGACTGGAGGTTTGAGCCCTCCCATACCTCTAAAATCTCAGGAAGGAAAATTAAACTTTCCTTGCCCTAAAAATACTGGGCCTTTAGGCTTCTGTCCACCATCCCTCACAATCCAATGGTGGAGATTATGAGAAGCGGATAAGGAACATGTAAGATACCCTACATTGGTACTGTACTTTCTATAGCCAATTTACATTCATTATTAGCTCGTGGATATCAGGCAATATCAATACAGAGCAGGGCCTTCGGAGCCTTTGCTCCCAGGCTGTGGAATTCTCTTCCCTGGGATATTCGCACGGTGCCAACATTAACATTGTTTCGGTGCCCCGTTAAAGCCACCCTTTTTACTCGTGAGTTTATTGGTGTATGAGTTGGTGTGTGTTTTTTTTCTTTTGAGATATATTAGTAGGCTTTATGTCTTTTTGGAGTTTTGTATTTTTAAATCTTTTTATATATATTTAGATGTTTAAAAAAATTGTAAGCCACCTTGAATATTTTAAATAGAGAGGCAGGGTAAAACATGTTAAATAAGTAAATTAAATAAATAACAGAAACACAAGAGATGGCAGCCTGGTGGAGGAGGATTCTGTATTGCACATGGTTCCTCTGAGAGATGGTAGAGTCAGCTCCCATTCATGACAACATCTAAGAGTGGCCATCTCTGAGGGTGCTGAACTTTAACGACAGCATACTATGAGCATTGGCTTGATAAACTCAGGGCTGTGAGTTCAATGCTTGAGGAAGCTATTTAGGGGCAAATAGATTCAGGGATGGTGCTCCTGCCAGGAGGTCAGGAGACTGGGACTTGATGGCCTCCTGAGGTCCCTTCCAGTTCTATGAGATCTGTATTTCCATATGGGCAAATAGGACACCCCTAAGTAAAAACTATCTTTTGCAATGTGTATAAGCATGTCAACACCAGTGGGTCATGGTGGGTAAGGTATTTCACTGGGATGGGGTTAACAAAGCCCTTGTTAAGATTATAGGACTCCACATCTTGGCTTAGTCTGATGCCAAAAGCTTATTTGAAGAGGCAAATAAATGGAGCAGCAAACATTTCAAAGTCAATGGCCTCGAGACTAATGCCCAAATCTAGGAACAAAAGAGCAAAAGGCCCCAGTTGCTGCCTCCAAAGGCACCCTTCTCCTTTGCTTTGCCTACAACATCTCGAAGTAGAACAGATAGTAGGTTGGCAGGAACAGGGAATCTTCTTTAACTGGTTTACAAGCTAAAAGGCTTAAAGCTTCCACAGTCTTTTGGACAGAACCTTGCTCAGGTCACCATAGCTGTGTCTACATGTGCACGCTACTTCGAAGTAGCGGCACTAACTTCGAAATAGCGCCCATCGCGGCTACACGCGTCGGGCGCTATTTCGTAGTTAACTTCGATGTTAGGCGGCGAGACGTCGAAGTCGCTAACCTCATGAGGGGATCGGAATAGCGCCCTACTTCGACGTTCAACGTCGAAGTAGGGACCGTGTAGACGATCTGCGTCCCGCAACATCGAAATTGCCGGGTCCTCCATGGCGGCCATCAGCTGAGGGGTTGAGAGATGCTCTCTCTCCAGCCCCTGCGGGGCTCTATGGTCACCGTGGGCAGCAGCCCTTAGCCCAGGGCTTCTGGCTGCTGCTGCGGCAGCTGGGGATCCATGCTGCAGGCACAGGGTCTGCAACCAGTTGTCGGCTCTGTGTATCTTGTGTTGTTTAGTGCAACTGTGTCTGGGAGGGGCCCTTTAAGGGAGAGGCTTGCTGTTGAGTCCGCCCTGTGACCCTGTCTGCAGCTGTGCCTGGCACCCTTATTTCGATGTGTGCTACTTTGGCGTGTAGACGTACCCTCGCAGCGCCTATTTCGATGTGGTGCCGCGCAACGTCGAAGTTGAACATCGACGTTGCCAGCCCTGGAGGACGTGTAGACGTTATTCATCGAAATAGCCTATTTCGATGTTGCTACATCGAAATAAGCTATTCCGATGTTGGCTTCACGTGTAGACGTAGCCCATCAGACATTGAGTTGCCCTGCCAAATGTATCACTAGAAAGAGCAATCAGAATAAGGTTCATCTTCAAGCCTTTGAAACCCTTACCAACCTTATCATGATCTTGGACAGAACTGTTGTCTTCTGTAGGGTTATTCAAATCTTGTTTTTCCTGGAGTAACCCCAAGGACTATGGCAATAGTGAATCTTTCCCTGCAGGATACGAATTTATACCTGTTTGTATCAGCCAGGGCAAAAGTTGCCCTCAGGAACTTCATGGCTGTCTGAGGTTTGCTTTTATACAGATGTCAATTTCAAAGTGATCCAGAAGGAAGGCAGAAGATTGCCTAATGCTGGATTGCACACTTTTGGCCCTATGTGAGAGTGATCTTATTTAAAATAGGGGCTAAGTCTAAGATCATTAAAAGCACAAGTGAAATCATGTAGTCCCAAAGCTTCAAAGACTGAGTTCACTGCAAAGCAAATAAATACTAGATAGTTGCTCCTTTTAGAACAAGTGAGATATTAAAGCTCCAATACTGTACCATTACTTTAAAAGATGTATTCCATTTAATTGTATATTTTATATTTTGGGTTTTATGTTACACTTCTTTTGTGTAAGATAGCAGCATTTTAAATAATGTTTGGTGACCATCATTTAAACATTCAGATATGCATATGCATCATTCTATATAATGCTTTACCTCTCGCTCAATTTTTAACATATTTTGTCTTCTTCATTCAGACTATTTTGATTTTTGCAACTCACGTTAAAGATGTGGGCAAAGCAGTCACGAATTAATATTTTAGATCCCCCAAAAGGCTCTCATCCTCTGGGATTCACATTGGGTTCTAAGAATCCAAGGAAGGTCATGCCATTCATACTGGTACATGTTATCTCTGCTCCAGCTTGTTGCCCCGTTGGCTCCTGCTTGAAAACCTTGAACACCAGAAGCCACACTTGATACAACTCTAATAAAAGTGGTTTCCTGTTGCCCAGCTCTCTCCTTAAGGGCTCCACAACCTCAGGTTGCATCATCTGTCATTAGTTTCCTCCCTGGGTCTAGGATGGGGACAATTCAGAGAAGCCCATCCCACTCCCAATGTCCTGCCTCCTTTACCCTACTTCCTCCAGACCTGTGCTCTCTGGGCAGGTCTACGCTAGACCTGAAAGTCAATCTTAGATACATAATTCCAGCTACGATAATTGCATAGCTGGAATCAACTTATCTAGTATCGACTTATCTGTCTGTCCTCACTAAGGGAAGTCTATGGGAGAAATTCTCCCATCAACCTCTCTTGCCATGAGGAGCACAAGGGTTCACTGTGGAACCCTGATAGTTTGGTTTGGCACATCCCCACTAGGTGTGAGAAATCAAACCTTGGACAATCGACCCCATCAGGTGTGTAGATGTACCCTTGGTGACAGAAAGCTTTTATTACCGTGTGGGTTGACTGGGACATACCTACTGTCCTTCCACAACACTGCAGCTAAACCTGACACATCTGTGAAATACCTGCTCCTGCCAGCTTGAGACCTAGCACTTTGAATCTATATGCTCCTCTGCCTGAGCTTCTGTATACAACAGCACAAAGCACTGTGACTGCAGTAAACAAATCCTATAAAACTCTGGCACACAGTGCAAACGTCCACTGACTGAAGATTCAAATCATATTATAGTGCAGTGTTTATTCCACATCGCTATTTTTATTACAGGATGACATGCATAACCTTGAGGTTCTGCAAAACAGGCAAGGTATTTGTTTAGAAGGCAGGCCTCTTAAAAACATTTTTTCCCGTTTGAATTGGATAAAATTGTAATATATCTTTTACGTCACAGTAGTACCCCAGTGGCTATCATATTGCATTAGTTACATGAGTTTCCAGTGAACATTATACAGTATAGACTACTTTCAGTAAATAGACCAGTCATGCTTATAGTTGCAGAGAAAATGCCAGGAAATTTGTGATGACATTCCCTGCAGGTTAGTAATTCTACCCATTATTTATATTGGTTTGATTTGATTTTTAAAATAATCTGGTGAAACTAGAGAGGTTCAGCATTTTGGAAGAACATTAATTTGCAGAATTCTAGAAATGCTTCAACATGAATATTTGGGATTTATTAAACACCATCTTCAGGGATTTTATTTTCACTGATAAATAGTGTATTTAAAGAATAACTGTTCATTTAAATAACTTTTGGCTTTGTGTTCTACAACCCCCTGTGCCTCATCTTAAAACTATGACTGCATATTTGGGTACAGCTTATTCTCTAGCCAACTCCACCTCATGGATCTGGAAAAGAGATTTCTCTTACGGTACTTAAGTACTGTTGCACCACACCAAAATTCTAAACTATGTAGAATCTCTGCATCTTCAGCACTCCTCAGGTATAGCCCAGGAAAGTGTAAGATATTGTGGTGTCTTACTTAGAGCCTACAGCTACCTCTGTGATACTTGTTCCTAAGTAGTCACCTGACCAAATAAATATTTCTGAAGTATCCCAGGGAACTTTTCAATGTTAAGTTAATGGTATTACATGACCACCTCTCCATTGTGACCAGAGACCACCAAGAATTTGTGCAGCAACATCTTTGCTTCAAATTTCATCATACATACTGCCTGTGCACATAAGCCTCTTTGCTCCCTGTGTACCTTTGTATACCCTGAATAGGCCAGAGAATGTGTGCACAGGACATTCTAAACTTTGCATCATCTATTGGCTTGAGTCTGTTGCTGAAATGTGATGTCATCTGTTAAATAACAATATAAACCTTTCATGTGTCCAGGCCTGAAGCCACTGATTGTGCAGATCATTTAAGCATTTACCCCACTGAACATTTAAGTATTCAGCCACTCCTGAACTAAGCAACTGCTTAACTTCAAAGATATTTTTAAAGGCTTTGCTGAACCTCTGGAGATATTCAGTAACAGGTTAGATAAATGTCTATCAGGGATGGTGTGGACAGTACTTGGTCCTGCCATGAGGGCAGGGGGCTGTACTCAATGACCTCTTGAGATCTCTTCCATTCCTAGTATTCTATGATCCTAATCCAGTGGTCATATAAATCAATTTCCCATAGATAACTAATTTAACTAGCAAACAGATTAATACTTTGGCTGCAAGGAATCTTTTTATACATGATAAACTGCTTTTATTTCATGTATTTTATAAAAATAAAAATGGGTTAGTGTAAATGCACTAAAAGCACAAACAATTTTTAGTTGAGTACTTTTAATATTACATTACAGTAGACCCCCGACTTACATGGGAGTTGCATTCTTGCACAACCCTGTGTAAGTCAAAATTCGCGCTACTTGGGGGGAGCCAGGAAACTGACCAGTGCAGCAGCGTTGGTCAGTTTCCCGTTTCCTGTGAGTAGCAGGCAGCCAAGAGGCTGAGAGTCAGGCTGCCACCCCTGACAGGAGCAGTTTCCCCTGTACATCTGAGCAATAAGCAACATGCCCAAGAGGAAAGACTGTGATTTCTGCCATCCTTCTACATGTCTTTTATCCAGGTTGTGGGGATTACTCCTAAAATAAATTAGTACAGTGTCAGAGGACCTAGGTTATAATTTTAAAATGGGGTTATTTATATATAATCACTTTTGTAAAGTACTTTCAAGTTTTCAGATGAAAAAGTTATATAATGCTATGCACAATTACTTTTATATTAATCTGACCAAGCAGCACCCTACAGGCACCACCACCAATGTGAGATTTAACAATGAGTTGCAACTTTCAAAGCTCTACTGAGAAAAAGTCTTAATCTACCTTTTCTATTACTTTTGTAACTGGTGCTGCATGACAGATTCTTAGCTAAACAAAAAAGCCGTCCAGTAGCTGGTATCAATTGGCATACTCTAATGAGTTAGCTCATCTGAATTAAACGTGAAGAGAGACCAGAAGGAAATTTTGCATATGATTTGAAAACAATTTAATACACCTTAACAGTGCGTGAAAAAAAGAGTGGAAAGAGTGAACAATGTATTACACCTAAGTTTTTGATAATTTTGAAAACCACTTAAACTATTGCTTTTAGTATAGTATAAAGAGAGAAAAAGAAAGTGGTGTTGCTATGACAAAGAGTTCACCTCCTGGCTGAGAATTGATATGCCATCTTTCAGTCTGTGACAATTTTTTGTACCATCATTATAAACTCTTAACTAGCTTTTATAATAAAAAAATGCTGGCAAATGCAACTAAAAATGGCCTTACTTGAGGATTGCGTTTTAGGAAGTTTGTAAATCATTGGTAGCAAATTTGTCCTTCTAGAAGTAGTCTTCTTAAAGTGTCAGACTTCTTACTCCTTTGGTGAGTAAGTTTTATTTAAAACAAACAAAGCAGAAGGGTTTCTGAATGCTAGTTCTGACTCTGACCCTGACTCTGTCTGTGGTATGTAATCATGACCCTGATATTTGACCATTGTGGCTCTCATTGATTTTCTTATGGTTTTTAGACCTTTAACCTCTCTGTCTCAGTTTCCTCATCTGTAAAGTAAGGTTAATAGTTGTGTATTTATCTCACAGAGCTGTTGTAAAGTTGAATTAGCTGACACTGAATTGAATTGGCTTATAAGAACCAAGTATTTGAAAAAAAAACAATTCCTGTTGTTTAGATCCTGTTGTTAAACATACTGTTTTCCATTCTAAAAAGTGTTTCCCTGGGAGAATCCTCCTCCCTTCACCCCACCTTACCCTGCCCCCCAATTCCTAAGCTTTTTACTTTATTCGAAAACACTAAATATAATAATGTTACATGGATACATTTCAGCATATGAGAATAAACCCATATCGTTGACTAAACCTATATCAATTGCAACTGAAGGCAGATGAAGATTTCTCTTGTTGAGCAATGTGTAAATGTTCGGTTGTGATTATTTATTGTATATTTGGACTTTTGTGGCAAGGGTATCTTTTATGGCACATGTTGTTAAGTGTCCAAGGAAAGGCACTTATGTAAACCAAATCACTTGCTTTGGGAGTTGTGGGCACTGAATCCTTTATGTAAAGTAATCAACACTTCACAGTAACATTGTTGAAAAGAAAATGACCAAGAGCTTTCTCCAGTTTTCACTGAAATTAATGGCAAACCTCCCACTAATTTCAATGGTAGAAGCTTGGAGTCCAAATAAGCTATAAAAAGTAACTTCAGTTTAAGAGCCCAATCCTGTCCGCCCTGCTCACAAGATAAAGCCCATTAATATTAGTGAGATTATTTGTCCAATTAAGGACTAAGTCTGTACATAAGGCAGGAAGTGGCCTTATCTCTCCAGCATGCCACAGATCTCCATTTCTAAAGGTGTTTGCTGTAGGTTCTTATCGTTTATGTAAGTCCCCTTCATTAGACCTTTATATAATGGGGTAAATATTTAAAAAGTTGAGCAGTTCTTTAGCCATGCAACTACACCTCTCTTTGAGCCTGTTGGTTAGTGTCATGTACCTTTTTATTATGCACCATAAGTTATGAAAAAGCTGACCATGTGATTTTAGGGAGAATTGAGGTCACCTCATATCATGTAGGATGGGGTCCATCATTAGCATTTGTAACTGAAATTCATTAGTGCTTAACATATGTCTGTGCATAAAATGTCTCAGTAATAATTTGGTTGCATAAGCACAGCAGCTATATTATAAATTATCCTTCTGTGTTGCTGTTGAATTAAACTTTATCCTTAAAAATAATTGGATTATTCAAAAAAGAAATCAAGAGGTTTAAGTGTTTTTAAATAGGTGTGAAAACCTCACTGATGTGACTTTTCCTGGAATGTTGATATGAAATTATCGATCAATAATGTCAGAAAAATCTGATCTGTAAGTTTGGTTGCAATTTGAATAAAGTCCCTTTGTACTGTTTATTAGCCAGAAGCAGAAATTACAGTTAACAAATTAATGAAAACCAAGCGATGCCTTTGAAGAATTTTAAGTGAACCTTAATCAATGCCTAAGGCTACTTGCTCAGAGTGAAAAAAAATTAAGGTGAACTAGCCACTGTTACTAAGAGTCAATTGACAGAATGCATGGGTCATTAATTTTGTGTCCTTTGTTTTGTCAGTTTGTTTTCACGAGGCCTGGTAGAGAAAGTAAAACCAGTCAAGCTGAAAATTGTCTGCTCTGTAGCTTATTTCCCCTCCCAGCATGCACTGACCCAAGGGAGTGGGCTTCAGGTCAGCAGGCCTTCATTTCCCTTCCAAACAGTCTTATTCTTGCAAGCTTGATAACAGATACGGTTTTGTTAACAGAATAGTTAATTCGGCTCCAGCTCAGCTTTAATCATATGCAGGTTGTGTGTGTCAATAAGAATGAAATGGCTTCCCACGTGATGTGAGTTTAGTTTGAAAGAGATACTGGGACAGATGCCATGAAGCTCACATCCATGAAACTCTGACAGAAAGAAAATCCCTTTTGAGGAAAAGAAGTGAAAATATAATTGTCAGTAACTAGCTAATATTTTTAATTTTTTTACCATTATTTCACAGCACTATTCTCTTCCTCCTTTGTCTCCCCTGGCTCCTCCACTCCAACCCCCACCCCCACCCCTGAAGGAGTTACTCTGCATCTGGTTTGGTTCGAAGTGGACATATGTTACTCAGATGGCATGTGCTGGTTATAAATGATAAAGGGTGTGGAGGAATGGAAGTATATCAAAAAGGATTTAGCTCCAATTGCCAACCAAGCTGTGCCAGGAAATTTTGTCTTTAGTGTGTCACCTCTTAAAGGACTGCAGAGCAAATATGCCATTGACTTAAACTCCTGCTGGGGCCAGGATCCACTCTCCTTTACACCATTGTAAATTGGGAATAACTCCACTGAAGTCAGTCGGGTTACTCCAGTTCTGTGAAAGTGTGGCTGAAAGGAGAACTTAGCTTATTGGAATGGGAAAATGGGGGAACGGCTGTCCACGCAGACAGCACAGAATGTGGCATGGGCACCCATAAATCTGGCTTCATATGTTACAATCTGAAATCCAGTTAATTTTATCTATTCTTTTAAAAGATATATAGCAGTTAAATGTTTATATTAAAATTAGCACCCATATAAGTGTTTTATTTGGCTTTTTATAGTAAAGATACAATTATTGAGGGAAACTAATTGGATATGTAAGTCAGGTTTTTTTTTTTTGTTTTTTTTTTACATTTTTATATCAAGTGTTGCTATATGATACCCTCCAGTCCTCAGATATAACCAATACTTTCAATACCTACATCTCAGGATCACTCTCATTTCTCAGTACTGTTTTAAAAAATATGAACCCCACTCCATCACTGTTATTCCCCACTGCAGATAAGAGTTAGGAGGTTTACTGGCTTCCTCAGTTTTTGACTTACAACAATCTTTTTAATCACTAGGCTATTTGCCAGAAGTGCGTGTATGTGGCACAATGTTATTGTTAGGGCTTAGGGCCAGCATGCTAATAAACAAAAAACAACATTATGTCTTTCATATAATGAGACAACTTAATGCAAGCACAACAGAAATGAGAGGAAATGCTTTAAGAATAGGAATTTAATGTGTGGAAAATGTGCATTAGTGTCTTTATTGATAGAATAAATTATCTGATTGCATAATTTTGAAAAGGCATTGCATTATGAAAAATGATTTTATTAGCTATATTATAACTAAAAAGACTTTAAACCAATAGTTAAAATACATTTCATGTCTGCCAAAAATGTATGGGCTTGGAATTATCTACTAGATACTGGAAATTAGTGGGGACATGATAAAAAGTCCTCTCTTCCTGTCAGAGATTACCAACATTTTTATTGTTTAATTTTATATTGGTGTAGCTTAATATTTGTTTTTAAGAGACTGAAACAATTTGTTGAATCACTTTCATGGTCCATTAAAGCAAAAACTGCAGCTTCTGTTCTGACAGCAGAGATAACATTTTTAGATAAACATAATTTCCTAGGTTTTTGTCCAATTCAAATGCAGAACCCATGCTTTATGAAACAGATTATGGTTTTAAAATATTGTGTTTTAAGTGTGTGTTGTTTCTTGTTATCTGTAAATCAGATACAGAGTCCTAATGCCCAAGAATGTTCCATTAACTCTAAAGAGAAATGTTCACTTTTATATAGGAAAAAGGTCTTGGCAGACAAGTTGGGACTACCAGATGGTATAGGTTGTGCCACATGGATTATAAGATTTTTTTCCCCCTCCTTTCTTATTGATGTCTTAAATTGAACATGTTCCATCTGTCTGCTCTCAATAATGAACAGCTACATTTTTTATTGTAAAAGTAACAAATTCCATATAGAATAAATTAATTCAAGCATGTAATGAAATGTGCAAGAGCTTGTATGCAGTACTTCTGTGGATTTTGGAATTATGTGTAGAAATCTAATATAGTTCATGGGAGTACAGCAGGTAAGACTGGTGGCAGAACAGCTTGCTGCTTATGGGTGAAGGGCGGAGGGAGCAGACAAAATCTACCACTTAAATGAGACTAGGCGTATTTTGTGGTAGCAGTTTTCCCAGAAGAGATTCTGCCACAGATTTTTTTGATAGCACCTTGCTTTGGGACCTGATTCTCAGTAATACTCCAATGCCTTTACACACACAAGGGGCCATAAATGGGCGTTTAAAGTAATTTGCACCCACCTCAGGCCTACCTACACTGCCAGAATTGATTAAGAGGTCCACAGTTTTTATGAGAATCAGGGCCTGCTCCTATTAATAGTATCAAAAAGATGCTAAATGTTGCATTACTTAAGCTGTCTGCATTTCTAAAATACCTGTAATTACTCTGTATCTAGAGGACAGAGGATTGAAGTGAATTCAATTGCCTCATACAAATGGTGCAAAAATATTTGACATTGAATCCAGTGATAAGCTGTTGGGTTTTAGACACTGATATGTCTGGCTTGAGGTAATTCTTCAGTTCTACTTTATGCGAAAGAAGAAAAATAGATTGTTCTATATGATACCTGATAGAAACACTATTATATACTGGGCTTTTTCCTGCACATATTGTTATAAACAGAAAATTTTAAAAAGTAGAATTTTAAATACTTAGATGCGAGGTTTTCTTTGTAAAAGATGATAACTTGTTTGCAGATGGGCTCACAAATATTTTTTCTGTATATATTTGTAATCAATGAATTTTAAAGGGTTAGCCCTTTAAAATGTCAGAAACAGTTGGTTTTGATTTTGATGATAGTAATTGTTTCTATCTGGAATTGGAAATTACTCTTTCTTTACTTACAGATAATTGATGCAGACCAAACTTGTTAAAATCAAAACAAACAACTGAGTTCTTTATGACATGCTTATGTGCTTAGTCACAGACTTTATATTAGATTTTGCAAATGGTACAATTTATGCAGTGACATGTCAGAAACTTAATGTAGTAATTTTCCTGTTCCTAATGGAGAATTAAGAACCTACAGAACCTAGGAGGTTCACTTGTACAGAATCCCTACTGTTTGGGTGCAGAGGTCTTGCAAAAATTTAGTAAGTGAGAAGGAGAACAAAGATTCTTAGTTGGGAAAAAATTGGATAGCCTGTGGCTGAGAAGCTGACTGGGACAGGTAAGCACAGTGGGGCGCAGGATAATGAGGCACATGGCAAATGTGATGCACAGATGTTAAGCCAACTGTAGCTACGGTTCCAGGAGTTGCGCATGCCACAACACTGTGCCTCAAGGCTATGTCTACCCCAGAACATTTGGAGCAGTAAACTACAGCAACATTAGGTTCAAATTAATCTATTACTCCAGAGCTGTGAAATGCTGGTTACTTGTTTCGGAATTACATTGCCTCTGGGTGAAATGTTTTAGGAAGATTTTAATGCATACTCATGGCTTGCAGAGCAGATTAAGAGGAGAAAGGGAAATTAGAACAGTTAGGAGAGCTGTTGAGGTGCACATTTCTGGTTAAAGTATATGAAAAAAGTATTACATATTTCACAGGCAGGCCTGGTCTCCTGTTTGCCACCTGCTGTGAGTGGAATATCCCACATCATAATGAATGCTGGTTTACAGAAACCTCGTAAATACTTTAGAAAGCAGCAATTGAAGAAAGCAGACAAAGCACCTTTTGCCTCTCCTGAAGATGAAGATTTAGGGAAGTTAATTCTATCAGCTGCAAGTTACATTCTAAACTCATTGGATAGCCATTGTTCGATGATGCTTGTAGAGAGAAGAAGCAAAAGTTTCACTTTCAGCTATTTACCATTTCAAGTTCAACTAGACTGCTAAATGACAGGGAGTCTCCTAAAGTTTCACAACACATTATTAGGATTAAGTAACCAGGTTGAAGTTGTTTTTCCCTAATACCTTAGTGGGCCTTTCAGGCCCATTTAGACTGACCTGTGGTCCAAATTGATATATTCCTAACTTAAGTTTGTTATTCTAGCTCCTCGTCAATTAAATAAAGTTTATCCAATCAGCAAAAACAATTCAGATTTATAAAGAATACAGTAAATATATAAATAGATAATATATATTTACTATATTGTAGCTTTTCTTATAAAAACACTTAATTGAAATGCCTAAGAGCGGCTCAGCACAAAAGTCAATAAAAACCCTAGAATAGAGTTTATAGAGGTTGTCTATGTACATAATTAAATCCTTCAGGCACTTTAAAACTCTGCAAAATAAATGGTTATGCAAGAATGGCCTGCTGAGAGAAGAAATGCTTGTATCAGCTTTAACCAGCTGCTCTATGCTCAATGTTTCTATGTTGGAATGAGAAAGCTATTAGAACAGTGGAAGACTGCAAGCCACATACAAATCATCTTTGTTACTGACACTTCAGGGAGTACTTTATGGTGGCTGTCAAGACCAATACAGAACTTGGTTTGTGCCTGCAAAAGTCAACTGCCATTATTTAAGAAAGAGATGTTAGTGACAAAAACATCGTCTATTGCCAGATAATATTATGGGATTTAAATGATCTTAGCCATGATGGAAGTTAATGTTTGCTGCAGTCAAGCCACTCACAATGAATATGTATGTTTGAATTCTGGGTCTAGTGGAATAACAAAGGTTAATTGCCTGAAATGGTCGACTGCAGTAATAGGAGTAAACTTGGAGGTCTATACTTAGATTTGATTTCACTGTTCTTTAGGGAATACAGTATGAGGGGGTGGGATTGTTACTGGGGGCAGAGGAAGTGGTGCTAAAAAAAGAAGAGTTTAATGAATGTAACCAATAGAAAAATTGTAGGATTGTTTCTCTCTCCGGCCCTTAAAGTTATGATAAATGATAGCACAAGGAAAAGATAACCTACCATGAGAGTAGGATCACCAAGGCCAAATACTAAAACTCCCAGCTGACTGCCCCATACACTGCAGCCTCTGTTCATGTTTATTTTTTCTGCTCACTCTTGGTTTCGTCAATCAGTATGATAGACGATAACTCCTGACTAGAGCAGCCTGCGTCCTGCTCTCTCACGGTGGGTAGCATGTTGTGGTTGGCGCCGTGCAGTCGGAGGATCACCCGCATCAGAAGCATCAGGGGATGAGGTACGGAGCAGTCTTCTAGCAGCGTAGTCCTTGGAGAATAGCAGGCAGTGGTGTTATCAGCACAAAGTGGTGTTGCCAAGAAAATGACCACACATTAGTAGCTTTGTTTGGGTAGAGTCTAGAGGGGATGCTGCTCACAAAATTGAGACTCTCTTTTTGGTAAATCATCCTAGTTTCAAGTGTTAAAAGATAGCTTGTTCAAAAAGAAACCATACGATGATTGCCTCAGGCAATTCCATGACAAGATTCCAAGCAGTTAGGAATTTGTAACATTTTACGTGCTCAGATTCAGGATTGCTTTGGGGAAAAAATAAGCAGTATATTCACAGGTTTGACATGAATTTCTCTGTTAAACTATCTTCCAATGTGTCAGATGATTTTTTTTTAAAAAAACGGTCTTTCCAGGAAATCTGTAAAACACAATATGCAGCATCAGTTAGCTGACAACATGTGAACTACTGCTCATTAAAGCAACAGTTTATCAGGTAGATGGAATTTCCTGAATATTATTCACAGATCATACTGTTCTGTATCTACTCTCTCAGCACTGATATTGCCTTGCTGCGTGTTTTTATTTTAAAAGAATATTTTAGTTTTATTTTACTAACTGGGGAAAGTCTAAAGAATGCTTACCATTGCTGGTGCTCCAGTTTTACTTTGGAAGGTCTCTGGGGCCATTTTCTTTTTCAAAACAGAGAACACCCCACCTTCTCTCACTGAGGAAGTAGTCAATGTGAAATTCCTCTGATATCTTGTGATGCAACCCTTGTTCAACACTTTTTTTAGTGGATTTGTGGTTTCCCAGGAACAAATGCTTCAGAATTTTGGTACACTGTACTTTACAAGAGATTTCAAAAAAGTGATAAATGCATCCACCTAGAAGCACTGTTTACTGGCAATAGCTGTGGCAGCTTTGCTGTGCCTAGCTAATTTAGCTTATTTTAAGAAATTACCATATGCGTATTTTTCCCTCCATGCACAAATTCCTTAAGCAAAATGTACGTTTCCCATTCTCACCAGTGTCCTTACTAATAATTGCTGTTCTGTGTTGTGGTGCAATTTGACACTGGAATATTAGTTTTATTCCTGCTAATTATGTTACTGCTAGCTCATGAACTCAAGGATTTAGGGTTGGTCTGTTTCTAGTTATCCTGCCAAGTTTTTTACTTGATGGAGGGGGTCTGTTTCAGACTACTTGGCCTCCCAACCTTTGTAACCCCTGGTTTCCTCTCTTTTCTGAATCACAAGTTTATGTTCTCCCCTTCTGTGAGAAGATTGAAAGCTTATTCAACTACAAACTTAACTATAGTCACCAAACAGCAGTAGTAATTTTTAATAGATCTTTCCCTATCAAAATATTTTTGCTGAAAAATAGGCTAGAACCAGTTGTGACTGGTGATAGAAAGGGAGTCTGACTAATAATAAAAAGCAGACAAGGATCCTGAAACAGTGCTTCCACTGTTACAATTTAGACACTTTCTATTACTTTATTTAGTGCAACACCTGTGACTGCTCATATTGCTTGTGGCTGAAATAATCCAGGTCCACGCAGAAAAAAAAACTATTTGTGCTTACCATTTAAGCTTCACTCAAAAGGTAAAGTATTAGTTAAATGCACAGGAGATAATAAAAGAGAGACATTTCTTATGTATTTGTTTCCTTTAAATATGTCCAGTAAAATCTCCTTTAATGATTAAGTTTTGAATAACAGGATCATTTGTTGCTGCTAGTTTCCTGTAGAAGTAATTCAGAATGGTCCCAAACAGACCGGTATTGCTGCTTTAAATAAATTCATGATTATACCAAAAATATTTTCTATCTGAATTTTGGGTGCATGCTCCACACCAAATTTGGGGCTTGCTCTGGCTCCCATTAAACGAAGGAGGACACTGTAAATTGTCTTATTCACTTCAGTGAGAACATAATACTTCTCCTTTCTATGCTTGAACGACCATGATGTGACAAAAGCAAATGCATGCATTTGTGAAATCTCCTTATCCCCTGACACCAGTACATATATTTCATAAACCATTTTATCTATTAGCTTTCAAACATTAATTCAAATTGTGGATTTCTTTAGGTATGTCTGATTGTTTTAATTGCTCATTCCAAGTGTATAACAAATATAAATGTTCTGAATAACCCATTCTATTAACTAGGGCCAAGTCTACTGGAGTTTTGTTGATAAAACTCATGGGCTGTGTCTACACGTGCACGCTACTTCGAAGTAGCGGCACTAACTTCGAAATAGCACCCGTCGCGGCTACACGCGTCAGGCGCTATTTCGAAGTTAACTTCGACGTTAGGCGGCGAGACGTCGAAGTCGCTAACCTCATGAGGGGATCAGAATAGCGCCCTACTTCGACGTTCAACGTCGAAGTAGGGACCGTGTAGACGATCCGCGTCCCGCAATGTCGAAATTGTGGGGTCCTCCATGGCAGCCATCAGCTGGGGGGTTGAGAGACGCTGTCTCTCCAGCCTGTGCGGGGCTCTATGGTCACCGTGTGCAGCAGCCTTTAGCCCAGGGCTTCTGGCTGCTGCTGCTGCAGCGGGGGATTCATGCTGCATGCACAGGGTCTGCAACTCGTTGTCGGCTCTGTGGATCTTGTGCTGTTTAGTGCAAGTGTGTCTGGGAGGGGCCCTTTAAGGGAGCAGCTGGCTGTTGAGTCCGCCCTGTGACCCTGTCTGCAGCTGTGCCTGGCACCCTTATTTCGATGTGTGCTACTGTGGCGTGTAGACGTTCCCTCACTGCGCCTATTTCGATGTGGAGCTGCGCAACGTCGATGTTGAACATCGACGTTGCCAGCCCTGGAGGACGTGTAGACGTTATTCATCGAAATAGCCTATTTCGATGTCACCACATCGAAATAGGCTACTTCGATGTAGGCTTCACGTGTAGATGTAGCCATGGAGTGTAAAACTACAAATGTGTTCTGTTGAGAAACTGTCAACAGAATGCAGCAGTTTTCACGGGAGAGTTAAGTCACTGCTGTACGAGGCCTAACTCCTCTGTCGACAGATTCTGTTGACAAAAAAATAGTGTAGATGGCCCCCGGGCCCTTCTGTCGACTGAGAGGGCTTTCAGTTCACTGGGCAGCCCTGTTAGCAATGCTTCCAGTTGGCTGTTCTGCTGGCATGGGGCTGGGCTGTCTGGCTGCTGTCTGTCGACAGAGGGTGTCAACAGGAGGAGTCTCTCTTAGGTGTGGATGTGTTCTGTTGACAGAGACTCTGTCAGGAAATATGTCCTGACAGTAACTTCTGTTGACAAAACTCTGTAGTGTAGACTCATACTAGCTGTTGGAGAGATTGAGGGAGGGTTGCACACGCACAAGCACAAGCACAAGCACACACAACAAGGGATATTTCCCCCCATGGTAAATACTGAGAAAACTAAGAGTTCCAATTTGTGGCACAGCCTTTTGGCCTTAATTGTTCTGGGTCTCATGATACAGACCAAAAGTGCTTTATTTGTGCTAGAGTTAAATTGGCAATCTCAAAAAGTGTTGAAGATATTGAGGAACATTTAGTGAAATAAATAGAATTCAAATACTTACTAGCATTATAAAGAGCTACGTTTTTCTTGCCTAGTGTCCATAAAATGTTGCCTTTTAGAAGAGAAACAGTGAGTTTAAGTAAATAATCTACGTTTCTTTGTCTGTGTCTACACTAGCAAGGTCTTTTGAAAGATTTTTCGAAAAAAGGGGGCTCTTTCAAAAGAACTCATGGAGCATCTATGCACAAAAATCATTCTTTCAAAAGTAAATCAAAAGAATATGGTCCTCCTTTTGAAATCGCTCTTCCTTTCCTGTTTCAGGAAGAGCGCCCCCTTTCGAAAGCTTCTTTTGAAAGAAAACGTGTGTAGACATTCCAGAGGACCCTTCTTTCAAAAGAATTGTCTTTGTTTTTGATCTCTGGCCTGTTCTTTCGTAAGAGTGGGGGCTGTGTGAATGCTCTCTTTTGATAGAGCAGATCACTCTTTTGATCCACTTTTTTGTGTGTGGACACACTGGCTGTTTCTACACAGACCACTTTCTTCAAAAGTGGCGTGGTAACACAGGCCCAAAATGTGCTAATGAGGTGCGGATGCAAATTCCCCGCACCTCATTAGCATACGGTCACGTGATTTGGAGTTCAGAAGACCATTCTTCCGGACTCCAAAATGCCGTTTAGAAGCGTGACCTGCGGGGGGTCTTCTGGAAGGAAGTCCTTCTTCCGGAGGCCCCTTCTTCCCAGAAATTTTTGGGAAGAAGGGGCCTCCGGAAGAAGGACTTCCTTCTGGAAGTTCCCCTGAGGCCGTGCTTCTACACGGCGTTTTGGAGTCTGGAAGAATGGTCTTCTGGACTCCAAATCATGTTATGTTATGCTAATGAGGCACGGGGAATTTGCATCCATGCCTCAATAGAATATTTTGGGCCGTGTACTACCATGCCACTTTTGAAGAAAGTGGCCTGTGTAGAAACGGCCACTCTTTTGAAAGAAGCTCTTTTGGAAGAGATCTTCCAGAAGAGCTTCTTTTGAAAGATCTCTACAGTGTAGACATAGAGAGCAAATGATCATTAAATTGATTAAAGATTAGGGACAGGAAGTGAAGCTCAGTGTCTTGACTCTAGTGAAAAACTCTCACTAAAAAGTAGGGCCAATCCAATGAAAAATGCTTATATTTTGTTGTGACAAACTTAGCATTATACTGTGGGAAAGATATTAGGAAAAAAACTTAATAATAATAATAATATTTACCTACTATATATCATCATCAGTATAATTCAAAAGATCACATACATACAACAGCTGTAATTCAAATAATTATATTGATCTTGCTGATTCATTAAAGTGCACATTCTGGGATCCTTTGTTGCAAACTGAGTTAAACAGAACTTCCATAGCCTTTCTCTGCTCAAGGCAAGAGATTAAGAAGGCTTTAAATCCTTTGGGGCACTATCCCATTTTCTTTAGTTTCTGATCCTGCTCCTGTTCTATTCAAAGACATTCCACTGACTTCAGCAAAATTTTGGCTCTTACTCCCATGAAGTTGGTAAGAGTTTTGCATGAGTAAGGATTTCAGGACTTGTCCCATAATAGTTAAAAGGTATCAGAGGCTGTAAACAGGGAAACATATCTCTCAGAAAATCAATGCTATGCAGAAAAGGTAGGGCAAAAATTTCAGCTAATGACAACATAGGATTAGGCAGCTCCCACAGTAAAGAAGAGAGTGTGCAAATCGTTAAATAATTCACCTACATGAGACAATATTCATTTCCTAAGTGAGTTAAAATAAATTGTAATGCACTAATTCTTTCTATAACTGCTTTGAACACACTTCATTTCACTGCATTTCTCCATAATCTCATTATCCTAAAGTTTCATAGGATGAATAATATTTGTGTTTTTATAGGAGCTATACTTTTTCATATCTCAACCACGAACCATCTGCAAAGTTCTCAACTATATTCTTGCTATAAGAAGAAAGTCAAACAAGAACCGATCTGAATCACCAGCCAAATCTCAAACTGAACATTTTTGAAGGTTTTTAATATGTTTAACTCATGTTTCCTGTTTAATTTTCATTTTCTTGCTCCTCTTTATTTTCTAATTCAGGCCAAGATAGAAAACAGATCTAGCGAATACTAGAAAAAGTGTCTTCTCTTGTTATTTGCAGACCAAATGGAAACAGATAACACAGCTGGTATTGCTCAACATCTTTATTAATGACCTGGATGAAGGAATGGATTGCACCCTCAGTATATCTGGAGATGACACTAAGCTAAGGGGACAGGTAGATATGTTGGAGGGCAGGGATAGAGTCCAGACTGACCTAGATTAATTGGAGGATTGGGCCAAAAGAAATCTGAAGAGATTCAACAAGGATGAGTGCAGAGTCCTGCACTTAGGATGAAAGAATCCCAAACATTGTTACAGGCTGGGGACTGATTGGCTAAGTAGTAGCGCAGCAGACAAGGACCTGAGGATTACAATGGATGAGAAGCTGGATATGAGTCAATAGTGTGCCCTTGTAGCTGAGAAGGGCAATGACATATTATGATGCAGCAGGAAGAGCATTTCTAGTAGATCTAGAGAAGTTATTATTCCCCTCTATTTGGCACTTCTGAAGCCATATATGGAGAATTGTGTCCAGTTCTGGGGACCCCAGAATAGAAAGGATGTGGATGCATTGGAGAGGGTCCAGTGGAGAGCAACAAAAATGATTAGGGGGCTGTAGCATATCTCTTATGAGGAGAGGCTGAGGGATCTGGGCTTGTTTAGTTTGCAGAAGAGAAGAGTGAGGAGTGATTTGACAGCAGTCTTCAAACTTCCTGAAAGCAGGGGAGTGGAGAAGTTCTAAAGAGGATGGAGAGAGGCTGTTCTCAGTAGTGACAGATGGTAGAACAAGGAACAATGGTCTCAAGTTACAGAATGGGAGGTGTAGGTTGGAGTTTAGGATAAAACTGTTTCAGCAGGAGGATAGTGAAGCACTGGAATGCCTTACCTAGAGAGGTGGTGGAATCTCCATCCCTAGAGGTTTTTTAAGTCCTGGCTTGGCAAAGTTCTGGCTGGGATGATTTAGTTAGGGCTGATCCTGCTTGAGGCAGGGGGCTGGACTCAATGACCTCCTGAGGTCCCTTCCAGTCTTATCATTCTATGATTCCAGTGAAATGGCAGCATGAACTGGTTCATATCTTTTGATGTTGGCATAAACCAGTGGTTTCCAAGATTGTTTTTTGTTGTGGTCCCTTTTGCGATAGATTGGAAGATGGACTATGCTTCTGCTGATCTTCCATGTCACCGTGCTTTGTACTCATGTACAATTACATTGTACACATAAGTTCACTACTGCTGCTGCTGTGATTATATGCCTCTACAAGAGCAGAATGAGAAGGTGGGCTTCTTTCAAGGAGCTACACACTGCTTTATTTTATGCCATGGGAGTACATTTGCAATGCATTTGTCCTTTGTCAGTGTTTCTGTACTCCTTGGGACTCTCTAGGCTGAAAATACTGCCACACATCATGCATTAAATGTCTCCATCTTTCATTCAAAATTTCCCAAAAATCATTGTGTCAGGCAAAACATACAAACCTAAATCATTAATGTACAACAATCCAGATACTCTTAAAAATATTTGAAAGTCACATCACACACCTCAGCTAGGAGAGACCCATTTCCATACAGCACGTGATCTTTTTGCTTTGCTATATTTTGTGACATTCATTCACTTTGTGAAGCTGTTAATTTAACTTGGTTGCATGCTTTTTCACCATGTCTGCTGGTCTATCTGTATGCACTACTTAAGAAAGTTTTATGGATTGCACTGTTCCAAGCTCAGACTATTATCTCATTATCATTAGGTATCATGGGACACTTTACCTTATTTTGTTCTGAAACCAAGTTTATGGGGTTGAGAGAAATGTAAGGAAACCGTAAGCATTGAATAAGTTATTATAGCAGAGCTGCAGCTTGGCCATAGCTAAAGTTGAACATCCGTTACTGTTGCAAGTTCTATAGGATAAGGATGGGCCTGGAGGTGAAGCAAGAACACAGGAGGGCTCTGCTTCATTCATCTTATAATGCAGAGGAATCAAAGCCCGGGGCTGTGAGCTTCTACTCATTTTGGTGGTTTTATTTAATAAGACCCAAATGGGACTTTAGAGTTTATGATTAATATGCTCACAACTGTGGATGAGTATCTCCTGAGTAATATTTCATATTATACAGCAAAGTTGGGACCAGGTTAATCCCATTTTCCTTGCCACTGTCGCAGAGCAATACACACACTCAAAGACATCAGCCAAGATATACAGGCAATACAGAATACAATACACTTCATACTGATTCTGTGCTCGTCCTTATCAGAGTGGAAGGACATTTCCATTGGGTCTAATGTTGTCTGCCAGAGTTGTGCAGTGCTCACAATATTTCTTCCACTTGGGTTTCATTCAGGAACAGCTTCTTCCAGCTGTTTTGTTTATTTGTTCCATGATTGCTTGTATGAGCTTCTAGAATTTATGAGATCAAAGGTCAAGTGAAAGGTCGCAGTTCAAAGGTCAAGTAAGAGGCTAAAATTTGTGAAACTGGGGAAATGACAGGACAGTGCCAAGTGAAAGGGCAAAAGTCAAGTGAAAGGCTCAACATAGATGAAAGTGAACAATCTGCACACTGAACAGACCACACACCATAATGTCCCCATGCCAAAGCCCTCAACACCAAAATACCATGGAAGGTTCCTTCTCAGATATCATACATAGTGGTAAGAGATGGGCTGAGAAGACAGCATTCAAATCTGGTTCCAGAGTCACTTGTGATCAGATTTAGAGCTTAGTTCAAGGCTGAATTAGCTAGGGTTTAGACTGGCATTTCACAGGAATGAAATCTCATATTGTTCTCATAAAATTTCCACCATATTGGAGCAAATCTGAATCAGTTCAGTAATGCAAATCAGCACCCTTTATGCGACTTAAAAGTGTAAAGTGCTTTAGATTCAAGTATCTGGCTTTGTTCCTTTTTTAATTGTATCACTGAGTCCTGTCCATCATCACCACTACTGCTTGGCCTTCTGTGTTTGCAAAAAGGATCATTCTTGGTGTTGATATCCACTGCTCAAGATAACTCTTTCATGTACGATTGAAGACAATTACATCTAGAATACACGTGATCTCTATGTAGGTTTTGGTTCAGCTTTTTTCCTCAACTGTTCTAACTCTGTGATCTTGCCATGAATGTAGGGAGCCAGACTTGATGGCCTCTCGAGGTCCCTTCCGGGTCTACGATTCTATGACTCTGAGGCCTGTAATAGAATATGTGCTGCTTTGTTATCTTCTTTTTAAATGAAGTAAACTCACTGTGTGAACACTATTCCAAGTCATCCATGCATTTACGTTTGATAGTCTAGCAGGAAGAATATCTGTTCCTCTCCTCCACTGTTGATTTGAGGTGGATTGAATCATGTCTGCTTTTTGGTTTAAAGTCTTAAGTAATTCTCAGTGGGAGCTCTAAGTTATTGTTCCTCAAATAACACATAGCCCTGTGGCACCTTCGAGATTAACAAATTTATTAGGTCATGAGCTTTCGTGGGTAAGACCCACTTCCTCCAGGGTTTATAGAGCAGGGGAATGGGGGAAAGGAAACAAAAGGTTGCTGTCACTAGTAGGACCAGTTAATGAAGCAAATTAAATAGAATGTGTCCCATTCCTCTGAATTGCTAAGGTGGGGAACTGGCTTTTGTTATGCAATGTAATGTAATCTCTGTTCAGGCCCAGGTTAAACATGCCAAATTTGTAAATGATTTCTGGTTCAGATGTCTCCCGCTGTAGTCTTGTGGTAATTTTTTGGTATAAGAACGGCTACTTTTAAATCCATTATTGAATGTCCAAGGAGGTTACAGTTTTCCCATGTAGGTTTACACATATTCCGATTCCTGATACTGGATTTCTTTAGGGGGGAAAATCAGAAGTTCATGCAGAGAGCAAGGTGACCAAATCTGGAAATTCAAGGATAGATGTTTTCATTCTTTCTCACACTGAGGCTGCATCTACACTGGCCCCTCCCTTTCAAAAGGGGCATGTTAATGAAGGAGTTCGGAGGGTGATAATAAGGCACTGACATGAATATGCAGCACCTCATTAGCATAATAGTGGCCATGCACGACTCAGAAGTGCCGATTTTGGAACTCACACTGCCTGTGTAAACAAGGGCCTTTTGAAAGACTCCATGACTTCAAAAGCCCTTTCTTCCTACTTGGTTTTAGGAAGAAGGGGCTTTCAAAGTCAGGAGGGTCCTTTGGAAAGGTCCCTGTCTACACAGGCGGCATGCATACCGAGAATGGCAATTTTGAATCATGTGCAGCCACCATTATGCTAATGAGGCACTGTATATTCATGTCAGCGCCTCATTATCATCTTTCTAACTCCCTCAGTAACATGCCCCTTTTTGAAAGGAAGGGGCCAGTGTAAACTCAGCCTGAGTGTTGTATTTCTTTGTGAATTGTCCCATTGAAGTAGTTGGTTGTAATTATTTCACAAAGTAAGGTACTAATCAAATCTGGTCTACAAATGATATGAGCAAATCTTGCATGGATATGTCTACCTGTGTATCTGCGCATCTTCCTTTTTAAAATAACCATCGCTGCAGAATTAGGAGAGCATAATTTCTTTTCTAGGAAAGCCTTTCTTATAACCAGAATAAATCCCCATCTTTGATGGGAAAACTCTTAGGATTTGTCTTCCAGGAGAAACATTGTCATGGTCAAGACACTGCCATTCCATATGGAGAAAATTGTGTGTGAAGAGATGTGTTATAGCAGTCCTTGAAAAGGTAAGGAATCGCTTCATCTTGATACCTGGTGGTAGTGAATTCCACAGCCCTGGGCTGTCCTCACAGAGTGTCCAGTCCTTGAAATGTTACAATTTAGGGACTGTGAGCCAGAAAACCCTTATCAATCCAAGTTTCCAAGGTGGAGTGCAGGGGGAGTGGAGAGTTCTGTGACAGCTCAGGCCTTATGCTTTAAGGGTAAAACTTTCAAAAGCACCTAAATGTCTTAGTCATAAAATATGTTACTCTAAGGACCTTAAATATGAGGAACAAAACCTTGAAATCAATCTAGATTGAAATAGAAAAGCTAATGGCATGTTTTGAGCAATCTGGCTTTCTTACAGGGTGAGCCGCTTCATACAAGTCAGCTGTTTTTTCTACGTAGCCTTCACAATCTCATTCAGTAATGAACACATTGCAGTAGTCTGGCCTGGAAGTGTTGTATCAATGACTCATCATGGTTTGATCTGTATCTAGTAAGAGAAAGACCTAGTCTGCTGTGGAGTTGAAAAGGAGAAAAGACATTTTGGGCCATTTGGATAAGTAGGACTATCAACACTGACAGTAGAATCCTACCTGACCTCCACAAAGCTGAGACTCTCCTCCCCAAAGGATGGCAGTCCAGTAGCTTTTGAAGATAGTTTTTCTATCTTACCTGTCCTCCTTAGATTAAATTGGAACCTTCAAGTTGCTCTTCCAGTGTGCCATTTCACTCAAATATTTTATGTGCTTGATGACAGAGACATGTAGAGCTCAATGCCATGACATATTGGTGGCACTGCAATCCACAGCCTCTCACATTCTTCACAGAAGCCTGGCATATATGTTTATTCAAAACTGTAATAAAAGTTGGACTTTCTGACCTGGAGTAAAATTTGCAAAGCTCCCAAGTCACTTTGGAGTCAAAGTCCCTTTTCAAAAGTGGCGTTAGGTGCCTAATGCTAAGTTCTATTGACTTTTGTTTTTTTTTAAAAAAGTGCCTAGGAGCCTAACTCCCATTGGGGAGTGCCCACAGAATTAAAGTGAATTAGGTGCCTCATTGCTTTGGAAATTCCCCATGTGTCTGTATAAACCTTTGACAGTCTGGCTCACAGTGGAATTTACTAAAGCACTAATTCCCATGGAGTTTGGATGATTTAGTAAATCCCAGTAGGCTCCTCCATGCATATTTAGATACCTAAGTACCTTTGTGAGTCTGGTCCCTGAGCACTTCAGAAAATTTTACATCTAGCCAAATTGTCATTACTATCTCAGAAGCTATAGGAGCTAATAATGTTAAATCACTCTCTCTCCCTCTGTATATTCCACTATATATTTCATTCTCATAGTAGGTCATGATCAGATTATGACTTGACCTAGAGCTACTCAGTTTAACATTTTGATAGCATTTTGTGGTAACTTGAAGTTGTAACATGGCAAAAGACTACTATGATTTTATCTACCACTTGGTTTCCATGTGCTCTGTGTGGTTACAGTGTTGATGTTCTTTATCTCTCTTATAGTAAAACAGAGGCGAATTAGTGAAAATCATCTAGATACTGATAGCATCATTTTGATTCCCTTAAGAAAAGGCTTGTCTGATAGCTGGCAGTCGGTGGCTCTGCAGTATATACAGAAGTATTCCATATCCTTAAGAGTTGTTGTCTTTTTAATAAATGGCATGACTGTTCTCATTTGCTGTGCTTTTGTCACCACCGCCACATTGCTCCTTGCAATGTAAGGGCAGCTTGTCAGTGCTTTATTTTATGCTGTATGTTAGGTAAAAGACCTTGGAGATGAAAGATATACCAGTTACCTTCTTGCTGTATTTTATGAACAGCATCTGATAAACAGCTTCAGAATAGATTAATATATGTCTATGTATATTTCTCACTACGATTAAAAAGAGAATGGAGTATAGTATCTTAGAGAAATGTATAGTACTCTTTTCGGGAGTTCAAATGACAAACCTCTTAAGTCATCTAAGGCCAAATTCTTTGCTCAAATACTTCTGTGCATGGGGCCCATTGAAGTCAATGGGAGTCACAGATGCATATCTGAGGGCAGATTTTGACCCTAGGTAAGCAAACAGCAAAATCAAAAGAATTGTTTACTTTTCCTAAGTTTTGCCTCTCCTGGATATTAATATCACTCATAAATTTTGTTGATCTGTATTTTCAGAAGTTAAGACTGCAGGCCCCCAAGAATGAAATATAGGAAACCAATTATAAACAACCCAAATCAGGCTCTAAAAGACAGGAGTTTTTGCAAGACATGAACAATATTTAAAGAGCTGGTTAATTTTAAATCCTCTGGGAACTATAAGTCTGGGCATTAATAGGCTTAGAGTGATAAAAACAGCAATATCGTGTGCACATATAGATGGTATTGTCAGAAAGAAGCAATTAGTGCCACAGAAAGTGAAAGTGTATACACATATGGCAAGCAGGCTGAAATGTGAAATATTGCCAGAAGTAAGAGCCAATGACAAAAGGAGTTGTGCTACTGTTTCACTCTTGTAACTCAGCTAAACAGAAACAAAGAAGTATTTTCCAGACAACTAAATCTAGCTACTGAGGAAAGCTGCTATTTAGACAGTTTTATCAGCCCTTTCACAATAATCATTGACAAAAATAGCCATTTAGTTGTTTGAATGAGTACTTCTTTCTTTCTTTCTTTCTTTCTTTCTTTCTCAGAACTGAGGTCAGTGGCTAGGGCTAATGGGGCTCAGGCTGCACGATGAAAAACACCAGTGTAGACTGTTGGGCTGGAGCCTTGGCTATGGCACCTTCCCTTCCTATGATCTCAGAGGCTAAGCCCCAATTCAAGCCTGAACATCTACATTACAATTTTCTATCCCTGCAGCTTTGTATCCCAGCTGCAGCCATGTCACAGGACTTTTAATGCTGTATAGATGCATCAATTAAGGTTTAAGATTCAAGATCACACTCCTCTGCATAACAGCACTTCCACTTGCTTCCGTGCCACTTAGGCACATTCTGAAGTGCTGTTCTGAACAGTGATGATTTCCTGATTCAGGGCCTAAAGGCATGATCAAATTCTCTTTGCAGCCAAAGGGAACATTATCCTCGCATTACAATATGATTTTTTTTCCTCTGACATAAATATTATTGTGTGACATTGGCTAAATGCTATGTTCTCTACAAATTATTATGGTGAAACATTATTTGAGATAAGATTTAAATCAGTCTGACAGAATCTATTTTTTTTTCGCTCAGCAGAAAGGGTGAATATTTCTGCTTCTCTGCTTTGGGAACAGGGTTATGATGCTCCTACATATAACTGACTAACTCATCTTCAGAGTTTATTCAGTGTATCATATACTTTGATGTTTATCCCATTATACTTTGTTAGTGTTAACAGCCACTCTTTACAGAGTAGCTGAAATGCTTTCCATACCCTTGGAATAAAATGTACCATAAACCTAACCCAACCAACCTTTGATCTGAATGAGAGTATTTACATTTCAGCTTTTTAAAGTTATACACCTGTCATTGTAAAATGCAACAGACAGGTTATAACCTTATCTACTAATGTATAAAGTTTCTGTCACAGTGAAGTGAAGTAAGTACATGTGAAGGAGACAATATCTCTTAGATATGATGCTAACTATATACAATAACTAAAGCAACTGGCTGATGTGAACTTGCTCACTTTCTGGAGTAATAATCATGTCCCCATGGCTTATCTTTAAGTTGTTGAGCAATAAGACACTTAGCAGGAAATAAAACACAATAAAAATGGTTTGGATTGAGGTTTTCACAGCAGAAAATGTTATTCTTGGTATTTTTATCAATTTCATCTAATGTCCTTTTGATCTGTTCTCTTCTCTCTGCTATAGTGGTTGATTTAAAAATACCTAATATTTGTGAAGAGCCACCACAGTGGTGTAATGCTCTTCATTATATGAATAGAGTAGGCAATAACCATGTTTGGTGTCTCATTATTTATGGACCATTTAATGTCACCATGTGTGATGCTCATCTACTCTCTTACTTTGCCTTCCTCTCCCAATTTTTTCTGATATGAATTTCTCAGAATTGATGGCACTGATAGATGCAGTTGAACAAAGTGCACAATACAATTAAGAGTTAAATAAGAGTAATATAGTCTTGCTGCCTTTGTCTCTGGAATTGTTTCACAGCTTGTGCTGTATCTGAGTAGACTACTGATACTGGTGTTGAAGGTTTAGTTTTTAGAAATTACTTGGTACTATGGGTTTGATCCAGAGTCCAGTGAAGTAGTTAGAAGGTTCTTCAAAATGCTTCATTGAACTTTGGTTCAAGCCCTAACTTTTTGGTGATCGTTACACTTAAATCTTCCAACCAATGAGCAAATAAATTTCATTAAAATGCAAAGGCCAAATATATGCATATTTATATTTTATATATTTATTAAAAAAAGTTGTTCAGCAAAAACCAAACATGGATAATACATTGTAACACTGACACAATTTGATGATGCAGACAATAATAGTTTATGTAACACCTACCAAAAGATGCCTCAGGGCAACTTTTTCAAAATTAAAATCTAATGAAAAACTGTATCAAATATTATCATCGTTCATTTAGAAGTGGAAAACAGGATGTGATTTGGCATTTCTAATCTTGACTGGGAAATGGAAGATGAATTTGCAGTTGTGAAGCATAATTATTTACAAGCTCATATTATGAAAAATTGTTACCAGCTATTGCAAGCAGACCAGGAAATGGTTGAGCTATCAGAATGATGTGAAAGGAACACAAGGTGACAAAAGGTTGAGACACGCTTAAAAATTGACTTATGCTAAAGGATTTTGTAGATAATCTAGAATCTGTTAAAACCAGTTTGGGAATTGTGGGGAGCTAGTGCAAGATTTAAAGCCATAGATGATAAGGTGGGAAGGGCTAGTCAGTAAGGGTTTTAGTTATGTTATCTGTTGGAACATTTAGATAACATACTGTTTTTGCATTTTAGCATTAGTAGTAGTAGTAATAATATTTCAGTAGGCTAGGAATGTTCACACACATCAGAAGATAGCCCTAATCCCAATAGTTTAAAATTCATGGGGCCAGTGCAAAACCCATTAATGTCAACAAAAGTCTTTTCACTGACTTCAGTCGGCTTTGGATCAAAGCCTTTATTTCTAAATACTCGATGCATCTCCCCGGACCAGTATGGTTCTGAATGACAGAATTTGTCAGACCAGGGAAGGTCCAGGCAGTCACAGGTTCCCGCTCCCCTGGGACTTCAGACTCCCTGATCTACCTAATCTACTCCAGACTCTCTGGTCTAGTCTGTCCCAGCCCTGCACCCCACACCCTGTGCTTCAGTGGAGCCAGCAGGGTGCTGCAGCTCTAGCCGTAGGCAGGCTGCCAGTCACTGCTCTGGCCCCAGGTGTTGCCAGATGAAAGAGTACCAGTTTTAGGAGGTTCATCCTGCATATATATTTATGAAAAATCTTATTTCAGGAACATTACAACAGTGATGGAGCACTAGCCAACGTTTCTTTAAATCCCTTTTGCTGCCTATTTAATAAAATAGTTATGTGTCCAATTTTGCATTCACATTAAGAGTTATGTTCCAGCCTGATATTTAGTCTGTTTGATACTTTGAAGTTTTGAAGGATCAATTTTTCAGCTGGTAAACTGTCTTTCAAGAAGCTGTTTGTTGTGGCTTCCATAGAGCATACTTTGGAAGGACTGCAAACAATACATTTCAGTCTTTGCTGGAGCTGAAACATTACAAAAATATCTAAAGTAATTTCTAAACATGTTTCTGGCCTCAGCATGACTGTTGATAAGATTCCAGGGTGACTCTGAGACATTTCATGGTCAAGGTAGGAATAAAAACATTATCAAAAGTTCATGGGTCGGGGGGCTAGGATTTGCATTCAAGAAGAACCTGTATGAATATTGACCAATATTTTAAAAATAGATTCATAACGTGAGACTCCAAAACCCATATTTGGACTTTTAAGTAAGTTTAGCCAATATTTTCAAAAGTACTGATTGCCTGCAGAGCCCATAAAAATCAGCATAGCCAGGTATATGATGACCATTCCTTCTATTACATTATAATAAACAAATGTGTTAAAAAATTTAGATGCTAGATGGTATGTCTGACAAAGAATCTTCAATAAGGGAAGGACTTATTCAAAAATACAGTGCTAAAGCCTACATAATGATCCCAGGAATGTGCATAGTCTAAAATTTTCAAATTTTCAAAGCAGGCATTCGCAGCATGGCCAACCACATAGAAACTGAATTCCTGCAAATGTGATAAAGTTTACAGGAAAGAGGAAGATGAGTATATTGAGTGGCTGTGTAATGAGTCCCACAGTATGACTGGGTAGATGATGCAATAACAGTAAACTACAGTGGATGCCATTAAAAAAGAACATGGACCTCCAACACTAGTTAAACTTACTACTTTTAGTATTTGTTGTATTTCCTATCTTACATATCGTGAATGCCACAATAAAGGTAAATTTTATGTTTTTACAAATATCCCTTTTTAATGGCACTATCTGTAAAATATTAACTAGCACTACATCCTCAGGCTTTGTAGAATGGCAAAATATAGTAGCCATCACTTAATTTTGTCCATCATGAACTGAACTACCAACTGAAGTACTGTACATACACACAGCGTATGTATGTAGAAGAAGAGGAGAAGAAGAAGAAAATTAGAATTTGCAAAGTTGCTATCTTGGATGGTGAATTTGCCAACTTTTCATGACCAAAAGAACGAACTAATATGTACCAATAATGTAGTGGGATATGAAGCACATACTCATTGGTTCATATTGAAAAAATCAACTTAGACATCTGAAGGTTGACTTGAATCAAAGTCCACTAAAGTCAGTAGAAAAATTCCACAGTGATTTCAGTGGGGTTTGGGATCCAGCACAAAATGCTTATGTTTGTTTTTTTACTCCAAATGAAGAAGATTGTGTGCTCCTACATTATCTCTGTTCTGAATCTGAGCAATTCTTTGCAATGTTCAAAAAAGAGTTCTCATGATAAATCAGTAGAAGATTATGTGGAGCATGCATTTAGCAGGACCATGTATGCTATCTTCAGTTCTTTGTATTTATGGTAGACTCAAAATGATATTATGTCAAGCTTAACTTGCAGTTTCCTTGTTTATTTGTGGTTGGTATTGCAATCATTGTTACAGGTGTTAATTTCCTTTCCTTTCTTCCATCACTTGAGGACTGTTTATAGTGTTTAGAAATTCTTTTAATGTAAATGCCTACTGTACATGGATGTTTTTAAAACTGGTGTATTGACCAAAGGCCATTATGGTTTATCCATTTAGGCCCTATTTAATGATCCCCTTGGCCACAGGCCATTGGTATGAGAGTAATGGATTTTTCTGAGCCACAGTAGTTGAAGCATTTGCATCATTAGGAATTACCCGTAGGCACATATTCAGCTTGGCATTTTTAATGACTGATGTCTCCATCAGTTTAAAAGATTAATATGTAATACTGGTCAAGCAAATAGCCTTCCAAAGTTCCAGTGTGTAACTTTCAAATGCAGCCATTTCTGAGTGAAGAGCAAAGAGATCTTTAGGGGCTCAATCCAGTACCAAATGAATTCAGTGGTAAGGCTCTCATAGACTGTGGCATGAACTGGAGCTCTAAAATCATTATTTCTAGTTTTCTTTCAACTCAGAAACCGCTGATTGCTCCCCATATGATTAGCACTCACTGTTAGAGGAAGATCATACCTGGACACTACAGCCTGTGAAGGTTATTTTGACCCAGTGTTTGAATGGGAACAAAGCTGGCTAAACACAAAACCCTTATGAATCTTAACTACAGTGTTGGTCACCATAACTATTAAAACTGTGTCCTAACTCTGTTCATAAAGCATGTTATAGTTCATCCCTTTGTTAATGACCGCCTGCTATATATCAAAATATCCAAAAATGTGTTTTAATCTACTAGATTTACAGTTTGACAGACTGATGAATGCAGAGATTATATTTCATAATAGATGGCTATCTGTTGTCCATTGGTTTTTATGTTGTTCTGTTTCCTTCCTTAGTGATGGCATTAGATGATATGCAGATGACTAATAGTTCTAAAGAATGACATTCACATGCCAGGAATGCCACATTTTGGCATTTCCATACAGTCTTTTTCTACACAACTCAACCTAAAATGGCAAAAACTCTTTCAGCATTTTTTAAAAAGCAAATTGTTAGTTTTTGCCAAACCTGTGGTGGATCTGCAATGTAGGATCAAGTCAACTAGGAAGAAAAAGACAAAACCACAAAAGTTATTTAGGAACTTCACAAATCTTATCAGATTTCTGAGTTTCTTTCGACATATAGCTATTTGTTCACTAGTAACAGAAGTGAATATCCAGTGAGCCAGTTGTTTTCAACCAGGGATACCTGTATCCATAGGGGTATGCTGAGGTCTTTGAGGGGGATTCATCAACTCACATAGGTATTTGCCTAGTTTTACAACAGTCTACATAAAAAGCATGAGCAAAGTTGCAACCAGCTTCATTTCATACAGACAACTTGTTTATACTGATCTGTAAACTACACACTGAAATGCAAGTATAATATTTATATACAAATTGATTTATTTTTAATTATATGGTCAAAATGAGAAAGTAAACAATTTTTCATTAAGGTGATGCTTTGATACTGTTGTATTTTTATGCTTAATTTAGCAAGCAAGTAGTTTTTTAAGGGAGGTGAAATAGAAGAATATGCAAGAAAAATCAGACTTCTGAAAGGGGTACAGTAGTCTGGAAAGCTTGAGAGCTTTGAGCTATATAATTTTCCCAGAATTGTTTGTTGAGTTGACCTTTATGCCTATTTATTTATTCTAATTATATTTAGCTGTTGAGAAAGAATCTTAGATGAGAAAAGCAACACAATATCTGTCAAATATTCTATCTAGTACAACTTCTTAAAAATTAAAACAAACCAACACAATTTCATGGTTTTGGTTATACAGTACTTAAGGGTGGGTACTTACAAGCAGACCCACCTAAGTGGGGAGGGCAAAAAGGACAGCTGCCTCAGGGCCCAGTGATTCAGGAGAGACTGGGGGCTCACAGCCACCACTGTCACTGCTACTGCACTGGAGTACTGCAGAGCCCCAGGCAGCATGTATTAGATGGTGTGAGTGGTGGTGGGTTAGGGGTAGGCCAGTAGGTGCTGAATGCGAGCATCCCTGGCCCCACTCCTTCTGGGAGTATGGAACCAGCTTCCCCTCCTTCAACCTTGCCCAGGGACACAGGAAGGCTGTCACCTCCTCTGCTTGTAGTTTTGTCATAGGTTTCTCTGGACCCTGGGTGTATGATCCAGCTTTGGGTGTGGTGCTAGTCCATTGGCCAGTCTGGTTCTCTCTGTACTGCTTGGTTCCGAGATATGGAGGAGGCCAGTGGTAGAGAGGTGTAACAATAGACCCACCTCTTAGCATCCAGAAAACCATGTTACCAAATTAAGCTTGCCAAATTAAAGCTGAGTGCTCTCATTCCCCAGTGATAGCAGAGGTTATTCACTCCTTTCTGATGGTGCTCTTTGCTCCCTCCCCTTACTCCCTCTTGCAAATGGATTTGTCATGAAATATATATATTGTTGTTGAAGGCTGATAGAAAAGGATGTTTTGTATCCATGATCATACCCAAAATTTTGTACTCATTTGGAGCTTGGATGCCTGTACTTCTGTGAAATTTCTGTCTGGTGAAGTATCAACAATGGCGCATAATGCAAAGAGCACTCCAGGCTTTGATTCAGAATTCCTGTATCCACTGCCGACACAAGAAGTAGCCTTTCAAGCCTAATTAAGCATGTCCGGGCCAGCTATACAATCTAGGAAACATCTTTCACCAAAATAGAGTTTATTAGGGTGACAGCGATCTTGCCAGATGGCACAAATTAAACTTTAAGGTAATAGATGAGATAATGTTTTAGATTTTGCATTTCTATAATACTTGAGGGTCCCAAAATTTTATATAAATAGTTAGTAAATCCTGCATCTAATGTAAACTTCCCTATGATATATGGAAATATTAATAATCTTATCTTGCATATGGGGAAAATGTGGTGTGTGTGTATGTGTGTGTGTGTGTGTGTATGGCCCCTTTCATCTCGAGAGACGGTGGTTAGCAGCGGTGGTGAGGATCTATGGGCAGTGTTTGAGTCTGCAGCTTCTCTCATGACTCATCTGTCCAATATTGGATTTGCATGGTCGATTGCAATAACTGTATGTCAGTCTATTTCTGAATTCTTGAGTCTGAGAGTTTTTCCTTCTAAGACAAAGTTCTTTTGCATGGCTTGCACATATACTATTGAAGGATGATGTGCCCTGCCATAGCAATTATGGCCAAGTATTTTGATCTGATGATGTAGGTTCTCAGAATTTTGGATTGATGTTGAATTTTTTGTTGTCAAAAGGTAAGTCAGTGTCAGAGCTAGGAATTGAACTAATTTCTTTTGCCTTTTTACTGTAACTGGTAGACAATGTTTCCTCACTGTACTATAATAAAGGTAACATCCTGGCCACAATGCAACAATCTTGTCTGAGAGTAAACATGTTATATTCTTTGTAGAAAATTACCAAGTTACCATTTCTGGCTGGGACTTCCAAAGGAGATTCAGGGACAGACACTGAAGTCCACCAAATTTGCATCAAACTCCTTTGAAAATCCCTAGACGAGAGTCTTACATGATATTGTTTGTAACTGATATTTTTATGATTTTTTTTAAAAAATGCCTTCTCTTTTGCTTTTCTTAAAATGATTTTGAAATCTCATGTTCCAGAGTATAAGGCACAGCTCCTCCTTAATAACATTTATTTTTATTCAATTTTATTGTGTCCACAACATGATTATATAAACAATAATTTGATTTAGAAAGCCTTCTTTTTCACAGCATTGCTACCACTTCAGCAGTGCTACTACAGGCGGCCTGTAGATAAATGATCACCAGAAAACTTCACAAAATTAGTGTTTACACTTAATCTGGCAATGAACTATAATTTGATTGGTAAAAAATTCATTTGGTGTACCTCTGCCCCTGTACTGCTGGATAATGAAAATTTATATCTATGTTTCAGACATCTGGGGAGGATGTGACAGCTTTGGGGCTGAATGAAAGATTATGCCACAGTGACCCCTGTCAGCATTTCCTCACGGACTGGTTACCCGAAACCCAACGGCAGTCAGATTTTTTTTCCACCAGAGCAGACTCTCATTTTATTTTGGAAGGTTAATGACACTGTAAATCTAATAGGCCATTTTAGTGCCATCATGTGGGTATTAAAAGTCATGTGACTGGTCAGGATACCTTATGGGGTGTTTTGGTATTGTCTCATAGTGGGAATGGCAGGCTGTTATAAGGCTATAAGAGCTGGGCATGTTTTCAATTACTTGCAAAGACAGAGCTGCTTTTAAATTAATTTGAAATCTCTGCCAGTGGTTTTGTTTGCCACCTCTCTCAGGTTTTCTTTAATAAGCTCCCTGTATTAGATTTGCCTTGGTTCTCACTAGCAATAATTTCATGATTACCAAATACATTACATTTTACAAAGGTATCTTGTGTGATACCAGAGAATATCCTCGAGGCACAGGATTTATGAGAGAGGTGAGATTACCTCCAAACTTTAGTTTGTCTATTCTCCAGTCCTCTCCTCTTTAGAGTTTCTCTCTATTGTTTTGCTGTATATATATTTTTACTCCCTGCTTCTGTTGGTGGCACCAGTACCGTACCAAGTTCCTAGGCCTGTTTGTTTCCAATCTGCTGCTTCCTGGCCTTCAGCAAAATTAATTCCATCTCAAAGGCTTTGTGCCTGTCAATTATATTGGAGAAGCACTCAAAGCCTTTTGGGGTGTACTAGGGTCATTGTGGGTAAGCAAGGAAATTAAGACAGGCTTGGTCGCTCTGAACTAACAGATAGGATATCTGAAGCTAGAGTGAACAGAAGATGGTATAAGTTCTCTGTGAAGAGAGGTGTAATTTGAAATCGTGTAAGTGGAACTAGAATAAACCAAGAAGGAGAAGATCAATTATTTCAGATGTTGGTTCATTCTCATAAGTAAGTTTCAATTAGATAAAATTCATCCATTCATTCTCAAGTATTTAATGGTGTTCCTGAAAATATGGCCACTATAAATGCATTAGATTAGATTACATTCATGCCCACATCACTGCTTAGAATGTTCATTCCAAATGTACTATTTTTCTTTGCGTTTACCACGCAAGATTTTCTTTGGGCCCTTCTATAGTCTGTTTACTGTGGGAGGAGAATGTCCCAACATGTAAATATGTAAGGCAGTTTATATATGCAAACAGTGTCATAATAAAAACAGCTTCTTCTTACTTTCCACACACCAGTGTTTTACAAAGAAGTAATAGTGTCTGCCATTTCCTGTGGATAGCTCCTCACGGTTGCTGACCAGCACTCAGGAACAATCAAAGTAACACAAAGACTCCATTGTAGGATTTATACTGATGCTGAAGCAGGGCTTTGTTGTGTGAATGTTCCTACAGTGCTGGCATGATGACTATATATATCTTATTCTCCCTCTTTCAGCACTTTACACCTTCTACTTCAGTGTCCACCTCTTTCCCCTTTACTCTGCACTTGTTCTTTGAGATGATGTTAACAGGGTAAATGAGTTAGCATCATTCACTAGGCTGGCGAACAGTAGAGTTTCCATGGCCATTTAAGTATCCCCATCTTCACATTGCTCTCTGTCTCCTGCTGGTTTTCTATTCCTGTTCCTCTTGGGCACCCAGATTGCTTCATCCTCCTCTATATTTTTTCTTTCTATTCTCTTTATCACCCAGCATCTGTTAACTCACAATTACTTAATACATCAGTATAAGGACAATTTCAGACACTCCAGTGCACAGCTGAGCATCTGTCATAGGTTCAACTGCTAGAAGGTCCAGCATAATTGTGGGGTAAATCCATCTAATGCCCACAGATGATCATTCCTGATCTTGAGAGATGCATTTAAATTCCAAAGGAAGGCCAGCCACCATATTTGTAGTCCAATGGCATCTGGAATTGGATTTTCTCTGTCACCTTCCTCAAAGTGGGGAAATGACCATGTAGTTATTTTGCATTCTTCTTTGAAGAGATGATATCTGCAGGAAACAGTGGACCTGTGTGTTTAAGAATTGTTGGAATCTCTTTTCTTTTTTGCCAGTAAAGACTTTTCTTTTGCTTGTCAGGGATATCACCCTTGCCAAACAACCAAAACAGAGAGGAGTGTGTAGATACATTTTGTCTCATGCTACCATACATATCTGAATGAGAATAAAAACCTAAATCAAACCCAGTCAGAAGGAATAGGCTATTTGGACCTTGTGCCTTTTGCTCTCCCTGTCAGAAGGTGTAGGGAGATGAATCCAGACTCCCTTTTCTGCAAAGGCTGTAACATTTTTATGGCAGCCTGCTGAAAGAATTAACAATAGAACTGTCAGACAGAGGACTCACTGGCCAGGGGAGGCAGACGAAAGCTCCCAACAACTCTTCAGCCCAAGATGCTGTCCTTACATTCCTTGTACTCAGCCCTATAGGTATGTTGTGAAGTCAAAGTGGTGGCCAGGACCTACTTGGGTGCTCCAGGCAGATAGCAAAATCTTGGGTGCTCCAGGCAGATAGCAAAATCTCTCAATACTTCCTTAAGATTCCTCGAGGGTGATATGCCTGCGGCATAGGCACATCTGAGCCCTAAATAGAGTACCACAGGGCAAGATTCTGGAGAAGATGACATCAGGCAAAGAAGGAGAAGAAGGAAGGAATACACAAAATAGTGTTATGTGCCTGTGTGGATGGTGCTGTATTTATCCTCTGACTTTATTTCATAGTTGTTTATTGTTTTTGTTACTGGAAATTAAAAACAGAGAACAAACAAGCGAATATATTTTCATTCAGCAGGGCCCTAAAGTATTTTTGCCAGTATTATTTATATAGAAAGATCACCTTACCTGCCACCATGTTGCAGTGCAGCAGTGCACAGTCACCCCATACAATGTTTTGGGACAAAACGTAAAGGACTGTGCTATATCCAACTGACATAAGTACCAGAGAGGTAGCTGTGTTAGTCTGTAGCTTCGAGAACAACAAGGAGTCTTGTGGCACCTTATAGACTAACAGATATTTTGGAGCATAAAAATATCTGTTAGTCTGTAAGGTGCCACAAGACTCCTTGTTGTTCCCAACTGACATAGTGAGGGGAGTTCAGAAAGGTTGGATGTAATTACCCAGATTGGTATTCGTCCAGGATACCAGTGACAACACTCATACGATTGTGGCAAATGTCCTGGAATCTCCTATGACCCCAAGGTCAAGACCTCAGTTTTATGACTCATATGAAAGACAGAACCTTCAACACCACAGTGTTCTTAACACCAGGCCAGTTAATTGATCCAGTACTGACTTGGATGGAGGAGTACTGCCTACTGCATTACCTCAAAAAATAGGCCCTACAGGGCTTTATGGGGCTTCCAGTACAAATAACTTTGCCTTGCTTATGATATTTGCCACACTTGAATCTGAGTCAGGAGATTGAAATTCAAAAAAAGTTTTAATGGCCATTTTATTACATTATTTTAAACATGTGTTTGCTATTGAGGTCAATGGCTCCTAAAAAGTGATAGTTCTAATATCCTGTTGATTCATTCTTCCTCTGACACCCTTTTATGACAGGCAGAATTCTTCAGATGAGATAAAATGTTAAGGGTGTGTTTAAAAATATATTCCAGGGACAAAGCAGTAATTTTATTTTTCATGGTTATTCTTGTTTTTTCTCTAGATCTTTCCAAATATCAAATCTGCAACTCTGAAAAGTTAGTTTGAGTTCTAGTCTCTCTGAATATCACAAGCACTTATACTTTTTCTTTATACTTCTGTGGTTTTTTAAAACTCATTTCCACAATGTCTTCCACATGACTCTCACCAACCTTCAGATTCGCAGCCAATAGTACCACGTTTCATGTTAGCATGATTTAAATATGTATGCTACCACTTCCATTCACTAAATTCACTCTCATAATATTTAAAAGAAAAAAAGCCCAAGTTAGAAAAATTTGGAAAAAGAGTTTCTGGTGAAAATGCTGGCATTGCCTTAACTATAATTAGGCTTCGAAGAGTTGGATTTTATCAGTAAACATCAGCCATCTTTGATTTCACTGCACATAACACAAACAGACGAAAACATATTTCCATTGAGGATAATAGGAATTCACAGATAATCAAAGTAAGGAGAAATGCTGTTTGAGTATGATTTAAGGACACTTACTTTGTATATTTTGACATGTGATATTATCGATTTGTGTTTTAATGGTTATACAGCTTTTACATATTGAAAGTCAACATCTACTGTCAGTACATAATTATTGTCTGACCCTAATTTCCCAGAACTGTGCAACTATAAATAAAACAGCTTAATATCAATATTATTCCTATAAATTATTTTAAAAAATTAAATTCTGATAAGCTTAATTGTAACTGGGAACTACTATGCATATATATTATGTGTCTGAGAGAGACTCTATGTCAGTGGCTCGCAACCAATGGTACATGCATCCCTGTTGGTTCATAGATGTCTTCCAGGTGGTACACCAATATGTAGATATTTGCCTAGTTTTATAACAAGCTACATAACATACACTAGCGAAGTCAGTATAAACTAAAATTTCATTCATTGACTTGTTTATACAGCTCTATATGCCATATACTGAACTACAAGTTCAATTTTTATATTCCACTTGATTTATTTGATAATTATATGGCAAAAATGGGAAAGTAAGCAATTTTTCAGTAATACTGTGCTGTGACATTTTTGTATTTTCCTGTCTGATTTTGTTAGCAAGTAGTTTTTAAGTGAGGTGAAACTTGGCAGTGGGGAAGGGGATGGTGAACAGGACAAATCAGACTTGTGAAAGGGGTATAGTAGTCTGAAAGGGTTGAGAGACACCAAACTATTTCATGAATTTTTGAGAATAGCATTAAGTGGTCTTTATTTTACATAAATAAATAATTGATTTTATGGAGGCGATGATATAATAATGTTAATTACTGGGAGCACTCGGAGATGGGAATACTTAGATACAGGCCTAGGTGGAATTTGTTCAACTGACTAATTGTTTCATTGAGACACTCAAGTAACGTACTTCCAGTAATTCTTTGGATAATGCAGAGGTTATTTGTAAAGCAGCCTGAGAGGTGTATTTTGCCCTCTATACCAGATAACATTAGGCAATGCTGAATACATTTATCAATAGTTATAAAATCTAATCTGTCATTCTTAAATGACTGCAATGTCAGTTTCATGATTGGGAAAATCTGTAGCATTCCTTGCCTATGAGCCTGATCCTGAGCACTGCTGATGTGCTTTGAAGTTGCAGGTGAGCAGCACCTATCAAGATCAGCCCTGTAAGGTTGTGATTCAACCTGAATGTTACACCTGCAATAATTCCTTTCTGTTCTGGGCACCTCCTTACAGGAAAGGAATGGAAGGGATTTTAGAGAAGAGCACTAGGTTAAATATAGAGTTAAATATTTATAATTTGGCAAACTGGCCATTATAAGGGGATGTGCACAGTGTACTAATAGCTGTTATGTGTTAATATCAAGAATTAGTTAAGATAATGCAACAATTACAACAGGCATTGATATGAAATTAGAAAACTGAGTGAAAAGGAATCTTCCTGACAGTGTAATTGATCAACCAGGGGAATAATCTCCCAAAGAAAGAGGAAGGAGACATGTGGCACATTAAAATTAGGCTAAGCAAAACTAAATATATATAACAGGACACCTGGACTGTCAGAGAAAGATTCGAGGGTATAATCAGTCTCACATCTTTACCTTCTCTGGTTCTATGACATACTGTATTTGTTACTCAGTGCAAATTCCTATCTACAAGTTAGATTGCAGTCTCTAGACCAAGGATCAGCAAACTTTTTAAGGCAGGGTGCCTAAATTTGACCTTTTGACTTCTATGTTCAGTCCCAGTCTGGGTGATACTTTTTAAAGTTACTAATGGTCCTACTCACAACAGCTTCATTTAATAAATAAATGAAGTTGCAGAGCTTTACCGTGTAGGTGGTGGTTGGTAGCATTAGCTGTCCTTTTGTTAATCCACAGGTAAGGATGGCTTTGAGCAAGCTTCTGACTGCATGGGGGAGGAGGAGCAGGGCTGAGCTCCCACCTCACATGCCAATGAAAATCGGCTCATGTGCCACTCTTTGTACCTGTGTTGGGGGTTGCTGACTGCTGTTCTAGACAGGTAGATGAAACGTGAGGATGGCACACACTAACATCATGTAAAATCCTTGCATTTAACTGCAAACCCACCTGATGTATTATTTTCTCCTCTAGATGGGAATAACTCTCTGGGATCCCATCTTGAGGCATTACCTTGGATTTTCCATCAAGGACAGGGGGAGTGTTGCAGCCACTTGGTAGTGGTTGGGGTTTCTACTCTTCCATCTCTGTGCACTATTCCCTTGTCTTAGTATCCATGTCGGCCTCAGAGTTTGCATTTTCTGCTGAATAGTGAGGGTCCTGCAGGAGGTAGTTTCACATCTTGTCTGTAATAATGTGTGCTCTTTGCCCCTACAGGATAGGGGGGAGCAGAATCGGGTGGAGACCTGACAGCCCTTGCCATGCTCTCCCACCCCATTCCCTCTTGTTCTTCAAAATCCAAACACTATGGAGACTATGTGATTACCACAGGCTCATGAGAATGTATAGGAACAGGAGCCTCAAAGGGGAGCATGGGCTCCACACTTAGTCGTAAGTTGATGATGTATCTCATTTACCCAATTCTGTGGAAATTAATCTATCATGAGGTAGTTTAGACACCTGGAAACCATCTTGCCACAGTGTGGCCAGCCTCCCATTCAACAAGCCCTGCGGCATTCATTCTTCTTGAAGGTGTCTGAAGTAAGACATGGGGGCCATCCACTCTTCCTGCTTTAAATCAGATGAATGCTGTGGCTGGAATTTTCAGTACAGGACAATTTTGGAAAAAGGAGCCATCAGGTGGCTGTCATCTTGACAGATAGCAATCATATTATTTCTGTTAGCTTGGGTGACAACAGCCCTGACCCAGAACTCATTCCCACTTTAAAGTAATGTGTTATGGGGAGACCAACTCACTTGCACCTAGCTCAGTGTTCCCAAAACTCCCAATCTGAATGCTAGAAATTTTGTTTGTAGGTACATTACAGTAGATGCCTCGCAATAATAACAAAATGCCTTAGCTTTTTAGATGTCATGTTATGAGAAAGTATGAAGCATAAATCACATCAACCTATTTCTGGTTTTAAGCGTTCAGGATGCATTTGTTTGAAATCAAGAGTCAAATTCCCTGGATCAGAGTAAATTGTTAGGTGCCAACTGTGGCAGAATGCCAGCCTTTGAACTAATACCCATTATATCTAATGTAATCCATGTGCAAGAACTTCGTATCCTTCCAAAGTGGTTTCTTTTAATTGGTTTTGCAAATTAACAATATTAGGCCTCCTGTAGAATAGAAAGTGAATTACTCATTGTGTCCTTACTTTATCCTAAAAGGAAGACTATTGTTCTTTTGTAATGAAATGGTATCGGGGGGTGAGGTGAGGAAAGATAGCAATGGCAGGTAAAAGGAATCATATCTGGCGGTCAGGAATGTTTAGTGAGGAGTTTTAATTTTAAGACTCAAAATCAATTAGTATAACTTCAGCAATGAAGTCTTAAAGGGAAACTGACTTGGCTCTATCTTCTAAACTTTACTGAACCAGTTTGAGTGTCTGCCAACTATCATTGTTCTGCGAGAAAAAGGACTTGAGGAAACTGCAAGTCATACTGAAGAGTTTATTATAGAAATGTTTTAACAAAACAAAACAGAAGAAAAAAGGATTTCCATGGATTCATGTTTAAATTCTTCATAACTGATTCATCTCTGACTCACCATTTGCAAACACAACTAGTTTCACACACCATATAAAACTGATTGTTTAGAAGTACGGTTACCTTTCAGAAGATAGATGAAAGGTAATTGGTTTCACTGAAAATAGCTTATGATCTTCAAGTACTGGGCATTAGCTGTTTGCTCTTTTTCCTTAGGAAAGAGGAACCGCGTAGTATGAATAATTAAATGAAGCAGAATTATTATAAGTAAATGATCTTCAAGTCTCTGTAATATGTTGTCGTGTGTTGTGACAACTAATTATGAAGGTGTGTTCTTGTTATTATGGTAAGGTTGCTTTGCAGTTGCCATTCCAAATCCCAGTTTGGGTGAATTTGTAACTGGACCATAAACTTTCATTGGGACTGTATCTTGGCATATAAAGCTACAACCCAGAGCTATTTTTTTAAGTCCCCAGCAGAAATATCAACATAATCTGTTGAGTTTTCCTTAGGCATTCAAATATAAATCACTCGCTAACCGGATGTAAGATTTTCCCCTTCATACCATAAAAACTAATCACTGCTTTTATTTTAAAAGATGTGGAGAACAATGCTGCAAGCCTTCCATATCTAGAAACCCTCTCGGTGTCAATGGGAGTTCCATGTATCGCCATGGGAATCAAACCTTCTTTCCTGATAATATTTGTGTTTGAGAGATCAAGCCCATACTTTGGGACATAGTTTCTCATGTAACATAATTATTCTGGTCCTGTGCAAAATCTAAAGCTAGATATAGAATTTTGCAACCTAGCAGTAGTGTACCTCCAATAATACTACTCTGTTAGGATTTTGAGTACATTTGTCATGGTGTGGGACACCTACATGGATGTTCAAGAGAATGAGAGACTGAACAAGGAGCCTTCTTTCATTGTGCCTCATTCACGTACAGCGACCAAACACGATCAGAATCCATATGTACTTCGGACACGAGGGCAATCCCCACTCTAGGACTGCAGACCAGATCAACAGGACAGGGAGAAGGAAGAGTTGGCAGTGAAAAGAGCAGATTACACACAGCATGATTGTAATGGGTGATATGGCAGGTGTGGTTCATTTGTAAATTTGCAGCTCAAGGAGAAATTGTGGATGCCTGAGGCACAATCCCCTCTCCATCTTATGTTCGTATAATGTGACTGTACAAACAAACCCCAGTGCTGGACTGTGTCTAAAAATCTAGTCTCAATTATGAATTTACCCATCATGGTTTGGTTTTGAAGTTAGCAAATCAACCTTACCAAATTACTTTCTCCTGAAAAGGGAGAAGTGGAAAAATGTCATCATCGATGTTCCCAAAGCTTTTGGTATCTTTATACCTGTAGCAGTATAATACCTAGTACAGGTACAGGTACACTGGTAGGTATAGCAGTAGAAATATGGTGTGTTGACAAGCACTTCCGTGCAAATTAATTTCTGGGTCTGATATACAGGGATAAAATTTGGATTTATTTAATCTTTATATGTACCTCTGTGTCTTTTGTTTATTGGACAGGTTCTTAATCTTCAATTGTTTTTATTGGTTTGTGTCATGACACCAATGCTATTCCAATCAAGTGCTACAGCTGTGAGTTCCTCTTCACCTTCTGCCTGCTATCACCATATTGGTGCCCAATATTGCAGTCCCTTGGTTGTAGGGACTAGGTTGCACTAGTGTTCAGATATTGATGGGTGCTCTACAAATTTTTAACAAAGATAGACTAAAAGTACACTTGAAGCCAATCCAATTTCCAGTCTACAGTGATCTAAGTAGTGGTGCTTAGTTATCGTTATGATAAAATTGTTAGTGCCTGTTAAAGGTGGCTATTCCCTGGAATATACGTATGTATATATACTCATACACATTCAAGATATTTTGAAATGCACTGGAAACTGAGAAAGCACCTGCCCATTCTCTGCCTAGTTTAACTGTTATCAGTCTCTCACTTCCATGAGTCTAAAATTCATGCTGCCCCAAAAGAGGGATAAATAAGAGCAAGTCAGTTTTCACCCTCCAGCCACAGACGGAAGAAATTATTTCAAATAAAATATATCATCTTGAGCAGGAGCAGATGGAATAGTTTCCTATTGAAGTTAGTCTCCCAGCTGACAGAAGAAATTACTGAATTTTCTACACTAGACCAATTAAGTATCCTTCTAAAGCCACAATTGCAGTAAATACTCTAATAAGCAAAGGCACTTAATAATGTGTTAGTGATGAACTATTTAGTGATCCCAGAACATTTTAAGGAGAGTAAAAGATAACAAAAACCCATAGGATGTGATCCTGGCCCTATTGAACATATACTCAGCTGATGGAAATGGGTTTGAATTTCCAGGTGAACATCATGATTTCAGTGAAGCAACATCCATTTACCAGCCAAGGATTTGTTCCTGTGACAGGACTGTCTCAGACTTCAATGGAACCAGCATAAGACGCTTCATTTGTTCTTTATTAGGCAAGCATTACTGAAAAATGAAATGAAACTATTTTTTTTCTGAGAACATACAATATAATCATTCCCAAACCAGTTTTAAATGACTACTAAATCTAACTTGTCTGTGCTTCACGTAATAATATAGAAAACAACTAAATTACTGCAAAATATTGTAATGAAGTAATAACAATATGACATAAACAAAAGCACATGTATTTTTAAAAAATGAAGTTAGAAAGGAGAGATGCAATAACAGGTAGTATAGTGAATAATAAACACTTCATGAAAATGAAACATTTAGTAGGTATCTGCCCCAATGAGATCAAAGTTTAGTGCTATGAATGGGCAAAGAACAACAAAGCACAACACAATACCATGCAATAGAAGGCACCAGGCTGTCCCATAACCTTGGGTACAAAGGGTATGTGGGACTCACATGGAGTGGGGGTTCATCATTCTCTTCTCTTGCCTTCCTCTTTTGTGGGTAATTCTTGGGATACCGACTAAAGGAATCTAGAAGGGGAGGGAAGGCCATCAATATCATGCTGAACTGCTTCTCCTTCTCATTAAGCACCTTAGGTTAAATATATTTAGGCCTATTCCTGTGACTACTAAATGCTACCTTTCAGGTCTTAATTGTCCTATTTGAAGTCAGTGAGAGTGGAGGGTGCATAGGGTTAGGCCCTGTTGGTTTATTATAAAACGTAGAACATCTGGTAGCAGCAGTTTGAGCCTGGCTCATGAGAGACAGTATGTCATTGTAAGGGACTGAGATGAGTATGTTGTCCAACAGATCTAATAGTTTCACCCTGAGAAACCTTAGGAGAGGTCTGACTTTAATATGAAGATGAAGGTCCTGAGTGTGATACATATTGAACACACAGTCCTTCCTATTCATAGTTTTGAAATTTGAATTCATAGGTGTGTATGGCTCTCCCATACCTGTGTCCCCTCCTCCTTTGTTTTTTGTGAAGACCACTCTTGTGGATCCTCAGTGTCTCCATTGGTAGGATTTAGGGCTACACACTCTTATAAATCTATATCCAAACTTTTTCTGTGTGGTTCAATAGTTTTGCCTTATTATCTAGCGAGAAGACAAGAATTGGGCCTCAGATGAATTTATGCATGAAACTGGAGATGCATGGTAAGAAAATATTTTGTTGTTTTCATATGCTGAATGATTGTATGTATGCATAAAAAGTGCACTATGATGCCAATGCTTTACAAGCAGTGTGATCTGTTGTTAACTTGCTAGGGCCATATTCTGTTGTCCATGTGCATGATAAGTAGTTTTGCTCACCAGATAAGGTACTAATAATGGTGCAGAAATGTGACAGCATATGGCCCTATATTCTTAAGTTAAGGAGTGACTATTGGGAAGTGTTTCCAACCTGAACACCCTTCCTTGGCCTTTCTGGCTCTTCACATTACTCTCCTTTCATATTAATATACTTTTACACTGCCAAACGTGGTGGGGGGAAAAAAGGAGGCAGTTGTTCCAAAGCCTGGCAATTCAAAAGGGTCAGGGGTCACTGCCACGACTACCGTAGGAGCAGAAGTGGCCAGAGCACCGGGGCCTTTAAATCACTGCTGGAATGCTGCAGGCTGGCTGTAGGGGATGGGCCAACATAGCATGGTCCAGGCAGCGCTAAGGTCTGGCTGTCCCCAACTCCGCCCTTCTGTCCAGAGTCCTGCCCCTTCTGTGAGCACACATCCACCCTCCCCTTTACCCAGGAGCCCAGCAAGTCTTTTAGAGCCCCCATATTTGTATATATAGACATCTTTATTTTCGAGTGCATTCACTTGTTGCTCTGTCTAACCCATCTGCACCATTGTTCTTGGCACTTTAACTGAAATCTACCAAATTCATTCTGGCTCATTCCACAGGCTAGAATCTTCATGCAATTTGCAAATAATTTCTAATGCTACTGTCCTCCTAATAAATGAGACGATCCTGATGTTATGTCAGAGGAAAGCCTTTGGAATAGGGGATGGCTGTATACTATGGCATGGCCTGTAAATCATTTTCAAATTAGTATTCTAGGGAAGAAAATGTTTGTGCTCCTGTATAAATTGCCTATGAACACATTTCAAAAACGTACGCTTAATCTTAGCAATGACCATTTTGAAAAATAATTAATACATTCAAGAGGAAGAACTACAGTATATTAAACCGGAGCCCCTAGAAACAGTATAGTTAAGAGTCTGTCAACATTATCGTTATAAGCCCTGGGTTTTTGTTTTTTTTTTTTGAGGGGGGGTTAGAGGGAGTTACAACTGAGTTATAAAATTTCAGATTAGGCATAGGGTTGACATGAATGGTGTCCGTCTAATGTGACATATGTATTGGGTCTGAAGGAGTCTTGGATCCCATGTCAATGGGATATTATTTTGAACCACTGAAAATGAGTTTTAAATAACTGCCTGACTTACATCCAGAAAGGTGAGAGGATTCAAGGTAAAGGCTAAAATGACATTTTAACTTCCTTTGTTGTGCCCAAGTCTCCAGCAATGACTCTACATATACCATATATGCTATAAGAGGTAGGCAGAAGGGGATGAGGTAGAGCTTATCTTAACTGTGAAATTCCTTGCTTTTGTCAGGTCCCCATGACATGACTTTAACTCACAACTTCTTGGTTTAATGTATGTAGTTGGAAGGTTAGAGGTCTAGTTGGAGGTTTATAAATCAGGCCAATTAACGTTATAATAGTATTTTGTGCATATGTGGGTTTACAATAAGATATTCCTAGGATTCAGAAACAGAATTAAAATGACTGAGACATATAAATATGTTGTGCAAATAGCTGTATACTATGTTGCATGCTTGGATTAATGCAAAATATATCCATTTTAAATAATGATCTTTATGCGAGTAATGTAATAAATCTGCATATTCTTTCACATTATGGTTTACAATGGCTGCACTATAGATTAAAAGAGATACTTCCCATATAAATGTCCTTGTGGATTATATGGGTGCATATAAATACTTCTGCTTCCAATTATACCAAACAATGATGACAAACTATTGTGAGTTGCTTGGACAATTGTACACAGCCTGGCTGAGTCACAAGAACCGATCATGCCTGTGAGAGACTGATGAGCAGATGGCACTTAGGGGTGGGGTGGGGGGGCTATTGTTTAGATCAGGAAATGGGTAAATGGTCACAGAACAAAATTCCATAAATATATCTAAACTGAGATATAGTTCCTTTCCAGCTGTAGTGTTTCCAGAGGGGGAACTATGTAAACTATTTAAAACATGAAAACACAATTGTTTGCTCTGTGAAGTTAGAAATTTATCTATAACAATGTTAAACGATTTGAAATGATGGAAACAAATCTATAGGCTTAGCTTGTCTGAGTAGTTCTGGTTTTCCCCATCCTGCTCCTTTGGCTGTTTTATCCCTACTGCTGCTTCTTAGGCTGTTGAACATGCTGGCTTTTCCCACTGAATATAAATTTACTTAATTTGGTGGATGGGTAAAATTTCAAAATATTACAATTGGGACCCATCAGGAATGGAGTTCTACTGAGCAATGTGGTTTAAAATATAAGATCAGCCCAAATTTCATGGGCACGGAAATGCTCTTATTGAAATAACTAACTGAGCTTTATTGTAGTTCCCAGTTTCTAAGGGTCATGAAGGTCCTTGCAGAGGGACCAGAATGTGCAGGGGCCAAGCAGTAGGTCAGCATTCCCAGAATGCTGGGGATCAGCTCTCTAAAGAAGGTTCATATTTCTCAGTGCTGGAAGCTTTTGGAGGAAGGCCCACCGGGGTGGAAAGAAGGGACAAACAAGGCAGTTGCCACTGGTCCCAGTGATTCAGAGGGCCCTGCAACCACCACTACTATTGCAGCAGCTGGATTCCTGGGCCCTTTAAATCACCACAGGAAGGCTGGAGCAATGTTCTGCATAGCTGGGAGGCCTGGGAGGGCAGAGCAGTGCCACACTCTGGGCAGCGCTGAGGGCTTGCTGCCCAGATCCTGCCCCTCTGGGTGCAGAGCTACTTCCCCCTGTACCTCTTGCCCGAAGGCCCACAAAAGCTGTCAGCTCCCCTGTTTGGAGGTCAGGAGCAGTAGAGCAATGGGCTGGCAAATCCACAATTTCATCATCACCATAGTGTCCTGAAGGGACAGAGCCTTCTAAAGTAATAAGCAACTCCACTACCACATGGGAGCCTGAAGGAGGGTTCTAACTCTCCAAACCTCTACCTTGCTTCCCAGGGCATTCACCCTCTGGATTTTAACTCTCACTCATTTTGCTGTGACTCTGGAAGTTCCTTTCATAGACCTGAAAAAGCACAGTGTGGCTCCAAAGTTTCCCTTTTTCTCACCAACGGAAGTTGGACCAATAAAAGATATTACTACACCCACCTTGTCACTCACAAAGAAAATTCCATTGCCGTGCCTGACTTCAGCCTGATGAGAAAAAAAAGTTTCTGGAAACAAATGTAATCCCTTATATATCAATACTTCTGCCTAGGCTTCTTCACCCTGCAAACTAAGATATTTTGGGTCCAGTTCTGCTCTCGATATGCCAATTTAAGTATAAAATTACCCCAGGATTATACCAGTGTAGATAAGGGCAGACTGCTCCTTTTTCCATGTGCCTGGTAAGGACATCTTGTTTCAGCAGCAAACCTGAAAATTTAGAGGACAATCAGCTGCCCTCATTAAAATTTGATAGTTTTAAATGTATGGGATCTGGCTGGCTTCAGTGCCTATATATTCCCAAAGTTCAAGGGGTGGATTTGCTTGAGCCCAGCTCACATGGAGAGTCCAAGTTTTGTAAAAATATATCTGCTAATATACTGCAATTTGGTGCAAAAATATATCTGCAATTTGATGCTTTCTTGAGAGTTGCTTTCTCTTATGCTAAGATTCTAGTGAGACAAAGCTCTAGTTGAACAGTGTTACTGAGTTCATATAAATACTGATCAGTCGGAGAGTTATGTGACTTTGGGTGATTTCTGGCATATCCTTATTAACTTTCTTATATATCATGACTGTAAAACCCACTTAACTGGGATCAGAGTTAGGCCCAACTGTTTCATTCCTATCCTTTTTGTTTCTTCCTGTTCTATGCATTTCTAAGATGACCCAGAAGTAGTGATTACAGTAAATTACAGGAGGCAGGCAGCAGCCATAATTAAAAGGTTATTATCAATAAACAATTTAACCGCAAAAGCTCAGAACCCATCTACTACTTGCCAAGAATAAAAGCTTGGAGGCTCCACATGCCATTGAACAAACAGTCCACAAGGAGTCACAGTAAGCACTGTTAATGTAAATAAACAATCTCAGTGTTGAGTGGATAAACCAAAGCCAGGCTGTAAGTGACCAAAGAAAAGTGGGAAAGAAGAATTCAGTAGGCAGGAAATCTTTGTAGAGGTTGCACGTTTAAAAATCAAAAATAAATAGTTCACAGTTTGATACAGCCCCAAATTAAGTGTATATCAAAATACCGCTTAAACTCTCTATATTGTGTGTTTTTGAGGACTGTTTATAAGTTGAAAATAAAGTCATATACTGGGAGAAAAGTTGAATTGGGCGTAGAGTTAAGCCATTGTTATGGCTCTTGTTTTCCTATGATGAATGAGCAATAGGTGAGTATTACGTCCACTGTGATGATGTATTCTAAGGTTTGTGTTTATAAAATGAGCAGTAGACAGGTACAGCTTTATGCATCTAAGATGTGTGCATGCAAATGGTTTCAGCGCTCCCCGTCCCAAGCCCCCAAAATGTATGCATGCATTTTGCTCATGATTTTGCAGAACTTTACCCAATGGAAGTTTTGCTACTGATGTCACTAGGAGCAGGAGCAACATCATTATTTCCTGGGCAAGTTGTCCCCCCATCTTTTTTCTTAATCTGGCAATAAGACTAAAAAGAAGGACTAATATTTGAATAAGAAGGTTTGTGATTCCTCTTGTACTCAGTCCTGAAATACTTAGTTTTTAGTCAGGCAAATTTCCCATTAAAGTGATTCAGATAAGGGCAGCAGAACTGGGACCTAAGCATAGAAGTATCTGTAGAGAGAAGAAAAAAGATAAAATCATAGGATGAATATTTTTGGTTCTGTGCATGCAAATTAAAATAACAAAATACAGCCTGCCAAATATTCCCATTTTTGCAGAGTAAAAAATGGGTGACATTGATATACTGATTTGTTTTATCCATAGTGGGTGCGTCTACACTAGCTGGCTACTTCAAAGTAGCTAGCACAATGTCAAAATAGTACACCTCACGTCTACACGTGCTGTGAGCTATTTCGATGTTGAAATCGATGTTAGGCAGCAAGACGTCGAAATCGCTATTCCTATCCGAAGATGAGAATAGCGTCCTACTTTGACGTTGAACGTCGAAGTAGGGTGTGTGTAGACAATCTGTGACCTGCTACGTCAAAATAGCAGGGTCCTCCATGGCGGCCATCAGCTGAGGGGTTGAGATACGCTCTGTCCAGCCCCTACGGGGCTCTATGGTCGCTGCATGCAGCAGCCCTTAGCCCAGGGCTGCTGGCTGCTGCTGCTGCTGCAGCTGGGGGTCCGTGCTGCATGCACGGGGTCTGCAACTGGTTGTTAGCTCTGTGGATCTCATGCTGTGCAGGCTGTGTGTGTCTGGGAGGGGCCTTTTAAGGGAGTGGCTTGGGGCTTTGCTGGCCCCTTATTTTGACGGGGAGCACTTGTATGTGTGGACGCTCTGCATTTCCTTCCGGCGCGGCTCCTTTCGACATTCTCCGTCGCTACTTCGATGTTGAACGTCGATGGCACCAGCCCTCGAGGGTGTGTAGACAATACGCGTTGAAGTAGCCTATTTCGAAGTTCTTACGTCGAAATAGGCAGCTTCGATGTAGTGTGCTAGTGTAGATGTAGCCAGTATGGTAGTATTATTATTATTGTGTAGACCAAATCTGACAGGGTTCAATGTATAGATTTGGCATCTGTCTTTTACCTGCCATAAAGATTTTCACCATATCCTTTCAGAACCTATATTAGATTCTGCATTGTGTGATTTTTCAGTATTTTGTCTTTCAGCCTGTCCCTATCCTGCTGGTTTTTTGCTTAGGTTCTTTAGTCTGTGCTGCATTTTCTCAGATTTTCTTAATTCCTCTTTTTTATTTTTATTTTTTTAGAGAATCCCAAATCTTCTAAGAAACCCTCATACTGTGTCCCCTAGCTACTTAAAAGTAATTAAGGGGAAAATAACAGTTTTTGACATCCATCCTTTAATTTGAAGTTATGTATAGATTGGCAGAGGAAGGAGAAAGCAGTGCTTTGAGAGATTAGTCCTTAAATTTTGGTTTAAGAATGGAGTTATTAGTTGAAATAATATGAAGTGGGTCCATTTTTTCTGACCTAAGTAAAGTCTAGCCTAGTCAATTATTACTGCAGAACAGGGAACCAGAGAAGAGCTTTGAATTGTTCAGACCCAAGCTGATTTAAGTTTGGATGGGGTTGAATAAGACATCAGTTAAAAATAATGAAGTCTTTGACCTCTGTAATGAGAGAGAACATTTACAGGGCTTTTCCCTATACATCTGATCCTGTTTAGTTTATTTCATGACTTAATGATGCACTGAACGTTCTTGTGGAGGTCTTGATAATAAATGTGTTTAAAGACTTTAAAGGCAAAATATCTTTAAGATTTTTATGTTTGTTCACTTTGATAAGATTTCAAAATAAGGAAGGTAAACTAAGGCCAAGATCCTGCAGCCAGTTACTGTACCGCCTATGGGGTTCTGTGTGGCAATGTTCCTGAGTACCGCATAGAAAACAGACTATATTACTTTAATATTTTTCCCTTCTCTTCTCCATAAGTGTAACTGCTGATTTATGTCCATGGGTGTTCCATGTACAAGGGAAGTTAAGAAGAGCCTTATTAATGTACCTGATGTATATGCTACTGAGCATCTTGCACATGCCAAAGAAATGTGTTGGGTTCTGGCCACTGAATACAAGAATTCCTATCATTTTCATGAAGAGTCAGGCTGTTTCTTTTCAAAACTTTGGAATATTTTCTGACGTTAGAAGCAGACCTTATCTGTACCACCCAGGCAATATCTGCAGATGAATTTTGACTGAGGGAAGCACTACACTAGACCTCAAAGCTGATCGCAGATATGCAATTCCAGTTGCGGCAATTGTATAGCTGGAATGGACATATCTACTATTGACTTATCTGGCTGTGCTCACTGAGGAAGATTGATGGGAGAAACTCTCGCATCATCCTCCCTTACTTTTCACAAGAATGAGGCACGCAGGTGTCAACCGTTGACCTCTGATAGGTACACCTCTTGAGGCACACTATCTACACTGCTTCGTCCTTGATTGGAGGTATGAGATCAGGTAGTTATATTCTCCTGGCCTGTTCCAGCAGTTAATTATTGCCACTTGTCCCTGCTGTTCCGCTCGGACTGAACTATTCTGAATTCTGAATTTGCTTTAACGTTGAACTTGTGGAGATGTCTTTAGCCTCAATTCTTAATTATCAGTTCATTGTTGTGTCACTGGCACCTCTTACACTTTCTTTTTGCTTGCTTAGTATACAGAGGCCTAGTAGTATTTGCACTAACTTAAACCCAGGAGCATGCCTTTATAAATAGTATATTCTGTGCTGTCAAGTTTCCGGAGACTCTAAAATGGGCCAGCTGGCTTTTAAAAGTGCACAGCTTGAAATGGTCACTTGTATTTTCATCTGACTTGCTTTTCAGTTGAAAATGGAGTGTTGATCAAATTGACCAGACTCCAAGGTTGGTGGAGATTGTAACACAATGTGACTTCAACAAGGAGAGAGCAGATTGCTGACTGATACTAGGACAGAGGACTTTTTTCCTGCATGCTGTGATGTTTTCTTTTGAATACTATAATTCTTTAACATAGAAAGAAGCAGTAGTCTTTACTAGCTGATTTGCTCAACAGTGTAATACACTCCACTATCTATCAACCAGGTTTAGCTCAGTGGTTTGAGTATTGGCCTGTTGTTACACCTAGGGCTGTGAGCTCTGTCCTTGAGGAGGCCATTTAAGGACAGGGGGAAACACGTCAGGCATAGTGCTCGGTCCTACCGAGAGGGCAGGGGGCTGGACTAGATGACCTCCTAAGGTCCCTTCCAGTTCTAGGAGGTGTGTATCTACACATAAATGGACTTGCTATTTCAGGAGGACTGCTTATAGTAGAGGCTGATCACATGAGTAAGGATATGCAAGACAAGGCTTTCTGTCACTGATGAAATAAAGCCTAGCTACAGAACATTCACATCACTGATACACTCACTGTTTAATCACATGACTTCTACATCCTTTTTCCTCTGAATCTGTGACAAATCCTTTCAGTGATGCATATGCATGTAGGCAAGAGGGGTGAAGGATTAGGGTGTCTATTTTCTTGATTTCTCTTTCATTGTTTTTGTGCAGCACCTTGCACATTAAGGTCCCAGGCCTGCAAATTCCAATTCCTATTAAAGCAAATGCGAGTGGATCTTTTCCATTACCTTGGAGGGTGAAGGTTTAAAGTTGCTATTGGTGAAAAATAATTTAAATTACTATTAATAAAAATAACAAAGGAGGCAGCAATATAGGGCAAGTTAACTTTTGCATGCTCTTTCTGGTTATTTTTATGAGTGCCAATCTTTGGATGGCTAATTAAGCAATATGCAGAAAGCAGACAACTTCACCAGAAGCAGGGAATCATCCCCTTTCTCTTTAATCTGGTGGTAGAATATTAAGCGGGTGATCCTGGAAGCCCCTTCCAGTTCTTTAGCTAAGCCTCATCACAACCTGATGAATGAGGAAATTATATCGGCTAGCCTCAGATAAAAACAAATGTTTGTACTCTTTACCTCTGATCCCACACACTTTGCACACACGAGTCACATGGGTAATACTGATGCCAAAGTGAGGCTGCTCTGAGAAGGAAAGGGGACCTGGCTCAAGACCCTGTTCACAAACTGTGGGATTTGAACAACTTTTAAAAACTTCTTTTCATCATTCAACCAAATGGACCTAATTTAACAACCCTTACGCCTTAACATCATTCTAGCAGTATTTTTAAAATCAAAACAGTATTTTGTGAACTTTTTAACAGCCTGATAGCAACACACACAGTGTTGGAAGCAAATTATTCTAACTCACCATTTACTGTTATCCTCACTGATCTAGAGAACATAGTTACCTAATCAGCAATATGTAAAACTGTGTTTCTTTGAATGAAGATGTAAGCTGTCAAAGAATTGGTCTACATCCTGATCAATGCAAGACACTTCCTGAAAACTGCACAGGACAAGATTTCCTGTAGTTAACAGCAATAAGAGAGAGGGACTTTAAAAACTACTCTCAATTTGATAACTACAGAATCCTAGCTAAATCTTAGGGATTTAGCCAGCGAACATATTGGTTCCAGCAGACGATGGTAAAGTTAATTAAGGATGATTAATGGAGCATTTTCCTTCCAATGATATCTGTGACAGAACAAAGCTGTCTGAGGCTTGTCAAGCAGAATTTGAGTTGAATGAGTATTTATGTGATCAAATCTGAAGGGCTGCCTCTTGACAGAGCAAGGATTCATCAATCAATTGTACTGACTTGCAGTGGTGGGAAATTGGTCTATCAGCATAGCTATACTCCCATCCCCCCTTTTTTCATTCAATCTTCCCTCAGGCTACAATGCATCTTTAGCTTTTACCTCTGACCACCTTAAGGGCTATCAGAGAAAAGTAAAAGCAAGAGCTAAAACATCTATTACAGTGGTTATTTCTCAGCTGTACTCCTACAATTGATTTCTTTTAAGCAGAGGCCCCGACACTGTAAAACGATGCAAGCCTGTTCAATGAATTAATTGGTTTTAATAAGTTTAGCTGAAGAAAAATAGTGGTCCTTTGCTAGAAAGCTCCCTCTTGCAGAAGGCAACCTGCTTATAAGGACCTAAGTCCATTGTTAACCCTTCTCTCCCCTCCATAGTAAGCAGTTTATTCAAGTAGGCAAAATCCTGTATTTAAAAGACAGCATTTTAAAAAGGGAGCAGATCAGGTACTGCAGTTGTTATGCTTTCAATTAGCTATCAGCATATTCTGCACAAATTGAGTGATGATAAACCAAATTCTACTGAGGTGTATGCCCTCTTCAACCCCACTGATGACAGTGAGTGTAAGTCAGGGGTAGGGGAGAGGGAGAATTTAGTGTTTTTGCATTTTTTAGGCATTAATATTTCAATTGCCTTATTTATAATAAAAAGTATAGCAACATTTGCTTTTCATTGAAAAATTAAATAACAGTATGCTAAAATAGTTTGCACTTGGTAGCAATTCTGCAATTGCGTACCTTATGAATAATGATCCTTTCCTCTCAAAATATTCTAACAATTTTAAAAGTAACAAAATACAGGCTCCATCTTGTCCCAGATTAAATTAATGGTAAGAATCCTGATTTCAGTGGGCAAAATTTTAGTCTTGTTTGTAACAAAAAAGTAACAATTCATCTTTTTAAAAAACATCGGAGGGAACATGTATGCAGTACCTGTCTCTGTTTTGTTTTTAAAATCTCTTGTCCCTACACTACCGTGCTTGGGAATTCCTAGAATGTAATTGGTGCTTTATTTTTAAAGGAAATAGAACCCTAAAAATAAATAAATAAATCCATGTAAGAACAAGATTATCTGTGTTGTATGCTATTAATCATAGATTTTAGTTTTCCTCTGCACATGAAAACTTACAGTTTGATGCTAAAGCGTGGATGTGATCAAGTTTCCAGAAACTTTGGGAACCAGGTTATTGAGGTTTTGTAACTGAGGTGTTAGTAATTTTGTCTTTGTGGTATTGCTTCAGGCTAGCACTACTGCATTATTGACAAACAACCTTCTTTTGTCCCTTGTAGAGCTGACTTGTAAAACGTGTTAATATTGAGCTGAATCTGATGCAAAGATCGCATGCTGGCTTCCCTTTAAAACATATCCCACTGCTTAGGATTTGGACTGAGAAGTCTCGGTCCAGTGGTGAGATCTGTTAGAGCAATGCCTGTCCTTGAAGCAGTGTTCTCTGGCATTCAGAGAGCCATACACTATTTAGAAAGAATTAAATGAAAGCGTCCACTCAAAGGTTGATGTGAATCATGGCCCATGGACATCATCATCCACAAAGATGTATTGCTAATAACTGGAAGATTTTTGACTTGAAAAAACTTCTCCGTCAATTAAGCTTTTGTCTTTGGTCATTAGCCTTATTTTTAAACTTGGGTGCCTAAAGTTAGATGCCCAAATCCCGGTCCTAGATTAGGTGCATAGAAACTGATTTAGCAGGGTGATTCTCAGAATTGATGAGTACCTGCCCTTCTCAGCAATGACTTCTTTGGGCATTCTGAATGCTCAGAATCTTTGAACATCTAGCCAGAGGTATCTATGTTTAGGTTCTGAAATTTGAAAATTGGGACCATTTCTGTAGCTTTCCCAGGAATTCACCTGCCTAGACTAACTCAACCTACTGTCATGAGAGATGTGGGGCCTACTTCTTGATGTACTTGCTCCCAGTGCTAACAGAGTTCTCCATAATTTCATCAGATGGTTGTAGGGAATTTCATTTTTTACTAGTGATGGAAAAATCATTTTAAAGATGTCTTTCATGCAGCTAGGCAGAAGAGCTAACCGGGAAATTCTTGTAGGTGGTAAGTCCAGCTGCTCTGTGTTTGTGGCATCCTTCTCCCCCACTTGGAATGATGATGGCAGACAGAACCTCCCCTGGTTCAGAGAAGTGGGAACTGGAAATACTGCCTTGCCTTAGAAATAGCAGCAGGGACCCTTCTTCTCAGTAGCAAATAGAACAGTGGCAGAGATCCCTTCTACCTCTTGGAAATGTAAAAGCAATATTGGTGGCAGAACCTGAATATTTACTCTGGCAGTCAGGATATATCTGCTTGTTTGGGGGCTGGGGAAAGGTCCATCCTGCTGTTCTTTTCCTGACATACACACAGAGTTATTTGCAATGGGTGCCCCAGAGCAGTGGGTGCTAGCTTTAATGTGCCATGAGATGCAGAGGGCAGTTTACACCTCTGAGAGCAGCTGTCCACAGACACAGGCATGCTTTTCTGCATTGGTTACACCCACTTTATATCTAATGCTTCTTTTTTTTTTTCTCCAACGGTGAGGCTGAAGGACAGAAACTTACAGAACTACATGATTCCAGGCCCTGATACTTGTCCTTTAATCTGATCACAACCATTGAAAAGTATGTTAGCTGAATTTATAGCAACTTTCCATATGCAGAAAGCCTGAAAGGGTGAGGTAGGTGGAAACATCACTGAAGGTGAATATCCCTTCATCAGAAAACACAGCAGAGCAAACTGGTGAAGGGAGGTAAGTGCTGTTAGTGCATCCCTCAGTTCTGGCCCAGGTTCTATGAATACTGTGATTCCTGACACAGATGTGAACAAGGGGTGGGGCTTAAACAATCCCTGCAGGAGTGACCCTGGGAAACACAGTGACGTTGAACGTAACGTAGTGGGAAATGAACCAAGACTCCACCCTTTTCTCACCCCTACCGTCATACGGGCTGTATGGGAGGGAATAAAGGGGTGACTAGCAGCTTCTTTAATCTGACATGCTCAGACTAAAGGACAGGAGAGAGGCACGTGTACGTGTAACTAGAATTCTTATTCTCCTTTAATCGCTTAGGCAGGTACATAGCCCAAGTCAAAGTCTAGCCCCTAGGACACTGTATCTCCATTGCATATGGTGGTCACATGCATTTAAAAGCAAGACAAGTTGTGTATACTCAGTGAATCCTCTCAACTTTATTAGGTGGCCTAACAATGATTATTGTTGAGAGCATTTCTTTCCACTGCTAGATATGAGAATGCCATTTTGTGTGTGCAAGCAAGATTAGAAACCAAATGTCTAAATATTTAATCAATGTTATTTCAAAGAATTTCATTATTTATCTTCTTTATGATTTATATTGTCACATTCTCTGTCTGTAGTTGTGGTTTATCATAAGAGCACATCTGCTGTAACAGCCAAATTGGAACATTCACATGAGATGCGTTTTGATATCATAAACATGACAAAAGATAGATTACGTTTATTCTTTCTCCATGTTTAACCAGTTTAATTTGTTTCCTATGCAGAAGAGGCTCTAAATTTACTTAATATATGTTAGCACTTAGGCATATGGTTAGGAACATGACGAGGGTCTTAACCTCTTCGTAAATAAATGGGAAGCTTCCTGTCTGAGTAAAAGAGAGAGAGAGAATTTATGTCAAACAATCAGGAATTTAATACATGGTGCTCTATTAGGATGTCCAGTTTGTGTACATACTCTTAAGGCATGATTACGAATAACTTCACTTCTTATAAACAATGTGATTGAAGAAATTACTCACAGATACAACAAAAAGGGAAAGAAAGTTAGGAAGCTTTAGTTGCAGCTAATAAGGGAATTACTTTCCCTGAAAAGGTTAAAAAATTAGTGCATTTATTTTTGTTGCCATAATATTTGTCTTTTAAAGTTTAGCTTACTTAAGAATCCAAAAGAAGATGCTGCATTCAGTAAGATTTTAGTGACCTGGGTTCAAAGTTATATCATAGATCCAACATTTTTCCCGACAGCATTGGTTTTAAAGTAACCCTAATGTTAGACTGAATCTGTGAAGTGAGTGAACATATTTATATCACTTTAGTCAGAGCTTTTAGTGATTAGGGGGCTAATCCTGCAACTTGCTGGGCTTCCTTAATTTCCGGTAACTTCAGTGAAAATTCAGAATGTTCAGCACTTGGCCAGATGCTTAGCACTTGACAGGACTGGTGTCTATGCATTTTTTCACATTTCAAGGTCAAGTAGAGGACTTTACATTGCAAGCTAAAGACTCATCCATTTTTCTCTTTTACGGTAAAAGATTTATGTCACATGATTAGAGAGTGTACGATTAACTGTTAAGGAAACAATATTTTGAATGATGTATAAAGCTGTTCCCTTCAAAAGTTATGGTTGTATTTTTTCAGAAATGCTAAATATATATTGTTCCAACAGCATGCAGATCATGAACACTAAAAGTAAATATTAGTCTACTTCTCTGATGAAGATTTAGCACTAAACAATTTTGGGCAAATACATTCATGTTACAGGGTGTGAATACAAATGAAGCATAACTGAGCAAGCCTTTTTAAGCATGAAGTGTTAGTTCTTTTGAAAATACATGTAATACCAAATCATAATCACATTTCTGCTAAGATAATATTTTTAAATTGCAATTGTTTATTTTATTTGAAAAACTAGCTTTTTGATACTGCTTTGTCCATTATGAGGAATTTTACTTCTTTCTCTAAAGCATCTGGCATTAGCCACTGTCTAGGACAGGATACTGAACTAGACAGAAAAGTACTATGGTCTGATGATGAAACAAGATTTTATTCTCTTTCAATGGCCACAGCTTCCGTGAAGTTTATTCACCTCAGTTGTCACGGCCCAGAAGAGTTAAAGATGTATGTACAGGTTGAACCTAATATGGAACTCTTGAACTCACTGGCAACATCCATGATCCGGCATGATTTCAGTTAGCCAGATGACCACTTATCCTGGAGTGTCCAAGTTTCCTGCGATCCCATAAAGTTTGTTTACAGCCGCAAGTCTTGGTTCATAGTGTTCTGTGCTGTTATTTTGCTGTAATTTACCCCAAATGTCTTCTAAAGGCTTGGTAAGCATGGAAGTTTTGGTAATGTGGCAGACAATATTGACTTCCTGTGGTCCAGCAAATTCTCTCTTTGAGCACTGGTCAGGTCCCAAGAGTGCCAGATGAGAGAGGTTCAACCTGTAGAAAGAAAAAAATGTGGTGTAACTAACATGATACATATGTATCTTCACTGTCCCATCATTGGTGTTTGTGTTATTTTCCTGGACTATAGTTGTCCAGCATTGGTATCTATCTTTCTTTAATTGTCTAGCACATTGTTGGCACTGGACAAATATGGACAAAATTCAGGGGTCTTTAATAGAGAAAACTTCCTTTGCTTCAGTGACAAATGTGGCATTTGGCCAACCAATAACAGTTCAGTTCCCACCTAGTATGAGCTGCTGATAAATCCATGCTTACTTAAGCTGAAATACCAGAATCCCTGACTCCCTACATATGTACACTAGCACCAGCAGTGCGGTCCTCCAAATGCCCTGTGTCCTTGGCTTCAGTTCTCCTCTCACCGCCTCTACTTTTCCCCTTAGGATCTCCAGGCTTCCTCTCCTCTCATTAGCTCTATAGGCTTCTCTTTTCCCCCTCTCTGGCTCTCAGACTTTGTCTCCCTGGATTCCCAAGCTTATATTCTTCCCTTTCCTTTCTCCCCAAATCTCCAGTCATTTGTTATCCTTGGCTTTCCGGGCTTCTGTTCCTTTCCTCCTGTTGCCATGGGATGCCCAGGCTTCTGGTTCTTGTTTTCTCTCTCTGGATCTTGCCTCTCTCAAGAGTTAGCAGGCTGCTGCTGCCACCAGCGCTTTGCCCTCACAGTCAGGACTGTCACTCCATAGGCTGCTGTGTGTGCTCCTTCATCCCTAGTCCTGGGTACAACTTTAGTGATTGCCCAGACAGGCAAAGCAGCTGGATTCGCCTGGTTCTGGTGCCTAACCCTTTGTGACCTTGGGGAACACAGGTAAGCTGTATAGGCCTCCCCAGATTCTCTTCTGTATAGTGACGAGAATCGTGCTTATCTGTGAGGAGTATTTAGTTTGTGGCCATCTTTGAGAGAACTTTGAAGATGAAGAATGTAACATAAAAGTTCAAATGCAGGATGAGAGTAATGATGGCAGTGATAAAAATGGGGGACTTGCAGCCTGTGTAGTGTTCCACGGGGACTAGTAAAAGAATAAAGTGGAGAAGAAAGAAAGAAACATGTATGCATGATCAAGGAGATTTTTAGTTTGAGTAGAAGACTCTGCCACTCGAGTTAGACTAGCTCCAGTGTAGCTTTAACCTGTGCCATTGATAACCCAGCTTAATCTACACCCTGGCAGTACCATGACACTCCTATTTTTTCTGAAAGATGAATCAGCTTTTAATCAGCTCTATCCCTCACACACACTTTTCTGCAAGGCAAAGTAGGTATGTTTGTTTTCTTGATCCATTTTCCTTTTACCCAAAGCCAGCATGTTTACTTGGACCAATGCAATAGAAATCCCACTACTGATTATTTCTGATGTCCTTCTGCCCCTCCTATGCGGCACAGGGAATCAGTACAGTATAGAATCTTATTCCATGCCCACGGCATTCTTTTTTCAGGATTCTTTTTCCAAAACTGCATTTCCATACAGCAGCTGGTTGTATTTAATAACCACCTGCACAAGTAGTTCTGTTTTCAATGGAAGCAAATGTTGCTTATAAAAGGAAAAAGCCCTAAGGTAGTGGTTTTTGGAGTTTTAATTTGATGTGTGTACTTTTTCCTACTGATTGATGAATGTTCTTCGAAGTGTAACTTTACTCCTCGATTACTAATGAAACAGAGTAGTACAAACAGTCTTCGTTTGGCTCAGTAGTGTTTAGTTAAACTGATCCTCCATGAGGAAGGCTATTTTTGCAATCAGTGTGACGTTTCTGGATGTTGTTTTCAGCAAAGGGGGCTTTAGGGTAGGGGATGAGTGGAGAGAGTCCTTATTAAAGGTGAAATGAGTAGCCAAGTTGTGGCTGCTTTTCTATTGTCAGGCTAGGAAGTTAGGGACACAAGGAGCACTTAGCCATTGTTTGGATATTCATGTTAGTACAATCAGACTATGGTGCTCACACTTCATGAGTGCAAGAGACAAGTTAGCTGTCATGGACTTACACACTGATAGTGTCTCCTAAACAGGGCAACAGGCCCAATCCCCTCTTCCATGCTCATTAGCACTGGGCCGGGGCAAGGCGGGCAGGCTCTGCTCTCTTTTAAAAGTTATCCCTATGTGTATATTCCCCAGTGCCTGTAGGAACACTCCACTGATTAGGTATACCACAGACAGAACAGTTAGGGTACCTAGCCTCTGCACTGATGGAGGCATTAAAAATGTCTCAGGTAGATACACAGATGATAAAATTGAATGGGTAGATGATAAGACTTTCTGGTATTCTGAAAAATGCCTGATTTTATCTATACTTTTAGGGAATATTCAGGAAAATTCAAAAACTGTCATTGGTGGGACATGCATAGTTTCATCCCAGTAGTAATAAAAGAATCCTGGTACAATCCCTGCCCCAACCTTTCCTTACCAGTAAGTATAGCCCCATATCTAACTTTTCCAACTTTGATGAATGGCCATTTTTGTGATGATGCTCACATGCCAAGGAGCTGCACCAAGAAACAAAGAAAATATGTGCCTAAGATATATGATACAGAAATGGAGGTGGAGGAAGTGTCTTTTCCCTTTGGGTGTAGTTACTCTTTTGCATAATTATTGTGGTCAAAACATAGTCATTTAAACTTTAAGTAGTTTTCCATTGTCCTCATTCTGAGAAGGACCAGGCATTTTGGGGGCTGGTAAGATATGGTGGATAACAAAGTGCAGCTGCACAACAGCTAGGAAGTATAAATGGCAATGTGAGTAGACATAGGCACAGGAGCTCTGTTTGAACTAGGACCATGATTCTTAACTTTTACTAGAGCCTGCACTCCTGTGGTTCTCAACATATATTCTTGCACCCCTTATCAAAAATGGAGCTGTGGGGGCCTATACACTTTTAAGTGCATATTAAATATATGTAAATGTTTTATGTTATTACTCACCACAAATAGCAGTACAGTAGGCATACAAAAGTACTCAAGGACTACCCAGAGATGTTGTAGAGTTTTGCTGTGGAAGTGAACTGTAACTGATGCCCTAACAATTAGCTAACTGAATTCAAACACAGCTGCTGCGCTACCACATCATCATCTGCGCATGCATCAGAAATACCCTGCAACATGGCAGTACACTGTATTTTGTAGAGATAATTTCACTACAGTTAGCTTAAAAACTTGGAAATAAATTTTTTTGTATATTGCAGCAATTGTTCAAAATGTATAATGTTAGTAAATACATAGATTTGATGATGCAAAGTAATTGTACTTAGGTGTCTGTGCTTAATTTGTGTTTTCAATGATTTACCTTTTAAAAAAAATGGCATGTCTTGCACCCCCAGGGTGTGTGTGCACCCCAGGTTAAGAACCACTGAACAAGAATCTAAAAACAGCAGCATGGCTCTGGTGTGTTGGGTACCCCTCATGCTAACTGCCTGAGTACACACCCAGGCAGTCGGGCAGGATTGTCCTGGGGAGGCTACCTTGAGCTGCTGCTTGTGCCACCATGGTCAAACCCTCAAGCAGAGCTAGTGCTTTTAATTCCCTGAAATACAAGTCCCAGTTGCTGGGTAGACATGCTCAAAGAAAAGTATTCATGATGCCGTCGTTTGCGTAATAACACTTCAGGTTTCCTTCATAATATGAACCAGAGTTTTTAAGCTATGCACACAAATGCCCTTAGGGCTGCACTTTCCCATGAAAAATATTTCAGCGGCGTTGTCGATTTCCTATTAGTTACTTTGCTGTGACTATGTCAATGACTGCAGGTGTTCTTGAATGGAGGATTAGCATTGACTGGCTGTGTAGAAGAAGCAAGCAGGGATACCACGCATGAAATCCTGTCCACACTGATGTCAATGGGAGTTTTGCCATTGACTCCACTGGATCAGGCTTTCATTCCAGGTACTTATGGTACTTCAAGGTGAGAGATAACAGTATTTCACAATTGTTAATAATCTTGAGATGTTTACTTTTGTATTAAATGTATGCCAAATGGCTGCTTTGTGAAGCAGTTGATTGTAGCAGGGAGTGGTGCCATGAGAACTAGGCTCAAATGATATGTGAAAATGCTGTTGCTGTTTATCTTATCCACCTGCCCTCTTACTCTCCTTCACTTCAACTTCACACACATATGTGGGAAATCCCTGGCCCTGTTTATTTTTCTTGAGTGCTTTGTGTTCTTGTCCCTTTTGCACATCCTGTTCATCAAAACACCCTCCCTCCCACAACCAAAATACAGCTTGCATAGGTGCCCACTTCTGCTTTCACTGGAGGTACTCAACACCCTACCCCATCTGCCTCAAGCTATGCCCACCCTCCAAAACCTGTAACTGGCCTCCTTCTGCCTCCTCCCCTGGGCATAAGGTGTCCTTACTCCTCCATCTCCCTCCTGGAGCCTCTGAATTCCACAAAACAGTGGTTTTGAAGCAAGCAGGAGGCACTGGGAGGGTGAGGGAAGTAATAGATCAGCAGGGTCACCGGCAGGTGGGAGGCACTGGGAAAGGGGACAGATGGGGATGATTGGCTGCTAAGCACCTGCTAAATTTTTCCCAGGGGGTGCTTCAGCCCCAGAGCTGGCACCTGTGATAGCATGGGCCAACAATGCAAGCTGTCAAACACTAGACTGGAACCTGGACTCCCTCCGATTCAGTGGAGCACTGAGGCAGCCTGGTATCATTGCCCCAAAGGCATTGAAGGCATGGCACTGGTAATCTACTGAACCTAACATATCTAAACTATTTACTCTAATATATTATGTGCCCCTCGTTGCCCTATCTAGGCCTAAAATAAACTAGTGTGGCATCAAGGGAGGAGAAAAAGGCCTGGATACTCCCAGAGCTTTCAAATCCTTGTTTAAAATGTTATACTTCCTTAAACCATGGGTAAAGTGAATATTTTCACAGACACATGGACACTGGTGTTATGCAGACATGACTTCCTCCCACTCCAATCCTTGACAGCCATTATTAAAACTGCAGCAATATTTATCAGTACTTTTGAATTGCTTTCCTCTTTATACCTAATACTTATTACCTGGTCAAAGATTAACTATTACTCACAACACTACTCCAAGTAGGCTAGTGACTATTACTATCTTACATTGCAGAGGGAAAAAAAGATATGAAAAGAGACACTGAGTCTGTGCAAGTGTTGCACTGAGAACAAGCGTTTTTGGCTTGATATCTTGCTCCATATCAGAACTACATTACACCAGACTGGCCTGGTATTACAAAGCTATTGTTTTTTAACTGCTACATTAACTACAAGAGCATTTGAAGCACATATGTGTGTGTCTACAAAAGATGCAGACTATGAGAACAGTGACACCCAGAGAGATTGCAAAGTGAGAAGTTCCACCAGCATTTGAAGACCTCATTGTTGTTACATGTAAGGTCAGTAATCAACCCTTCAGGACTTTGACTGTATTCATTCATTCTCTTATTGGTTAGATCCCAGGTTATTAAAGTGTACGAAGAAAACATACAATGGAATAACATCTGGCTCAGCAAAGTTAAGGCTGTGCACATATTCCAACAAGATGACCTTTACGGTGATTGCAGATTTTTTTTGGTTTTTATCCTGTTTTGCAAATTGATCAGCTGGCTATAATGCAGCCTGGCTATGTTTTTAAATTGATCAGCAATTTATTTACTTGTAGAGACTGAAAGATATATATTGTCATTGGTATTTGTATGTGATAGTTAAACTTTTTCATTCAGTGCCAGCAAGATTTAGTCACAATAAATTGTAAATTTGAGAGATCTTGGCCTATTGTGGCTTGTAAAGTCCTTGTAAATGGCTGGTACAAATATTTTTCCAAATGGAAGTAGCATTGAACCTTAAGTTTAAAATGGCTTAGATAGGAAAGGTACATAATTGCCCTGCTACCGCATTGGGCATATTGTGAATGCCAGACAATGGAAAACCAGTAAAGGAAATAGGCTTCGGGGTGCATAGAATGTACTTGGTACAAAAGAGTTGCTTTTTTCCTTGGTTTGTATTACATATAGCAGTAACTGAAGTCATTACAAAACTGGCTTTAATAAAAAAGCAGCCATTATTCAATGGCCTTCATGAAATCAACTGGTGTTCTGATTGATTGCTGTTGAAAAGGAGACTACATCGTAAAAGCCACCAGTTATCACACACTGGCTCCCTTGCTCAGAGCTGGCAACAGACATCACCAGGCACTAGACAGTGTGAGGAGGGTTGGCTGTGGTCCCCCATAAAAAAGTGTGGCCCTGGCTGGAAAGGGCAGGGCTAAGGGCAGACAGCTCTCAGCCCCAGCCACCACTGCTGCCTCAGTAGCAGTGACAGCACTGCTGAGTATCAACCCCTTTAATTCATCATGTCCCAGGGCAACTGTCTCCCATGTCCCTACCCTGGCTAGCAATCTCAGTGAAAAGGCCAAAATCTGAATGGGCATGCAAATGGGCCCATCCTTTCACCCTTAGAGGAGGTCCTTTCAGTCAGGAATGTGACATGTGAAATAGCTACTAGGATAACAGTTGCAGCCCAGGGTACAGTCCAGCCTGCACTAGAGCCAAATGATCAATTTACAAAACAATAAAAAACACAAAAGAATTTTGCCATCATCTTAAGGTCTTTGTTGGACAATGTGTACAGCCTTAATTTTGCTGAGCCAGATGTTATGATATTGTGTATTTTCTTCATACTCCGATACAGAGTGGAGAAATACAGAATCCAAGCCAAAGAGGTGGAGGGAAGGCCGGAGACCTGATGCTTGAAGGAGAGCATTCAGAAAGACCACAAAGAAGACAGAAGTGCAGATGGTTCTTTGACACCTGTCCTCTGGATAGATTACATCAATATCCTGGAGTGTCAGCCTAAGTCCTTAAAGGACCACAAAATACACCCCCAAACATGCAAAAAGTGACATAGTCAAGCTAAGTAAAATAACTATAATAGCAAAGGCACTCCTTTACTTTAAGATGCTCTTACCAGAGCTAAATCAGCAATTGATGAAACTTCCTGTGAATATCCATTTAAATTCCAAACTGCTTTTCAAGCCAACCATGTTTGTACAATTTCACACTCTGAATCTTTGAGCACCAAACTTTATTAGCATACTATGCAATTTTAAAACAAAATATTTGCATAAAATCCAGAATCAAATGTTAAATTGTGTATTCAGTTATAAACTTTAATTCACAATTTTCACTGTGTCAGCTAATCATGGGCATCCTCCAAAGACACAAGGGTCTTTAACATGTTGCACAAATTAAAAATATTCACAATTTGCAGTGATCTGCTGACTCACAATTATTTGCTGAAGAAGCTCAAGAATTTCCCCACCCAATAAGTTTGTCAGGTTTGCAATCTGTTGGAGACAAGGGCTGATCTACACTAGCCTCCTACTTCGAAGGGGGCATGTAAACAAGCCTCAGAGAATGGCAATGAGGTGCTCTGTTGCACATGCAGTGCTTCATTAGCATAAATCCCATCACATGAACTTTGAAGTTGCTAACTTCAAAGCGGCAGCAAGCAGCGTAGCCATGGGCACTTCCAAGTACCTGCACTACTTTGAAGTTTCCTTACTTCAAAGGCTTTGGGAGTAAGGGAACTTTGAAGCAGAGCAAGTCCTTCAAAGTACCAGCGGCTTCCCTGCTTGCGCTGCTTCAAAGTTAGCAACTTCAAAGTTTGCTTGATGGGAATTATGCTAATGAGGTACTGCATATGCAGATCAGCACCTCCTTGCTATTCTCTGATCAGGTTGATTAGCATGCCACCTTCAAAGGAGGGGGCTAGTGTAGACAAGCCCAAGAGAAATAAAAATAATATTTCCTGCAAATTATCTACTCTTCCCCACTCCTGAGCTAGGGTTTGATTAGCAATTCTTTGCGCGATGTTTGCCTGTTTCTGTTCATAGAAGACTTAGCCGTAGGACCCTAATAAATAAGCTTTTAAAATGTATATATTAATTCAGACTAATGGCTGCTGTTACTACAGCAAACTTTGTTCTAATGCAAACTTACTGCTACAGGCTGTGTTGGAAACCATCATTTAACACATCATTTTTGGTGCATCACAGGGAATCTCAGATAACCTGGTTTTAGTAAGTCCCTGTTGAATCACTTCAGTTTCTTTTAACACTTTATGATGCCTAGAGAGGTAAGATATCCTTCCCTGAAATGCTGGTGTATTTGCCCTTAACACTTCCAGTAGGGAAATAAAAATTCACAGTACAAAGTTGATTTTTTCCATTCAAATATCTACAATGTGACTTAAGTGAATCGTGCAGGTAAAGTCACTTATGTTCATGGAAAATGAAAAGCAAATGGCTAGTTCAGTTTACTTGTTTGTCAAGGAACAACCAGATGGGGTGCAAGATCTACACTCAGTGATCCTCCACACTGCTCTTCTGATCTGATCCATAAATGTTACGCTGGGGAAATATAGGAGCTGTGATCTCAAACTCTTCACTGAGGTCTCCATTTGGACAGTTGCCAAGGATCCTTGTGGCAACATAGTCCTGCCAGTTCAAAACAAGCGTTCAGCTGGCACATCCTCTAATGTGGCACCCTCACATAGGGCCATATCCAATTCACATTGCCTTCAAAGGGAGTCTCTTTTCAATTATACATTTAAAGGCAGTTTAAGAGCCCAGCATTGCAACTTGCTGTCTGAGACCTGCTTAACTCACCATGATGCAGGTAGTAGAATCCAGCGTGCTTTCATTGGTGGAAGGGGTCTGCACCTGATATACAAGGGCAGAAAGCACTTTTTTGTGATACAGTAGGGAATGATATTACTTTGACTTTTTCTCCAGTGTAAGTCATAAACAGCTTTTCTAGCCAGACAGAAACAGATGTACATTTTTTCCTTTTATTCCCAGGTCATATGCTTGAGGTGTCTATCTTATTTCTTGTCTCTCTATTTAGTCTGCTCAACAAAGAATTTCAGTGAGGATGACAAGACAGTCTTTGTACACAGGGTTTTTGTTTCAGTTTAAACTCCATTATTACTCTAGCAATGTTTTAAGTCCAGTTGGAAAGTGAAGATGTAAATCAGTGCTTCTGGCTCAGTCTATGCCTGTTTCAATGCTTCTGAAAGGGTGCATAAAGGAGCATGTTATGTGGATATTTAGGTCACTGATTACATTGCCTGCAGTCATGGCCTCTGAATAGGTATTCGTTTTATACAATTATAAAAACATTAGAACCAAAATGGCAATATTGTCATAGCCACTTTGTTTCTTAAAAATATCAGTACTGGGGAGTCTAATATTTTCTTGAAATGTTGCTCTATTATCTTAAAAATATTACCCATCATATTTGCATCCACTGAAATGTCTAAGAAAACTTAGGGTAATGTCAAATAGCCCCTTTTCATACCTCTGGAAAGGCATTCAGCACCACTGTTTCCTGTAAGCTCTGTGCTTCTGGGGATGCTCAAGAGATTCTGATGCTGCCCAGCTCTTACGTAGAGCACTCACAGCTAAGTTTTTTGCTTCTAGTAGTAGTGCACATTCATACTGCTTTAGTGCATGTAAAAAATTATTCTGCACATGGATGGAAAAAAATCCTCATATGGATAGGGAAGATTAGAGGGAACATTGCTTAGCACCCTGCATGATTTGGCCCAAAGTGGAGAGATGAACTAGTTGGACTGGAAACAACCTAGAGTGAGCGGCCATAACAGGGAGACCAGGAGCAGCTTTTTGTTTTTATTTTGGATAAACAGCTTTGTAATGGATAGGCCAGATCCTTAACTGGTATAAATGAGTGTTTCTTCATTGAAGTGAATGAAATGATACCGATTTACAACAGCTAAGGATCTGGTCTTTAACAGATGATCAGATGGTAAAATAACTGGGAGGAGGGAAGTACTGATTTACAAAATTGGACAGAAAAGTAGTGTTTACTTTCTTTATGGCTTATATTGCAAAACAATACATAGAAATGTAAGGTAATTAGTGGGCTATATCATGCAATGTGATTTTAGATAGACCTCTCCACTTAAATGTCAGGCACAATGCAGAATAATATAGGGGCATGCTGCAATATATTCTCTGAACACCAGGCTGAGGGTGAAATCCTGGCCGCAGTAATGTTACTGGACATTTTCCTGCTGACTTCAATCGGATCAGGATTTCACTTTGAAAGTTCTGTTTAAATCCAAGCTACACTAACTTAAAGCAGTTTCCTTTGATGAATTTACTATGACTATCCCTATCCCTGATGTAAGTGGAGCTCTTTAAGATTCTGAACTGGATTGGCATTTCCCCTTTATTTATGGATCTTTGTTGCCCAACGTCTTAACTCAGTAGCTAGAACAACAGTGCTCTAGAGATACCACCTTTGTTTCCAGGGATTTTTCAGATATATCTTTTAGTTTCTCTAACGCCTTTGCTTGGTCCTTTGGAATTTTGGATGGAGCCCATTTTGCCCTGGTAATTTACCAGTTGTCTAATTGTGTGCTTTTTTCCTCTTCATCTTTCTGGAATGACCTTCATTTTCCTCTTAGGAAATTTCTGTTGCTTTCATCAGGTCTCACTTTGCCCTTGAGAAAACAGAGGCAAAGTGCATTTCACATTTTCCCCTCACAATGTCTACATCTGCCACCAAATCCTCTTGCAGATGCCTGTCCTTGTACCATGTCTGTCCAGTGCTTGCCCCTCTGATGTAGCCTGATGCTTTAAAGAAATGCAAGAATAATGCAGACTCCTCAGCTTGAAATGAGACAAGGAGTCCCCTGTACTCCAGGGGTCAAATTCAGTCATTGATATCAGTGGGAAGTGGTGCATGATTATCTGAATCCAAAAGCTGGCTATCAGCTTTAGTTGCATATATTCTCCCAAACTACTTAGTTAACACCAATGGGGTCAGAATAGAACCAGCTCAATGACTATGGATTGAGCTGTTTTTTAACTATACTGTTATAAGAAAACTATGCTATTTTAAAATATAATTTACAAGGTTAAACTCATCCACCATAAGAAGGTTGGATGTAAATAGAAGCTTGTAGAAACCATGAGTCATGTGCTTACCTGGTATAAATCTGCGCTGCTCCCTTAATGGAGAGATTAATTTTACACCATCTGAAGATGTAGCCTATGTGACCAAGAGATTTGTTCTTAGCTGAAAGGCAGATAAAGATAAGATGAATAAACTTAGAAACACCCTTTTCATAAATATTTTTTTAAAACCAGGAACTGATGTGGACATGCCAACATGAGGGAATGTGTGAGTATTAAAAAAATAGAAAGAAGAGAGAGTAGATATGTTCCGGCTTTACTTCCAGACTTGACTGATTACTTGCCTCATTAGCTTGCAAACATAAAAGACCCTTTGTAGGGATAAATACATGGGTGCATACCTACGTTTCCAAAGATTTAGGATCATGTGGTTTTCCCATACAGATCTTATTTTGTGGGGAGATTCAGGAAGCTGGTTGCTCTGTATGGTAGGTGCAGACAGAAGAGATTCCTGACCTGAACCCTTCAGTTTGTTTTCCAGGGTTTGGAAAGCTCTAGATGACTGACAATTCCACCGTAGCGTCTCTAGCATACTCTCCCCTGCCTCTACCCCCAATAGCTGAGACCATTTTTCTATGTCTGATGGGTTGATACTCCCTTACGGTCCTTGTTCATAAGGCCAACTTCCCTATCATCTAAATCTTCATTCCTGTTCTCCCCAGAAAGGGTTTGGGGAAAATAACTGGTAAAGGCTGCTGCTCCCTATACAGCCTTGAAGGGGGCTCTTAATGGAATGCCATACTCTTTAAGGCAATGGAAGTAGGCAAATTCTCACACTGGAAGCTATCTGCTACACTAAGACAAAGACAAGTTAGGTGGCCCCCACAGTAGCTTTAGCCCAGTAGCTAGAGAACCAGTAAGGACTCCCTGGACACTGCATGCTAAGGTTTCTTGAGCGTCTCACCTAATTCTTCATTGCAAGTGAATCCACGGATGTTCTTAAGTACTGAACTAAGGCTTTCAAGTCATATCTTTCCCTGATTCAGAGAAGCAGCTAACTGAAAGTACAAGTGATTTGTCTATTTCACAACACAGTGGAAAGGACAAATGGGCTGCTATCCTATACCAGCATCCCAAAAAGGATTTGAGGGTTGTAACAGATCCATCCCAGGCAGTTCCTTAAAGATCATGTTGAAGATGACTTTTCCAATTACTCCTCTTTCTATATCCCCTCAGTATGTGGTTTGATTAAGTCAGTCCTGTTCCTGTGCTTCTGACCTCTATTCAGTCCACTGGTCCCACTTAAGGGCCCAGTTGCCCTTGCTGGGGTTAGGGGTGGGCTGGGGGGATGAACCTGGTCCCACCACTCATAGCAGGTTCCAGCCCAGGGACCCTGTGCAGCTGCTAGAGTGAAGGGCTGATTCCCTTAGCCCTTGGCGCAGCAGCTCTTCTCCCTGGGCTACTTCCCCAGACAATTCCCCCAATACCTTCTCCAGGCTGCAGGAGTAGTGAGTCTCCCCCCCTCCCCCATCCGCCTGCCCGCCTCTTGATCTGCTGAAGCACCTCACTCTTCCTCCATGGTTTCTGGTGGCGTGGCGTGGCGTGGCGTGGCGTGGCGTGGCGTGGCGTGGCGTGGCGTGGCTCGGCTCGGCTCGGCTCGGCTCGGCTCGGCTCTCACACTCTTGTCCTACCCTTCCTGTTGTGAAGGGCTTTTAAAGGCCTCTCATTACACCAGTCATGGAGTCAGCTGGCCCCAATTAGGCTGAGCCATCTCCTGCCCAGCTGCCTGAGATTGCCCTGCTGGTGCTCCATAGGCCCTGCTGCTTGTTTGGGCTCCCTCTGAGGAGGCCCTGCCACACTGGCTACTGAATCTTTTTGTTCTTACACAATAATAACAATATAAAGAAACCGTGTGGGTGCAGTTGGTCCTAAATAATTGTTTACTCACTTACAAACAAGACAGTCCTGCTGCTTTGGCTGGATTCTGATGGCTTCTCACAACCACACACTGGGGGTGTCTACACGGGCACAAATCTTTGAAATACCCATGCTAATGGCCATTTTGAAGATTACTAATATTCAATTCAGCGCCTCATTAGCATTAGAACACTTCCGACCACAGCGCTTCGAAAGCACCACTTTCGAAAGCGCATGGCTTGGCAGGGCTACACGGGCGTCCTTTTTGAAAGGACCCCACACCTTTCAAAATCCCCTTATCCCACTCACTGATCGGAATAAGGGGATTTTGAAAGGTGCAGGGTCCTTTCAAAAACGACCCCTGTGTAGCTGCGCCAAGCTGTGCGCTTTCGAAAGTGGTGCTTTCGAAGTGCTGCAGCCAGAAGCGTCCTAATGCTAATGAGGCGCTGAATATTCAGTTCAGTGCCTCATTAGTAATCTTCGAAATACGGCTGTTTCGAAGATTTGTGCCTCTGTAGACACAGCCTCTGTGTTCACAGTGCAAGAGGGCTTACAAACCATTTTAATGGATACTACCCTATTCCCTTGCACTATACCATGGGAAGAAGGTAATTGGGTCCAGGAGAAAGGAGGAATGCATGGCTGGTTCTAGGGATTTGGCTATTGAGATTAAACCTGCAAATAGCTGTAGTCACCCAATTCAAAACAATGGCAGAAAGTTTTGCTGCCCTAGACATCTTCTTGTACAGCTTGTAAGATAGATATAATGGTTTAAGGAGGAAAGGTCCCAGGCCACTACAACCCCCTGAAGTCATCCATTGTGTATTTTTGGAAGGGATAGTTTCGCTGGGTTTGGTGCTTTGTCAGCTGTGGAAGCAACCTTAGCCCCCTTCACAGAGTTTTCCTGAGCCTAGTATAGGCTGAAGTGATGTGACTCTTTCACAGAACTCTTCCAAGGATAATAGTAACAAGAAGCATGAATTAGAATAGATTCTTTGGAGTTCTGGAGATATCAATGCCGCGCTGTTAAAACCATGAATAGCTAAATATACTTTTCCTGATATATGACTTCATTGAATCAGCAGCAAGATACCATCTTGTCCTTTGTGTTCAGGCAACATAACATTTTGTTAGTTCTCATGAAACATGAAGCACTGCCCCTGTTTCAGAATAAAATAGAACAGTGGGTTCTGTCTGTCAGCTGCTGCCCCACTCTGTTTACTGAGATAAACTTCTGTTAATGGGTGAGCAGGAAGTTAGACTGGTTTAGGGAAACGGCAGGCTACTTTTTTGTCAAAGTGGTTAGCTCATATTGGGTGCAATGTTTTGGAATATAAATTGAAAGGGATTAATCTGAGTACCAAATGTACTTTTATGGAATGACACATTTTTTTTTATTCATGGGTTCCTTTTGTTCTTCAGAATTGTTGGGTAATTGGGAAAGAAATTTATGTCAGTACTCATTTTTGTTTGTTTTACCCATTGTGAATTCTAAGCAAACATTCGGTTTTCTCTCTTACTCTCAAATTAATAAATTTTTTAAAAAGGGCAAGCAGAAGTTTTATCATAGAAAGGAAGAAGTGCCCAAGGTTGCATGAAATCGCCTGGGGTCTTTCCTATTGCTGTGGAGTGTATGTGAAAGGTGCTCAGATGCCATGGTGAAAGACAGCAATATAAAACCCCAAGACAGAAGGTAAAATATCAGGAAGGAATGGACAAAGTGATCCAAGGAGGGCAAAGCCCTAAGTGGAGTCAAATCTTTTGTTAAAGTTCAAAAAGTTTGGTTGCTGTATATATTTGGCATTTTTGTATTCACTTTCCTACTCCTTTTCACTTTCTAATGCTGGCTGGAATCCAAAAAGCTACAGTAACTATAGAAAAGCTGTGATTACCACAGGGAAAAAATATATTATGCTAATTCCAGTGAAGAGAATTTTTAAACTGCTAATATAGCCTTCAAGAGAGGAATGAACTTTGGAACATTCTTGCCAGATTTCTAGCCCAATTGTGTATGCCCAGGGGAGTTGGATCAGACTCAGATAAGCATCCAAAATTCATCCAAACCTTATTTCTCAACCTTCTAAAGTTCACTCATGCCTAATTATAGTAGAGTTAGTGGTAGCAGGATATGAACATATAGCATTTAAATTAGAAATTGGCTGCTCCTAGTCTTTTCACAGCTAGAGTCCTTAACCAAATATCAACTCTCTTAACCAAAACAAAACAAAATAATGCCCTTACTTGGGCTGCAGCCATACCACACTGTGCTGTGATCCTGTGAGATCTCCTAAGCTGGGTTAGGCCAAGACAATATTTTGATGGGAGACCTGCAGAGAAAACATTGATACTACAGGAAATGGCGTGCGTAACTCAGTAGGTGGGACACTTTTCTCTGAGTGAATACTAAAAAGCATAAAATTTAGGTGTAAGGATTTGGTTTTTGGTGTATGTATAAAGTTCCTAAGTGCCTTCTCACGGACTATCATGTTAATTCTGTGTCCTGGCCAAGTTTTACATTAGTAATTACATTCTGACTCTACATTTCCCTTGTGATTCCAACTGGAAATAGTATGCTTTGCTCCCTGCCCAAATGCTTTGCTACAGGCTGGTAAACAGTTGCTGTGCTACACCTCAGAGCTTCTCACTTGTGAAGATATGATCTCTGGGCATAGTTTGTATAGTCATTTAATATGTGATGTGTGTTGGGAACCTTCTAGGTAAAAATAAATGAAAGAGCATCATTATTCGTTAATTGCCTGATTTAACTTGCACTTTCTTATGCCCCTCTGTTAACACTCTTCATTACCAGTCACTTAGCATGTCATTTATCCCAATTTTAGATACAGGCTTTTAAATTCCTATACACTTCACATATGCTTCATGCTGCCTGGAATCATTTTGAGTACCATTGTCTTCATGGTAGTCCACGAGTCTCTTTCCCCCTCTCTACTGTTGTGCCTGCAAACTTTTACAGTGACATCCATCTGACAGCAGCAGCCAACTAACAGTCAGTGGACAGAGGGCCACTTGGCAGGAACTGGTATTTACATAGGTTCTCTTATGATTTTCTGGGCAAGGAAGTGCATTTTACTTCATGTTTAGACAGCACCTAGGAGATTGGGTACTCTGCCATAATATGAATGATTAATCATAACATTGTAAGTGGAGATCCCCATGGAGATAAAGGCTTAAAACTAGATTACATGAAATGGCTTTTGATGATGCAAATTCAGAAAGAAGCTTGGTTCCCCGCTGGTTTGCCTTTACACCTGTGTAAAGTAGGTGTAAAATGACACTATTCCTATTTGGTTGCAACTTATAATTTACTTTGGTTAGCCATAAATTGCAAGAGAATGGAGACCGATGTCTGATCCATCCTATGTGGATTCCATCAATGTAATATTTGAACATCTCTCTGTATTTATTCTTACAAAATTAGGTGAAGCAGAGAAATCTGTTATTTCCATTTCACAGAAGGGGAAGTGGGGCACAGAGAGGCCTGATCTACACACAGTTTTTATAACAGTGCAACTAGTTTGCATAAAGGTGCAATTTTTTTTAAAAGATGGTTATACTGGTACAATCTCTACTGTAATTATACTACTAAAAAGTTGTTTTATAACAGTAACATTTATTCCCTTTCAGAAATAAGATACACTGGTATAAGCGTCCTTATTTCACTATAAGTGAATCCAAATGGGAAGAAAGTCTTGTACCACTTTAACTATATCAGTATATCTAAAGAAGTGGAATGACTTTCATATATAGAGAAGCCCTACATGACCTGCCAAGGAAACACAGAAAGTCTGGGTTACCAAAACTTTTTTTTCCTAAGTACCAGGTTAGTGTCTCAACTGCTGAACTATCATTCTTTCTGTCCTTAAGAAAAAGGTCAGTCAGTCAGTTTAAGTCGAAAGGAGTTTGAGTTAGTGTAACTTACTTATTGGCAATCAAGATCATATTCTCCATTGAAAACAAAATTCATCCGTGATAAAATTATACTGAGAACTTTGAGGGAGAGGAGGTATAATTTTTAATGTTTGAAACTAAACCTTTAACCTATTGATTTTTTTTCTATTTTTTTCCAGCTGAAAGTATTTGCCAAATTTGACCTAAATTCACAAATAGGTTTGGTGCCCTGAAAAATGCATTTCTTCAGTAACAATTTAAATGGAGTGCTTTTTAAAAAATCTGCAGTAGAAATCATCAGTAAAATGCTACCTAAAATACATCTTATGCCATGCAGAAGTAAACTTCCGCATAAGTTGTTCTGGAGTGTTGTATCCATTTCCCATCAAACCAATTTTCTTTCCCATCATTTCCATGTAAAATCAGCAATAGCTTGTATATCGCTCTTACTTTCTTTCACAGGCTGAAAGTGGAGAATGACACAACAAAAATAAGTTACTCTCTGATCGCTCAAGATTTGAGCCTGGACAGACTATAATATTTCGACATAGTTTTGTTTTTAGATGCATATTCACATGAGAGAGTAACAGAGAGGTAGCCATGAAGAGAGGATGTCTACATGTTATAACGACAATGTTGAGTTAAATGTGATAGGGAAAGATCAGCACCTTTCTCACTGAGACTCCTCACTAAGTGAACTATTAGCATTTTGGCAGCCTACAGAGTGGAAGCCTTTCACAGGGTCACTGCCCAATATGTCCAGTAATTATTGCTGTAAACATTTTTGTTGAGAGGTCCAGACTACAGAAATGTATGGTACTTTGAAGGAACAGGAGGAGACTATTAATCTCCTGATGCCTACAAAGAGGTTTTTGTAGGTCACAACTGAGTTTAGTGTTGATGTATAGTAGAACCTAGAACTGCAGTAGAATTCACGTTAGATAGTGCAGGAACATATGATGGACTTATGTACAGGGGAAAAAACATTGAAAATCATAAGAGCGTATGGTTGTTGAAAGCTGCAAGAACAAATGCTTTCCATATCAGAACACATTGTGCTCTTCCATCTTTTGAAAACTTCCATCTAAACATTAAAAACCTCCATATTTTACTAGGATTTCTGCCTTGGGCTTCAATCACCAAAGCTGTAATTTCATTTACAACAAAACAAGAAGTGGCATATAGTTACTTGTCTTTCCTTCTTGCTGCCATTTGCTTTAAGTTCTTGAAAGGTCATAAAACAAGGAAATAAAAAAGTCATCGATGTATAGTTTTGTTAACTTTATCTTCTGAACATTAAACATTTTGTGTCAAATTTTTTATGGTACATAACATGTTTTGCCTTGCTGTATCATGTATACAGGACTTCAAAAAGTAAATGAGACAGCCTAGTAAATGTAATGGATGTGTAAGAACAGTTCTTTAGATCTCTTGTACTTAGCATAGTGTCTTTTAGTTTCTAGAGGTGCTTTTAACATGATATCTAAGGCTACTTATGAAATCATTTATTCTTTGCATGGTGATACAAAACATGAGCTAATTACAAAGTAGGGCCTGTCTTGTATGGATTGTTTTACCCTCCAAGATTTTGTTTAGATTTAATTAACTCTTTTTTAAAATATATTTTTCTACCTAGATAAATCTTGACATTTTAGCTTTCTAAATGCTGTGCACTGTGGTTCCTTTAAGAATATTTTGCAAATACGTTTTCAAGTCATGGTAAGGGTATTCTGTGATATTTTTCTGATATTTTGCATAAGAAATTTCCTGTTTGCCTTACTGCCACCCATAACCACTCTGCTCCACCTCCTGTTACTGCAGCTCTCCGGGGTGTTTGGTGAAGTGATTTCACTAGGGAGACCAAGTTATGGGATGTAACTGGAGATGTGTTTTATTCCAAGAAGCTAACCTGTTAGACAGGTTAACCAATTAAGAGCTTGCACTAACCTACATTGACATGCCCCCTGTGAGCTCAGTGGAGTTACCTCTGATTTAAGTTGCTGTTGAGTGAGATCAGAACCAAGGAGTCGTAATCTACCCTTATGTATTCACGTACAACCTCATTGTAACTAACGGGGTTACTGACTGTGCCATCAACAGTGTGTTCAGTGGGCTGTGCCTCCTCTAGTGTTTAAGGCAGCCAACTGGCACTCAACCCAGAGCCCAACAGTCAGTTGTTCTCTCAGCTGTCACTGAAGCAGTTGCAGATGGCACCATCTTGTTTTCACAGTACTCTGGAAATTCCATGAAAAGAAATCTAAATATAAATCTAGGAAACTAGGGATTAAAACCGTGTATAACGTGCCTGGGCTCCATTCCAGCTCCACATAGGTCATGGTGGTGGGAAGTTTAAGGGTATGGCTACTGGACCATAATTATTTGGATCCACTGGCCACAGTCCCATCTCCGGGGGGTGGATAAGTGTTGTATCCTCTTTCAAGTACAGTTCCTGTGGAGCGGCTGTACATTCTAGCCATGAATTGAAAGTAGGGACAGTTTCTGTGATTGTATGTGGAAGGAGTTATGCATGGTCTTAGATAAAATCAGGATTAAAGTTTCTTGATCTTGCTATTACAAATACTTAGCACAGAGGTCAGTGAGTTCCAGACCGAAGATAAACAGGCCCCCCAGTCTTCCCTTAGATATGCCCACCCTGCTCCATTTGACATCACCAGGAGTCGTGCTGACCTGCCAGCAGAATTGGGCAACTGTTTGGTGAGTGGAACAAAGACAGTAATCTAAACCAGAGTGCAACCTGCCAAACAGGAGGATAGGACTGTCTTGGCAGGAATGCAAGGCCTGTAGGAGGAAAGGAATGGGGAAGAGATTTGATAAATAAAATGATGTGAAACCAGACTGCTGCCCAGTTATGAATCAAAATTATAAAATCAATATGTATTGATTTGTATATGTCACATAAACAATTGGTCAAAGTGGTGCTTAGATTTAACATGTTGATTATGTAACAGTCAATAGAAATAACTTGAGGTTTCGGGAGTTATCACCTTGTGGCTGTTTGGGGCTGCAATCCAATCTGGATGCATTTAGTCAGTTAGTTTTTGTTATTTTAATATCTTTGAAATATGGCTTGTTGAGTTTTGGGCATATTTGAAAAGAAATAAGCATTGAGTTGAATTGAAATAAGCATTGAGCTGTCATAAAATGTTCCTGAACACATGCAAACTTGGGACCTGATGCTGAAAATGTACCTCTTTCTTGTTAAGCTATTCCTCTCATCCTGAGTTGCAAGCTTGTATGACTCAACAAGATAAGGCTGCTTTTACTAACCTTCTAAACTGTGCAAGCAGAAATAACTGCACAGTAATCTGTATCACAACTACTTGTATTACCAATATAGTTTAGCCAACTTTCTCCTTAGCAGCTCAGAGACCCTGTTTCTCCCAAATAGGAGAGTTCTCTGGCTTTGGTGTATAATCAGTATGGAACAAGTATTCTTCATCAGCAAACAATTTAAGGGAGAAAAAAGGGTGGAAGAAATGGCTCTCAAATGATGGGGGACAATTGATTATCACCCAGTGTTGCGAAGATGAGGGAAGCTGTTTTGGACAGTTGTGAGACGGGATGGGGTGTAGGGACAGTGTTTGGAACTGAGTAACTTGGTGCTGGATAGTCTGTACTGGGGACATTCACTCTGCTTCTGACAAAGCGGGTCTTTGCCCATGAACACTTATGCTCCAAAAAAATCTGTTAGTCTCTGAGGTACCACAGGACTTCTTGTTGTTTTGAGGATACAGACTAATATGGCTGCCCCTCTGATATTTGCTCCTCCTGACTCTTCCTTGGCCTGTGGCTGCCAGAGAATGGTCATCCTGGCTGTCCCTGTCCCAGAAGCAGCCATGCCTCAGTGCTCTCCCAACCCACACCCACTAATTCCTTTCCTATTTGAGGAATGCCACCAGGCAAGAAATGTCACCTGAACAAGGATAATTTTCTTCAGATAAAATGAATGGTAGAACTCTCCAGATTTGTGATTTTAAATTGACATTTGGGAATAAGAGGGAAAAAAATGTCCAAGTCTGAAGAGGATAATGGATATAAAATGGAGATGATTTGAAAGAAGAAAAGGATAATCCCTGTTATATGGAACTGGTGAATATATTACAAAGAATGGAAAAAAAAGATATTTCCTAGAGACTGTATCACTACAGCTGATAAGCAAATTATTCTGTAGTATGCTGATGGTTATTTAGTGCTTCTGTCACATGGGTGACAGTTGGAATTTTTTTTAATCAAAAATCTCCAAAGGTCTCACAACCACTGCTTTGGGAAAGTGTGAAATACACTTGGTGTTTTCTGAAAGTTTTTCATCATTTTCAACTGAAACCTCTATTTAACTTGATCCAGACTTTGCCCAAGTTGACAGTTACTTTGTGTTGTGCATCTGATCTAATCTCTTACAGCTCCAGCTTTACAACATACCATCTTTCATTTTATTCTTTCTTATGACTGCCTTATCATATTATTTGACAGTTGCCTTGTTATTCATAAATATATGAAAAAAATCAACATAAACGGCTACCTCATCGGTTGGTGTACTTCATTTCCTTCAGTGCCAATGACCCAAATGACCCAAATTGATCATAAAGCACATGCAGGTGTAAATCTGAGAAGGAAGGCAGGCATTAAGAAGGGAGAGAAGATCTTGGAATTAATGCACAAAATTAACAACATCCAATCTTAAATCAATATTCATGGATCATACAGTCTCTGGACTCATTAGTAGCTAAAAGATAATCTCTTCTTGTTAGACTATGTAATATATTCCTATCATTTTGCCCAGATACATTCAGATGGTTGCACAACTGGCTGGGCATATCATGAAGGGGAACAGTTCTATACCCTGCCAGGTTTCTGGTCATTCATATAGGGTTAGAAAGGTCAGTGTTCTATTTTTCAGCATCCCTCCTTATGGGAATTGTGATCAATCTTATGTTTCCCACTTGCATTATTGCAAGCTGACTCCTAGCAACAAGCCTTGACATAATGAACTGTTTCACATTTCTGTTGCAAATGTAGAACTCAGAGTTTTACATATCCTCCCCTAGAGTGTTTCTGTAGGAGGAGTTTAATTTGGTATACCAATCAGGGCAATATGTTTATGTGTAAAAGGTCTGTTCTGAACCCCTACTTCTCATTTCTTAAGCTATAATATTTTCCTAAGATAAAATGATGGTAAAGGATAATTCATCTTTTAGATCAGCCAAGTCAAATTAAGCATACCTGTTGTAACTGGCAGAGGGCAGGTAAACTCTATCTCTTAGTACATCTTAGGTAGATGACAGAGAGCAGTTACCCAATACTATAGTCATAAGAGAAAAACTTTCCTCTTCCTCTTTTCCCACCTCACACTGATTAGTTTCCTCAAGTTATAAGGAGCATAGCACCAGCTGTAATCCCCAGTTCTCTCTCAAATGTCTTGAGCAAGTTACTTAATCTCTTTTAGTCTCCTTTTCCATCTGTAAAATGGGTATAAAGTATTTCTTTGGTCCTCTCTGTTTAGGATGTAAGCTGTTTAGTGCAGAGATTGGCACTTATACATAGTAGAGTCCCAATTATAGTTAGAAACTCTAAGTACTGCTGTAATGCATATAACACTAAAAGTAATATGAGCATTTATGCCAGTGGTGAATTTAGCCTAATTTCTTTATCTTAATTATATTATATGTGAAAGCAGATATGGCACGGTCTCTATATTCACTTAAATTCTGCAAATCATTTTGCATCTGTCAAACTCATTGTATAGATTGATATGTGCCTGCTCTTCTGCTACTTCCTTTAATCCTCTTCAGATTCTCGCATGCCTAAATTCTCTTTTTGATCAGTAGGGTGTAAAATTACCAGGTTGGAAATTTCTTCATGCCAGAACACAAGTGCCCTGAGGGATCTAAATCTTGCAGGGTTGTGGGGAGGATGCGGAACCCTTCCTTTCCATGTTTATAGATAAGACCATATTTTCCCCACACTGGAAAAAGTTTATCTTATTTATGGAAGAAATCTACAGTAAGAACATGCTAATGGCCTTGGCTATTTTGGTCACTAACCCATTACGATCAACATGTATATTTTATGTGTGAATTTATGTTGACTGTTATCATGAAAACTATTCTACTTGTTCACTTACCCACTGTTTTTATGGGTGAATTGTGTTTAAATATTTTTTCTCATAATAAAAGAGAGGAATCTATAATAAATATTCACAACAAATTTTCCAGACAGGGTGAAATCTGACCTCATTTGAAGGCTATGGCACAACTATTAACTGGGGCCAAGATTTCACCCTTTGTGGCTTCTGTTACATCCTGTTTATCTGCAATGCTCTTCTCTTGGGATTTCATGTAAGTTTCATAGGGCAAAAATTCAAAATCAGTAATGAACAGTTACTCAAGAGTCATGAACATATACAGGGAAGCACTCGATATATACACATATTGCACATGTTTGTGCATGCACGTGGCTAGTTAGGCACCCTACTGGTCATGTGTTCAGTGAAATAGCTGATTTCCATCTACAAGTTAGGCATAAGCAAACAGTTTTTCATGCTTACATTTTACAGCCAGATCCATAATACCTGTGATCCAAATGTTTCATTACTCACTCAGTGTGAGTTTGCTTAAGTAGAGTGCAAGATTCAGCCCAATATATTCTCTCATTAGATAAATAAATTTGTATCGTAAAATGCCAAATCTGTCCTTGTTTACTAAGTATGATTTGAATTGTCAATAAGATTTTAATCTATTTATAATTTTATAACAAGTCTGTAACAAATAATTCCACATTTCATAATCAATTGCAAATAATATTTAGCAGTACTGTCAGAGATTGGCATTGTGGCAGTAGTTCTGGAAGCAGTGTCAAATGTTAATCTGCCTTTAGCCAGCTTTTTCTTCAGTTGTAGGCCAATACCTTTCAACAGAGCAAGGATTAATCATACCTATTAGAATCCTTTCAGGAAAAAATTGTATAGCTTTTTCCTCTAAAATGCTCTGTTCCCAGAGATGATGAGTTAATTCATCTGGAACAATGTTAGTTCAACAAGTTTTGTGGCTTATTTGAAAATCTAAATCTAGGAATTTCATATGTCATCAGACTGAATGTCCATTTACTTCACCTTTCCGATAAATCGTGTAGATTACCATAATTAATCAATGTATAGGTGAAATAACATTGTAACTAAGCCTCCTTTTAGTCAGCTTTCTTGACATTACAATCTATTGCTACAGTTGGTTAAGTTACTACTATGTGTATTTTTTTCGTAAAAATCTTTACCTAACATTTTTTAACTTCAATTAGAACCATCCAACCATTGTGTGTTTGAAATGGTAAACAGAAACCTGAAAAATTTAAAATGAGTGTTTGACTTTTTATGGGGTGATAAATTGCTTCTTAGCCTTATAAAGTCCACAGGTGTTTATGTCTATTATTGTAAGCTTAGTTAAAAACCTCAACTTTAACAGGAATGCTTTGGCAAGAGCCAGTCATTCCTAAAATTGATTGAAGAAATAGGATTTCTTGCTATGTATCATTTTAATTTTTGTAGGCTAAATTCTGCTTGTTAACCCTTCTAATCCATTTCAGCCTAGTAGTCTAGCAAGGTTGTTTTCCCTTTCCCAGTTGATCTCCATTTTCTTTAAAGGGATGTTTTGATTTTCAAATTGTGTTTGGAATGTTGTAAATACTGTTCAGTCATATAATTGACTGTATCAGGTCACATAATATCCCTTCTACTGAGCTTTAAGGATTGATCCTCAAGCTTTTTGTATGCTGAACTCCACTGAAGTCACTGGGAATTCTGAGCATAGAGTGCTTTCAAAACAGGCCTTAAAATGTTTACAGACTTTAATCAAAACTGATCAAAATTAAAAAGATTTATCATTAAAAATTAAATGAGGGTAGTTGTCTCTGTGGGAAGTCAACAGAATCCATTTACTAGGTTTTTCATTTCTAGGCTGTGAAATGCTTTCCGTTGGGTTTCTAGGGCAGCTGAGTCAGGAGAGTCTTTATTAGGACACCTTCTGCAAGAACCATATTGCCTGAAGCGTGCAAGGAACTACAAGATCAGATAGAAACCCCTAGCTGTTCCATAGGCCCCCGTTCCCAAGAAGTGATCAATGGGTTTGTGGATGTAAAACACCCACTTTTCCCATAGGGCAAGAGGAAGGAAGGAAATGATATGAGCACAATAGCATAGTTTCCATTCCTGGTTGTGAGTTAGTTCCATATCTGTCCATAAATAGATATAGTAGTGCCACAGATTTGTGCAGTGCTAGGTTTTGAGCCAGGGGCTTTAGACTAATGCTAACAAACTAGAAAGCATTTGTAGTAGATAAAGGCCTTTCCCCATGGAGGATGAAGCTCAAATTTTTCATTCCATGTGCAGCTGATAGTTGTGCCCCTTGCAGGCTTCAGAACCCACAGGAAGGATTGTGGAATTAGACGGTCAAGATTGGCATTTTCTAGGTTCTCCAGAATTCTCAGGTTTTTCTCAAAATGTGGAAAGAAGAAACAAGAATGTAAAAGTGCTGTAAAAATATAACTTTTAGGTGTGGACAAGCCTGGCATTCGAATCAGTCAATGAGTGTATTAAAATATAGCTTGCCCTGTCTCTGCTATGTGTTAAAATTTTCTGGTTAGCTAACACTGTTCTTTAAATCATCTTTCACCTACACATGTCTTTAGACTGTAAACTCCTCAGGGCAGGTACTGTCTCTTGTTTGGGTACAATACATAGTATAGTGAGACCCCAATCTGGGGCATCCAAGCTCTATTGTAATAAAAATCATGAAAAATTATAATAGCTTCTCCATTATTACATGGGCCCACATCATCCTCTCCTTCAGGAAAATGTGTGAAAAAGTTTGGGAGAGGGAAATTTCATGAGGTTTTGCTCACAGTTTCCTTTGACCTTGTCTGTAAGGAAGTGATCCTGCCCACCTGAGGAATAAGCAGCATGCTATGTGCCTAAATCCCACAGGAACCAATAACCCCACCTGTTGCAATTCTAAGGTTATCTGCCAGAGACCGTTGTTATTTGCACAGAGGACCTGTGCATCCTCACTACTTCCTGGTGCTCATATGCTCTCCTCTTGTTCTTTTCTCAGCACGGCTTTTGTTCACCTGTGCAGTCAGGGCTATCCCTGCCAAAAGCTGCCCCCTATTCCCATATAGGGAGGTGGAGCTCATTCATGCTAATTCAGGTAGCATTACTGCCTGGAGATGCCCCATGGGATTAATCCCTCAGCCCCACTCTCAGCCTCTCTTAGCATGTGTGGATCCTGGACCCTCTGAACAGCCCCACTGCACGCTCTAGGAGGAAAGAAGGATGGTGTTATATGGATGATTGTCCCCCCCACTTTTCACTTGTGCAGGGCTGATCCACACACTCTGGGGGAACAATCGAGCTGGGGGTATTTCTATTTTTCATGGAAGTTGTATCCAAAGAAGTGCACTTACAAAAATTCCTTCCCTCTTGGTGGAAATGGCAAAATGCCACCAGCATTGTTCCTTGGAGTGAAAAACATGTGTCTGATGAATCATAAATTCTTATACCACTCTTGGTCCACTGTCCATCCACGAGTGAAAATTTTTTGGTCCAAATTCTGGCCTCAATCCTGCCAGAAACTCACTCCCTCATCAATCAGAAAACTTTACAGGAGTCAGAAAACTTGTTTCCATCAGTCAATTCTGACTGCCTACTAAACCTATGGTTCTGGTAGTTGTTTGATGAGAGATATTAAATAGTGTGGCAAGGTAGAGCTGAGAGATCCATAGATTTGGTGCCTATTTCCCCTGGCCTGGCAATAATGTTAGGTGCATATACATCTTCTTCATATTATGTGTCTGTTTATATAAGTGTAGATTATGCCATTGGGTTTAATTCTGATCCCACCTGTACGAATGTTCCAAAAAGATAGAAGTGGGATCTTATGGGTGAAGTGATTTAATAATAAAGACACAGAAATACTTCAGTTTGGGCTCAGTTTTAGTTTTCTCTGAGTTGTCTGTCTTGTTGGCTACCTTGGAAACACACACAGAAGAAAATTTGATTGGAGGAGCACAAAACCTTGTGTGGGTGGAGTTTTGACGGGTGCCTATGATAGTCTGACCCCTCAGACAGAAGGGATCTGGAAAGACTGGGATTATTTTTTAGGTTTTTAATTGTTGTTTTGTTTTTGGTTTTTTGTTTTTTTTTTTAAAGAGAAGGAAGAGAAGAAAATTATAGAATGAGACACTCAAGTTTAGATGTGGGAGTGAAGTGATTCATTATTTGGAAGAGTGAATTTTAAGAGGGAAAAAGTACAACAGTTCTGCTGCGCCATCAGTTGTTAAACTGTCAGTGGAGGCACTGCTGGTACTTAAAATAAATTGGCTCACTATTGTGAACAAGATAGTGATGTCAGAAATGCAGCTACACGGTTATTTATACCATTGCTGTTGATAATGTAACAACTTGTATTCTGAAATAATTCCCAGTTACATGTTCTCTGTGTGGGTACGTACGGGCTAGCATAGATGTGTTGTACCTCTGTGTGTATCCGTCTGTCCACACACAAAGTGTGTGTTTGTGGATGATATCGAAACACACCTATTTATTACATATATATTTAATACGCACACGCTCAGGGGTGTGTTATAGAAATATACAGATCCTTTCTCTATAGAGGTAGGCATAGATATGAGCGTATATATTTGGGTGTATGTTTGTCTGTCTACAATCCCAGCCGCAGAAGTTGTCTTCACCTCATTTATAACCTACTGCCTCTGATCTGTTTTCCCAAATTACCAACTCCGCTTTCCAGTCCGCTGTGGCCCCAGCAGGCGCGTTGTGTGGGGCCGTTGCAGTGGAGGTTAGAAGGCGTAAGGAGAAGTGAGCGTTGCCGGACGGGATGGGTTTTTGGTGGCCGCTTGCCCCAGTGCTTTCGCGGTCCAGGGAAGTAACGGGGCGTGTCTGGAGCAGGACGCGCAGCGGTGCGGAACATCTGGCCAAAGGCGGGAAACTTTTTAAGGCGGGAGCTGGTAGCTGAGCTCCGCCGCTAATGCAGGCAGCGGCGTCCGGGTAGAGCAGCCCCGAACCGGCCCGGCTCCGTTTGGGAACACACGTGGAAATTCACTAATAATTACCAGCAAGGGAGGAGGCGAAGCCGGCTTCCGCTGGTTGCACCGAAGACCCCCGCGCAAGGTCCTCGCTGTCCCAGGGCAGGATCGGAGCCCAGCCCGTGCCCGGCCGGCGCTGACCGCCCGTGGTAGTTTAATGAGGCAGCGCAGCTGTGGCGGAATGGTCAGCCGGGGGCAGCCTCCCTCCGGTTGTCTCTCGCACATGGGGTTCCCGGACAATAACCGGGTGCTAATTCCCAGAGCCCACCCCGCCGTCTCGCCAAGGCACGGGGGAGGGGAGGACCCCCCCAGCGGGCCGGGCGAAGCCAGCCTGACCCCAGCAAATGAAAATAATCAAAAGTAATTAGAAGCGTGCGGGACAGCTCCGCGGAGATCTGTGCGAGAGAATAAACATGCCGGAGCCCTCCGAGCCGCTGCAAAGGCCCATGTCTGAGCTGTTAGGTGCCCTGACCTTGTCCACATAAAGACGTGATTTATGAAGTGCAGGGCACAGCAGCAGGACTTCTGTCTTCTCCAGGAGAACCACATTACCGAGGTGGAGATTAACATGCTTTCACATGGGCCCATTTCCAGACCAAGGGAAATCTTTATTTCATTTTTTTTAACCTTTAATTTCCTCCTCTCTCTGTTTAAAACAGCCCTTTGGCTGGGGGCGGGGGAGCCCAGCGACGCGGGGGCAGCCAGAGAATCCGAGCGAAGGGAGAGAACTGAAACGGATCAGAAAAAGTCTGTTTAGCCCGGTGCTGCAGAACCATTTGCGCGCTCTATCCCGGGATGTGTTTGATTTGCCCCGAGAAAGATCTGGTAAAGATCTGGCTCTTGGTGTATACTGAGAGCATTGATTTTTTTAAAGCATCTGCCAATAGCTATAACATAAGGCAAAGGGAATTAGCATGCTGCTGAATTGTCACGGTTTCTAGTTTATTTCACCCTGGCTGTGGCTCGTTGCCCTGCATGGCAGAAAAGCCGGGGTCCGTTAGAGAGCTTTTCCTTTTACTACACTTGTTCCAGTGTTTTCACAGCTACCACCATGTTAGTAGTCTCCACGCTCAACGGCGAGTTTAGACACCTCGAGGAACTGAACATTAAGCTCCACTTAACCACTGTGGTTGAGAAGCGGCTCGCACTATAAATTAACAGATACTCTTCCGATTAAAACGGGCACGTTATTGAACAAACTGCCGGCAACGTGTCTGATTTTTTTTCCCTTCGGTATTGTCCTCTGCGGAGCGTTTGTCCGCAGGAAGCCTATGAAAAGTGGACAGTGCAGTGATTTTATCTGGCTTTGGCTGGGCTGCTTTAACGGAGCGTTGGCGTGCACCGTGCCCATAGGGTCTCCATTAGGAGAACTGTTACCTCTGGGGCGACCACGAAGTTAAATTCTGAAAAGAGGCATTACCAGTTTACAGCCTGGTGGGAATAAGGAGCCCTGCAGACTCCCCGCTGCCCCCTCTATTATGATTGATTATCGACTTATTTTCAATAAACAGTTGCGAAAGGGGGGCGGATCTTTGGTGCAAGGGTAAAACCCCTCTCCGCGGTCAGAGGAACGGAGAAAGAGGCGAATTTGGCCCTCTTTCAAAACAGGAAGAAAACACAGTTGCATCCTCTTCTTCGATGAGCATCCACCCCCTTCTGTGGTCACCCCAAGGCTGCCTTTTCTCCAGCGCCGCTTTCAACCTTGTACCAAGAAAACGAAAAAAAAAAAAAGAGCCCCTCCTATGGGAAGCGGGGAGTCTCTGTGCGAAACCCTCTTCCTCCTCTTCACTCCCACCTCGGAAAAAAGTTCACATCTTATTCCGTCGCTTTTGTTCTCCAGTCCCCGCGGAGAGGGGGATGTGAGTGCTTAGATCTACCCTAATACACAACGAAATAAAGCCAGGGTTTCAGATTATAGCAAACCCATTATTTTGTCATTGCCCCGTTCCAATGCGGAGCTAAAACAATCAGGCACGTTCCCCATTGTTGCTGGCTGGTGGGTGGGGGGGGCACTGCTAATAGATTTCAGCAGAAAATCCTCGGGGGAGAAGACTAAGTATGTCTGTTACAGCAATCTGTGAGCTCGGGTGGGCCACATACAGAGCCCACAGCAGCTGTGGTGGGTGAGTAACCTCCCCTGTGCTGACCGGTTCCCCTGGCATTAATCTAAGGGGATCCTCTGTGCAGCCACCTCCAGATGAGGAACTCGCCTGAGGCATAATTAGTGCATCACGCGGACCGTGCTTGGCGAAGCCAGGACTCGATCCGCCGAAGCAGAGGCACCCTGGCAGCCGAGCACCCTAACAGCCGGTCCGGCACCAGCCCCGGGAGCGGTCAGACAGCAGCAGTGTGGGACCAAGGGCTGAACACCCGGGGAACGACGGCACGCGGCAGTAACAGGGGAACGGATGCAGCAGCACAGGCTCTGCCCTCTGCCGCGGCGCTGCCCCTTGTAAAGCTGATCCTGGGAGCAGCACTCAGCTCACACCTTCTAGCAGCCGCCACCGCCTTGGCTCACGCTCCTGAAAGGAAAGTACCCGAGAGACTTCAGAGGCCGCCGCAGTGTTGTGAAATCTGTGCGCCGAGCAGTAAGGCAGCTGGCTGCGCCATCTACTGGCCCTGGGCTGTAAGCGCTCGCGTCCAACCACCCACCCTCCTCGTTCCCATGTGCACGGGGCATAGGGGTTGTGTATGTGTGTATCTATCTAAGCCCTTTCCATGAAATCCTAATTTAGCCCGGGCCTGCTACTGATACCACAAGACCTTTTGTTTACCCACCACCATTTCCTCCTTTTCAAAGCGGCTTTGTTAAAGCCAGGGGGCTACAGCTTCGTATCAGAACCTCTGATCAGGCCTATGGGCTCGAGCAATCAGTTCTCCAGATTACTTGTATTTAATACACAATGCATCATAAAACAAATCCCTCATCCTGACAGGAAGAAAATAGAACAGCTCATAGCTCGAGCTGCTCCAATTTATGGCTAAATTAAAAAAAGAAAAAGAAGGCTCCAACAATGGACAAGTTGAGGGAGGGCAGGAAATCAATGGGCCAGCAAACCGGGAACTCTGTGCGGTTCTCAAGCCCCGGACTCTGGGAATCTCTGGCCCGGTTTTTGGGGTTATTTACAGAGGAATATTTTTTTCCTGGTTTACCTAACACTGCTTGGTGCGATTTGTTTTCTCTCTCGTCTCGTCTTGAACAATAGCCATTATCTGAAATAACAGTTCAATGTCACAGATAACAGGCGGCTGAGAGGAATTAATCATCATCTCTTGTCACTTGGATTCTGGCCCTTGCCTTCTTCCCTCCCCTCCATTGTAAAAAAAAAAATCGATTTTTAGTCCGAGAAATATCTTTGTACTTTAAAAAAGTGGGTGGCGCTTGTGATGGTGTAATAAACAATAAAGTACATCCTCCCGTTTCTGTCCTGTCCCCTCCCCTTCTAAACCTAGAGAGACAGTGCCCAACTATGGCTAGGGTGTGTCAATTTGTTTATTATTATTATTATTACTAGTTACATTTGTTTAAACTGAGGAGCCATTGCAATTTCGAGGGTTGTACCTTTTATGTAAACTCAAAGAGAAATCACGTCTTGGATTATTAATTCGATATCGATTCCTTCCGGTCCACTACCCCCATCCAAATATCTAACCTCCTTCCAGTTTCATTCATGAAAATTGTTAGGAGATAAATCAATCAAGACCCTTTAGGAAACGATTCCAAATACCGGGCTGGCCCCCTTTGCAGAAAGTATTTATTGTGACGTGCAAAACAATATTCAAAAAAGATGCTTTTCATTTACAAATCTGGCCGCTTTTGGAGAGATGCAAACTACAGCTCGCGGCAAATTCCGAGATGCATAGAACTAAGTTGATCTTTTTCTTATATTCGGTGATATATGGAGGACGGGGTCTTGTTGCTTTTTAATGCGAAGATGTAACATTTTAGGAACTTTTGAAAAACCCATCACCTACTAATTCCGCGCCGTGTCTGTCTGTCTGTCTGTTCAGGGAACGGGGGAGAAAAGGGGGAAAATAAAAAAATGTCAATTCCTACCAGGAAGGGTCGTATTTAGAGCGAGAAAGCGCTCGCGCTATTGATGCATGATGGTTGCATATCGGCCATGCAATGTACGTAGCCGATTAGTGTTTTTTTTAATCGTGGGAATGGACGCTCCCAGTTGCTGCTGCTTTTTACGCGTAACAATAAAATAAGAGAATAAGGCCACCGCATTTGTGAAGCGCTTCTTAAATAAACCCGTTCACACGGAGACACTCGCACTTTCGGAACACGTTGGAACCAGCCGAGGTTCTTCGGGGAAAGAATCCCCCCCCCCTCCCGCCGCCCCAGGTCTCCCTATTGGCTGCTGATTACATGGATGGAATCGACATGTTTAAAGGGGATGGTGCATCCGTAATCAGTCTGCCCCTATAGGACTTCTGTCTTGGCGACCTTTTGGTGACCTCTCTCGCCGGAGGAGGCTGCTGTCACTTTAAAAATTTACTGAAAGAGGAGCCTCTGTCTGGCTTCCGAGCTGAGGGTTGCAAGGGGGAGATAGCTCCCGCTCGCTCGCTCTCGCCTCTTTATGGATGGCCGGTCAGATCTTCTTTAAAGGGACAGTTCATGCAATCGAAACCCGTGGCAGCTGAGCGTGTGGGGTTGCAAAAAAAAAAAAAAAAAAAAAACCACAGCAGCCAGGGAGGGGAGGGAGAGGCTCCGGCTGAGGAAGAAGCTCTCCCAGGGCAGGCTCTGAAGAGGAGTGTGTGTGGGGCGGGGGGGGGGGCAGCTTCCCACCCCCTCCCTCTCCACCTTCTCGCACTTTTCCCCCGTGCTCACCAGCAGAGACGTGAAAGAAGTTTTGTGGGGTTTTCAAACTGGGATTTGTCCACCCCCGCCCGATAACTTTCTTGACCCACCCGCACCCTGAGCAGCCGCTACCAGCCGGAGGGAAGGTGATGTAGAGCCGGGAAGAATTTGAAAACATCAGATCAGCCATCACCATGATAAAGAATCACCCTTAAAGCCAACCCCCCCGCAGCTCCCCTGACACCTCCCCCCCACCCAATAATCCCGCCACAGCCCCGGAGAACTCCCGGCGAGGAGAGAGAGAAACTTCCCAACAAATGCCGCAGGACAGCGGAGCTTCCACGCAGCGACCCGAGCCAGCCGGCACCAGGACACCAGCTCCCCGCCCGCTCCACAGACCGACGGCGAGGGCTGTTTGTTTTGTCTCGCTTCCAGCCGCTTGAAGGACCTTGGCCCCCTCCCCCTCCCCGGGCACGGAAGCACCCAGGCTGGTGGAACCAGTGCAGGGGGAGACAGAAGGTAAGAGCAGCGGGATCCCAGTCCCAACAACCCCGGTGGACCCCCAGACGCTCCTGTCCGCTCTGTCTCGGCTCAGTGACTTGCTCCTTGCCCCCCCCCCCCCCGCTCCTTCCCGGGTGCTTCCCTGCCCTGCTCAGACTTGTGATTTCCTTGTGGCTCTCAGGGCGGCGGCGTCTCGCCCTCCCCGCCGCTGGCTGCGGTGTCTCTGGGGCGAGGGGGTGCTGTGCGTGCAGAGGGGTGGGGGGTGTCTGGCTGGCGGGCTTCCCCCCACCCCCTCCCCCGGCCCAGGGACCCAGAAAAGAGCCTGGATTCTTGGCAAAGCAGCCCAGTGGGCTCTGGATCTGCCACCTTCACCCAGCGGCCAGGTCTGGAGAGCCCCGGGCTCCCAGAGACGCCGCAAGTGGGTTTGGAAGGGCGAGGCGTGCCGGAGACGGGGGGGAGTCACATGAAAGTTCCTGGGGGGCAGTGGTGGTGGTTTGAAAAGGCAGAACTCCCGTGGCTGGGGGTGGGAACCCCTCGTGCAGTTTTCAGAGGGGGAGCCAAGTTAGTCTGTATCTTTAAACACAACCAGAAGCCCTGGGGCACCTGAAAGACTAACAGATATTTTGGAGCATAAGCCCACGAAAGCTTATGCTCCAAAATATCTGTTAGTCTTTCAGGTGCCCCAGGGCTTCTGGTTGTTGCGTCCTGCACTTTTGTTTGCCCTGGAAGTCTCTGGTCCCGTCCGAGAAACGCCCCCCAAATAAATCAAACGTTCTTTACCTCCTGGAGACAGTGGTCTAAAAACGAAGTTCCGCCTGCCCGGTAGTTTGCGAGTGGAACAAAGTTAAGCCATAGTTGCAAGGAGATGAAGATACTTGATTTCCCGGTAGAAATGCGCCCAGCCCTTGAAGAAGGGCAAGAGATCGGGGCGGGTCACACGCCCCAGCTGCTGTCTGAGTTCTCCCTCGGCGGTAGCCGCTGCAATCTTGCTCGCACCACAAGGAAATGAAATACCTGAGAACGGAGCTAACCCCTTGCCGTTTGCCCGAACTGGTGCGTGGAGTTGATTCGGACTGTGTCTAGATTTTGAAATTAACATGTAGTGCGTTGGCTCGCCCTGTCACACCGCCTGGAAGAGGGGAGGGAATATGGGGATCTAGGCAATCGCCTTTTCTTTTACCGTGATCAGGGCCTGATCCCGCTTCCCTCCCGTACCCCAAACTTCTGCGGGTTCTCAGGGAGAAGGTGAGCAGGAGCCGCGCGCGATCGGAGCACTTCCCTAAGCCTCTGTAGCAGATTTCTTTTGAAACAGCTACGAGGAAACGGAATTCGAAACAAACTTTTGTCAGTATGGTGGCGTGAGATGATTTCTTCCTGTCTGGGCAAGTCGAACTCGCTGGCCGGGGTCAGCCGGGCGGTGATAAGTCTGGGACAATTCACTTGAATATTGAACCCGGGGATTTAGGTTTAAGTTTGTTACAGTGAAATCATCTTTAAAATGAAGCGTCCTGACAAGACCGGAGGACTTACATAAACTCTTGTGACTCTTCTAGCGCGAGAAATTGTCTGGGAGTAAAGAATGCAACTTTGTCTGCAAAGCAGTCGTTAGCAGAAAGTGTCCTCTTACACTAGAGCATGCTTTTGGGTAGCACACTGGTTGCTGTTTAATTGCCTCCTGGTTCATAGTGGGCCTCGCCTTGTGCCCTCTGGTTTGTCCCCTTGAAGTTTGTGGTGAGTTAATGATCTGAATCTGCTTCTGGAGGATTACCTGAACTCTATGTTAAACTGTTCTGGGGCTAGGGAAGTATACCCTCAACTTCAGTTTTCACCTTCATAAGGGCAGAGATAAAGCCTCTTTCCAGCTGGGTTCATTTAATTAATGAATCTGAACTGTTGTGGGGTAGAGCTAGTCTATAGTGCTCGTCTTTGATAGAAAACTTCCTTAGGTTTTCATTAACTAAATGATATACAATACCAGAATTCCTTTCCATTCAACTTGAAGGCCAAAAGCGCGCTGAGTCTTGATGTGAATACAAATTCTTTTTGTGCAGAAACAATCTCCCTTTCTCCCACCTTTCTTCTAACACAAATAGGTTAATATACTTTCAGTACAGAATATGTCAAACAGGAAAACTTTCCAAATTTAATATTAGCTTTATGTATACATTGGGCTATTGCTAATAGCTTAGCATAGGCCAGTCAGCAAACCTGTAGATAAATGATATATGCAGTCATATATAAAGATTAGCAATTTGTCATAATATTCAGATAGAACATCCTTTTTAACTTGTCCACAATTAATCTCATTAGCTGTGTTTATTTTCTGCATAATTGGAACTATGTATTGGTACATGTGGAATATTGTGCTATGTTTTGCATGAGTGTTTACGTGGCTTTTTCATTTATTTTCTTTAGTTTGGCATAGAGGGCTCTATTAACCAAGTCCTGTGAATTGCTTCGATTAAGGGGTATGATTTAAGTGTTAAAGGGGGAGGGGGATTGAAAAGTATAGTATTAAAACAAGATTAATAACTCTGACTCTAAACATCATTTAGCAGATGGAATTTGTAACAAACAGGAAAATGTTAAGTGGGACCTAAAAATAAATTAACATAAAATAAAATAAAATAAAATTGAAATAAACAAACAAACAAACCCACAAGCACTTCAATAGAAACACCATAGATACTATCGTTAATCATTCTTGTGTATAATCACAGAAAAATATTATATCAATATAAAGAATTTTAAATGATAATTATTCACTGATCTAAAATGAGAAAATCAGAAGTTTGCTAAATGAATATATTCTCCATTAGCAACAATTAGACATCACCTTGATTATGGGTAAGCATTTTCCAGGACATGTTTATTATGCACATGTTCTAACAATTATTTTAAAAGTGTCACTGGAGATACATATTTTTGAATAAAACGTGTAAGTTCTTCATTTCTTTGTTTGAAAACCCATGATTTATCTTTCAGTAAGTGTGGCCTGATACCCTTTCATATTCTTCTTTCTAGATCTTGGATGAGTTTTGCAATGTGAAGTTCTGCATAGATGCCAGTCAACCAGATGTAGGGAACTGGCTCAAGTATATCAAATTTGCTGGATGCTACAATCAGCATAACCTTGTTGCATGTCAAATAAGTGATCAGGTATGTTGTAGCCGATTTCCGGACTTGTTTGCAAAAAGCTTCATGATATCAGTGGGGAAAAAAGTAATAGCAAGTCCCAAAATGCTTTATGGCTTGTTTATTGATTATGGTACCATGTAAAACACCATTGTGAAACTCAGCATAGAGTCATTTTTACCAGCTACTGCAGATAAAAATCTCCTCTTTTTTCACTGTAATGTTTCCTTTGTAAAACACACTGCTTTTATTTTATAGCTGATAACAATTGGAATATAGATGCACTGTTCAATTATACACCCCTACCCCAGTATATTCAATTTGTCATTAGTGGGGTTAAACAAGTACAAGCAATATGTATATATATTCACACACACACACATGCACACATACAATGGTATTTTCCACTTCTCATTAGTGATATTTATAATTTATTTTCCAGTTTAACTGGGTGGCTAAACTAGGGCTTTTAGTTAATCAAATATTGAATGTGAAATTAAAGGAAGATAGAGGCGAAGAAACAAAGTAAAACAAAGCCAAAAACAAATCCCCTCCCTCACTCTAAAAAGATCCAGCAAATATATTTCAGATGCATATGACTATCAATATGAATATACACGTACATCTTTATAGAATTATGTCTTCTCATACAATGAGATAGAATTGCTAGTAGTTTTATTCTGAATTTACCATTTTTTTAGGTAATTTTTCTCTCTTAGCTAATACATGGTTAGAACATTGACTTTTTATTGGACTGAAACGATGGTTTCCCTCCTACTTTTTAAAACATTGTTGGAGTAGGTGCAGAGAAATCATAGTAAAACAGTTTGTTTTGAAACACTTTGAGGAGTTGTTAGTTTTAATATAAAGGTTTCTTTAAGCATGGGCATATCAAATCAATGCCATGATGAAATGTTTTAATGGAATGAAGTTGTGATTCACTAAAGAAAAGAAACTAAATTTTGAATGGGTAGCAGCCACTGAATTTTCATTTTATTTTATACGTTCATATCCTTAACATAGCATTTGATTCTTTTAATGACCATATTCTATTGTTACCAAATAATTAATTGAAGCAGGTGGATTTTAAAGATTATCTTTAGTTGATTTATTTGCCTTGACATTCATGAAGAAAAAAAATCAAACAAGACATAAGCTTCAAATAGTAATCTTTCTTTCCAATCAAATCCATATATGTAAAATGAATGTCAGACGGTCTCCTATTTGCAACATCATTACAGGATTACGTATTTGTACCTGATAGAATCATTGATTACAATTGGCTTAAATGACTTTTTCAGAAATTGTGATCAAGTATCATTTTCATTTTAAACTTTTTAATATTCATCATTAATTGCATGCAACATAGAACAAATCGACCTTCCATGAGATAACATTTTTTTTGCATAACTGCTGGTTCAACAAAAGAAATAATAAAATTGGTAAATAAAAAAGACATTCTCAACTTTTTATACAGAGCACAGTCAGTTCTGTGAATGCAGAGCATTCATTTGATCACGTTGTAGTATAGAAACTATGCAGTTGAGCTCAAATATACAGTATTTTACATTTACTAAAAGTTAGAATAAATGGGTAAGTTTTTAGTAAAGGAATCATATGAATAGATACCAGTGGCTGTTGATATTGATGTTGATCCACACTGGTATTATGGTGCTGCTAATAACATATGCACCATACTGAAATATCAGAATCTTTTCCTGTACATACAAATACACGTTTTGATGTCTTTTATATTGAAGTTAAAGGGCTTTGAAGCTTTATTGCTGCTAGTGATTTCCTTCATTCACTGGGGACATGTTATTTACTTTTGCACAGTATTGTGCTGTTCATCATTCCATATTTTTACAGAATATTGTTGCCAAAGTTTGTAAATTAAAAACTGGTTGCCTTTCAAGTAATATGTTGTGTGAGATCTGCTGTCAGCAACAGTAAATGGACTGCTTTTGCTCTAAACACTGAAAATGTATCCACAAAAATTGAATCTGTGCTCTAGCATTTTGAGTGTAGTCTAAAGAGGTAATTCTATAAATGTGTTCTTGAATCTTAAATTAAATAGCTTTTCTAACAGTAAGTGCCTCCTTCTGCTTTACTTAACAAAAACCTGTAAGGATAACATAAAATATAATAGGAGACCAAAGTGTGAAATGGACGTTACATGGCTAAATGTCTGCATATCTAAAAAGTACCAAATAAAAGTCAAGTTTAAGCTTATTGTGTATATGCATTGGTGTGTACACTATTCATGAGTGTGTTTGAGTCACTGTCTATGTAGATCCTCCACAAAACTTGGTTGAGTCAGAGTTAAGGTTGAGAGTACACCTCAATAATTTGTGGATAGATAATAGATGCAAGAAAGTTAAATCAGGGGATTCCTATCCTGCTTTGATATTAGAAAGCTTCACTGAACTCACGGATGAAAGAGCTGACTCGAGCTTCTCTTGCTCTGGTGTTTCACTCTGTTTTTCATAAGGTATGAGACTTGCCAACTAGTGAATAAGAAATACTCATTCCATAATGAGCGCTCTCGTTGCGTGAGATACTGTTCACTTCCAAGGGCAGGACAGAGACATTTGATCAGCAGTAACTGTTGACCTCTAATTACTTCACCTCACCTGTAAAATTCACAGGCAAACACGTCACGCTATCTGAAATGGTAAAGGATATTTAACAGTGCTCTGACCCTTAGTATGAATACCTACCAGTAAATGAAGAACCAGAAGGAGAGTTTGCAAGTAGGTCTCTGAGCTATCTATAACATAGTCACGTTGCTCAGCAGAACCTTCTTCATGCAACAAAAAGAGAAAGAAAAACACAGTTTTTTCTATTTTCTATATTAGGCTTAGGTGAAAGACATATCTCCCCCACCCCGTATTCATGTCTGAGGTCAGGTTTCATCACATTTACGAAAGGTCTGGACTCCTTCGTATAACTATATAAATGAGCTTTGCTGAGATGAACAGCTTGATAATAGTGGGATGCAGTCAAAACATGTATGTTGGATGCAACTCACATTTCATTTGATTGGGGTTGGAGTAGGATTTAGAGGCTGTATGTGTGGGTATTTTTTTCTTTTTGGTTTCAAATAGAGCTGATATAGGATTTTTCTGTGTTGTCCTATTATCTTCTGTTCCTATCTAATCAGTTGTAAAATAATGTGATTCAAAAAGTACGTGAATAATAAATTCCACTAATAGTGCACTTCCTTTTTTTTTCTTTTCCCCAAAGAGTCTGTAGTATTTATAGGACTGCAATGAGGCCTATCACCATCATTTCACTGGAATGTATATTTCAGCTTAAAATCAATTCAGATTTAATAGTGGCTTTTGCTGTCTTGCAAGACTCAGGTTTATTATTGCTAGATTTCTGTTTATTATCTTGATATTTTTAAAAAGTGACTGTAGAAAGATTAGAATTGTTAGACTTTCTGAAATACTGGCATCCCAGAAAAACTGTAATTTTTAAGTACAGATTTTGAAGGAAATCCCATTGAAAACAGAGTAGTAATTATAGTAATGTCTTTTTAAGGGGACCCTGTAGTATATTTTAAATGCACTAACAAACTGAAATCAGGCATGCTACAAGTATGAAATACAATATATTTTAAAAGTCCACTTAGTTGTATTTATACTTAAAGCTTTCAATTATTGTCTTTAGCTTACTTAACTGACTTCAGGCCTCCATCATGGTATAACCGTACATGTAATGCTGGAGGGCTACGCTTCGTGTTCAGGTTTTTCTCAAGGACACAGTTATTGGAGATTCATTTTCTTTTAGCTATAGCTCAAGATTAGTTTGCTGATGATTTGTCTCGTTGAAATCATTTTATTATGCTTACTTATGTCTACTGGATGGAAAAGTCAGCAGTGCCTCAGTCCTAACAGCTATAAAAGTGCACAAGGCAAATGTCCTAAGTGAATTGCTGTATGCTTTACCAGATCTAGGCACATCTTTGAGTTTTACAAACAAAATTTTCGGACACAGCTTTGTGTTTCAGCTGTTACTGCCTCGTTCCTTACGCTGTTCCACAAAGCTAAGTGGGAGAATAACATAACTGTGGCCATAAGCATATCTGCCCTTTTCGAACAATTCTACTCGTATATGCACCTGTGAGGGTTGTACATATGTGTTGCGTAAAAAACACTTGTTTGGATTCTGCTTAATGATACAGTGAAGTTAAGCGGTTTGCTTGTTAGCAGTCAGACAGGCTAATTTACACCAAATTTATTTAGGGTTTGATTCTACCATGCTTCCCCTGCTCAGTAGTACCTTACTCCACATACACAGCCATCTCCAACTCCCACTATAGTCAGTGGCAGTCTTTCCATAGTCCCACTGAAATGAATGGGACAGTTCATTCTTGTTACGATGGCAAAATCTGGTCATCAGATTGTTTTGCTTTCCAGCCTACACCAAATCTGTGAAACTCCAGCCTTACATATTACATATATCTATATCTTCTGTGACATTGTAATCTTTTCATTCAGCACAGTATCCTTTCCTGACATGACCTAAGACTGGGAGGAAATTTTCAGACATGTAAAGTCATAAATCTTGCCATTTGCAGCAAGTCATACTATTGAGATAACCTTGTCAACTAATGTATAGTAAACACAAGAATATAACTTCTTTCTGAGCAAATGTCAATGATAGATTATTGAGTCTTTGCCTACTTCCAAGCAATAATATGGAGGGTTATCTCTACCCACAGAGAGAATACCAGGCTGTAATTCACTAAGTGGATTCTGACAATTCTTTGTGGTTTATAATGGCATCAGGGCATTAGCAGAGAACTCTGCCACGTTGTCACTTGAGATACATATTATTCTCCTTTGTGATTTACCTTATGAACTATTACTGCTCCTGAAAATGGCTTTGTGATATTGGTGGACACACTCATTCCTTCCCTGAAATTGTATCAGGAACTTGGTTTTGTTTGGACAAACAGGTACAATAACCGGAAGTACATTTGATCTAGTTGACGCATTGTCACCAGTCTTTGTAGAGAGGCCATGGATTTTGAATGGACACAGAGGGATTGAAAAACCTCCCATACTTAGAGTGTCCCTCTCACGTCAGCGTGGAGGAACACTGACTGTCTTTCCCATTGTGAGGGAAATAGCTTTGCTACTATGACTGCTGCATCTATTCTGTAGGAAGTGGTGGTGGTCCAGCCACTAAGACGATGGACTTTTTGTGAGCACCAGCATTCGCAATGAAAAAATAAAATGCAGCTGGATGTGATTTGCATAATGATGGTTAGACACATGCTCATTACAATGAGCACATTGCAAAGCACAGGGATTGGCTGTGCCGTTTAGGAATGTTGTGAAGATGTACCTGAGTGAAGTACCAAGAGTTGTTCTGCCCCTAGGAGGCAGAAGTCATGTCTGAGCACCTGACTATTAAGTGCATACCTCCTTGCTATTGCAGCTCTCCATGGTGGTGCAGTATTTTCCTTCTGCTGTGCTGGTGTTGCTGTGTGAGCTGGTATGGAGGTGTACATGTATAGCATACATCTCTGCATCCCTGGGGATACTGTAGAGCTCCGCAGGAGAAGGCAGGGAACTGTCTTTGTGAGTGAGGGTCCTACCCATTACATAAGCTGCAAGTGTGTGTGTGTGTGTGTGTGTGTGTGTGTGACAAATGTTCCAGTCCCCATTTCCTCGCCCCCCCCCCGCCCCCCAGAAGGGACAAGCAGAGTCAGTTGTTGTTTTCTATCGATCTTTGCTGACCTTCTGTAAGTGGCTGATTGAAAGCCCATTGACACCTATATGCTATACCCGTATGTGACTGGTGCCTGTGAAAGGAAGGGAGTACAGGGAGGGCCACTCACAGGAACAGAGAGGGTCATGATGGGGCACCCATTTAGTACTTGAGTTTTGGTAGGGGTAGAGGGCAGTTCACCTCCTGAGTGCTACAACAGTCACTTATGGCCATATCCCATACAAAACACTGATTTATTTCAACTGCTCATTGCCTGCATATGACAGGATGGATGTGGCTTATGTTTCAAAATTCAGTTGTCCACGTGGTTCACTCTGAGATCTGAATTTTAGTAATTTGTCCGGTTTGCATGTTTAATTCTGTAATTGGATACAGGAGTATCTATTAGTTTGCACTTCACATTTTCTGATGAGCTTAAATCCATATGTGGTTCACATCTTTTTGATGTCAAATTTATTACTACTTCTGGCAGTTTAATTTGTTTTGCTTTTTGGGTAAGTTTTACTTTTATTCAGAAATAACGCTTTAGAATGCTAAGGTTAGTTCCAATTAGAATGCAAGGCTCAACAATGTATGCACTTATTTGCATAAACTGATTTAGGGGCGTAATCCCGACGCATAACTTCTTACATGCAGATATCCCTTTGCTTTTGGGACTTTAGTTTTCTGATACTAGCAAAAAAGATTGCACTTAAGAAGCTTGATTCTGTCCTTGTTTCACACATACAGCTCTAGTTGAAGTTTTTGGGTATAAGGACATCATGCATGGAGAATGACCACAGGATCAATGCTGAACTCTTTTGCTAATTAGTGTTATGTCCAACACTCTCAGATCAGATTATTCTTCATACCTTGTGATCAGTTATTGAAATGATACGAACATCCTCTGAACATTGTGTGCGGAGTGATAAAAATGCAGGTAGACGTGCATAGGAGGGGAGCAGTTTTTAAATATAATTTAAAGTGAAGGATGACTTCTTTAAAGCATTATATAGCTCTGAGAAGGTGAAAGCTATCCATTGGATTGTATCATAGACAGGGCTGTCCTCCCACTGTGCTGATGAAATGCACAAGGCCGCGACTGCCAAAAAATAAAACCACAGCATTTTACCTGAAATTTATTGCATTTGAATTTTCGTCTTGTCGGTACTCGCACTTGCAGTGTGAGTTTTTTCATTGCTCTATCAACTAAGAGAGTAATGCATATAATGTAGTGTAGGATTTCCGTTCCAAAGCAATAACACGGGGTTCTGTGCAGAGGGCTAATGGACCTTATAAGACTTTTATTATGACTACCAATGTGCATAACATTTTTCATATTCTGTTCCTTTTCATCATCTTTTACATAGTCAGCTTCTATTGCAGCTGAAGTCAATTCAATTCGTTTGCCAGTGGGGCACAGGACATGTAAATAGTGAACTCTTTTCTCCTTGAACTAAGCAATAATTATGTAGTTTAAGTATAATAATGCAGACTATGTGCTTCCAAATCTGAATAGTATCTGTTATCTGTGCCAAAATCTGCATTTTCCAACTATCCCTGGGACATGCACAATGTTTTCCAGAGCTGTTGCATACACAAGAATAAAAGGTTTAGTCAGATGCAAGCGAATATAACTTCTCTTCAGCAGCGAGGGCAGCAGATGTGTTCATATCGACTGTTGACTTTGTTCAGATATGTAAACTAAATGTCACCCACTCTTACCCTTCCAAACTGGTATCATTCTACTAAACCTTTCCTCCGTGGCAGAATAGGAAACTGAATGATGTGATAGTAAATAAAGAATTCAAACAAGGTGGTGTAACTTTCACTGGAGTAAGCAGAGATCAACAGAGAACTTCAAAGTAACTAGAGGGCAGTGCCTGAAACAGTTGTTTCTCTACAGATTTCACAGGGAGTGCATTTTCTCTATTATTTCAATTATTACAACTTCCTGAATAGGTTGAAGGTCATTCATAATTCACACTTCTGTCATCTTTGAACATGCTAAATGCAGTCTATTGAGCATAAATAAAATTTCAAGTGCCTGACCAGGAAAAGTAAACTGGGATTCATAACAGTGAGACCTTATTCATCCCTTTAAAAGTAAAATGTGTGTGTTCATTGTTTGTTATTTTTTATTTTCCTTTTCATTATTGCAGTTTGGTTCCCCCCATCCCCACATCATGTACTTTAAATCAACAAATTCAACAAAAAAAAAAAAAGAATTAATCAAAGATTCTGATTCAGACATCCCCAAACATTGAGGGGAGTATGAAATCCAAATCCAGAGCTGGTTGGTTTAGGATTTTTCACTCTCTGTAAAATGGGCTGAACCAAAATCCCAGAGCCAAGTTAAACACCAGTAATCTTGGGGCATTTGAAACCTGGATCTGCACATCCCAGGTTAGGTCTGTTTCTACAACATACAGGCTTGATCCTGCAATTCAGAAGAGATGTTGCTTTGCCCGTGCATTGTAGATTGAAGGAATGATGTTGCATTTAGATAGCATAATGGTTTCAATGAACACAAGGGATGAAATCCTGGCCATGTTGAAGTAAAAATTCCTGTTGACTTTGGTGAGTCAAGATTTCACTCCAAAGGTGTTTATGCTTAAAAGTACAAAAATGCATATACTCTACACTAGCATTTCCAACTACAAGTAATACATATTACATATTCCAACTACAAGTAATACAGTATGGCTATAGTCAGCTTTTGGTGTAAAGAACCAGTATGAAACAGATAATGGTCTGAAAGTAATTTATGACTTGTCAGTGTTCCTTGCAGAGGGCTTCCTGATGTTTCAGACCCTATGTCATAGCTGATCTTCTGCTGGTTCAAAAGGACCAAAGACAACATAGTTTGTCTGAATAGGGCGCTTAAGCATTTCCCACTACTTCTCAGGCAAGACAATTACAATTGGTTTTGGGTGGAGAAAATGAAAAGAAAAAAACCTGTTTAAATGCATTTACATAAAATATTAGGAATGTCTATTAAAACCAGATTATATTTACCAGTACTATAAATTTTCAGGGTTCAATATATGCTGTTTTTAAATCCCATTAGGATGCAATTTGGCATATAAACTGTTAGACCAGGTGGGACTGTGTTTTGCATGTGCAGAAATAAAAATAAAAAAATTAATAGCTAAGCAGTTTTTCATTTCCAGAGCTTCAAAAATATAATTTGGATCCATTTTGGGGGGCTTTTTTACAAGCACAAGATCAAAACATAATTTTAAGCTATAAAATATAATTTTGCTGGCATTTTCCTGCATCTCTTCTCTCTATGTAACTCAAAGTGAAGTCAGTGGGAGTTCTGGGAACAGAGAGGCTGGACAGGTCATTTCTCAGAGAAGAATAATCTCCAGTTTATTTTCAAAAATGCCAGTGTGGTAAGCCTAGACAAGTAGATACAGAACACACACAGTAATTAGTTCAATATGTGTACCATTTTTGCAATGAAGATAATGCATCATACCAAAGTTGTTAAAAGGAAAGCTGGTGCATCATAACACAGTCTAGTACAAACAAGACTTCATTTCAACTGCATATGAGGGCCTTGTGTCCTGGTTTGCAACAATGAGGGAAAAGGGCCACTGAAATGTCTTCTGTTGCATGGTATGTACCAAGTGGAGGCAGTATTAGGCAATACCATACTGCAGCTTTTGACCATTCCATGGTGTTGATATATTACTGAGCTCAAAAGTATGGCTAATATATTTGACATACCATGTACAGAGTCAAAAATCCCGGAGAGGACTAAGATCAGTTTGAGGCCAAGCTGTGCCACCTCTAAGAGAGCTCAGTGGTGCCCCACCTCCCCAAGATCTGTGTGCCAGAGGACTGCCATCCCTGGAAGTCTAGCCGTGCAATTCAGTACAGTTGACAAAGTCATGACCCGGCCTCTTCTCTGCACCTTTGAAGTGAGTTGCTTGGATTTTCTTCTGTGGTAGTTGGATCAGTCCCAGAAACCCTAGCTTGGATATTACGGTGGGAACAGAAATTTCCTCACTCTCTCAACCACCCTGCACACCTTGTCCAGGACTAGGGACAATGTAGCTTATTGCGTATGTGATGTCACACATGCTGAAAGCCTGTGTGTGTGCATGCACCATTAAATAAACCCGTGAACTTTCTCAAATGAAGCTGGCAAAACGCTTAGCAAATGTGGAAATAACATCTGAAATGCTGCCATAATAGGGCCAGTCTTCAAACCATTCTACAGTGTATTCACCACATAATTTATGATTCCACTATGTCAGACATTTATCCTTCTCTAAGCTCAATTCTGCACCTTTCCCACATGCAGAACCAGTGCTTCTTTGTACTGGTACTTGCTGGTACTGAGTACCAGCACCTCAGCAGCCCCAGTCCTGGGACTGGCTGCGGGGTGAGGGAGGGGAGATAGCTGAGTACCAGCTCCTCTTTTTTTTACAAAAAGAGCACTGCACAGAACTGTAGGCACATATTTCCTGTTACAATATTTATTCATGTTACACTTCACAGATGCTAATTGGGCTCTTTAAGTCCTATTTGAATATTCATTTATGTATATCCTTATACAGGGGGTTTTTAAAGACTATGTCACCCTATCGTTTGCTTGTTTAAAATAGTCAGTAACAAGGTATTTGCAGTGCAAGAGAAAAGTCCTGCACAGAACTATCTTTGGAGGCAAAGGAAGTTGCACGACGAAGGACTGCAGGAGTGCTGTCAAGTATTCCCAAATAACAAGCAGTCCTGTAGCACCTTAGAGACTAACAAATGTATTAGGTCATGAGCTTTTGTGGGTAAGGCCCACTTCTTCAGATGAAACTGCATGTCATGCACTCATTGCTTCACCCTTTTATCAGTCAGCAGTTCAGCTTTGTGTTTGGCTCATCCGTGTATAGATACCTTACTATTCAAGTGCATGGAGACCATACGCTTCTGGAAAAGACTCAGCTTTAAATACTCCTATCTTAATAAATGGAAAAAACAAATGTTGCTTAAAGCTAATATGCAATGGATGCATGTTGGCATCATATTTATTTGCAGGAGTTAAAAGCTGGCTTCACTTAAATGGGTTTTCAGGCTTTAAGCAAATGAGTTTGGTTGCCCAAGCCAAGTACCTGGTGTACCATAAAGTCCACATCACAAATCTCCTGCATCATTTGTCACAATTGGAAGTATCTTCACAGGGGAAGATTATAAGAACATGTCTGGTGGCTCAAGCTTGAGATGCATTAGCATAGTTGTGTGGCAAGGCAAGCTCAGAACCCCCTTTCCTCTGGCACTGGACCCTCACATTCCCAAGAACAATAAACATTTGCTTAGAGCTGAGCATGAATTCTGTGAAGTTAAAAAAATCAGTAGGCCTCAGCATTACTGTGCCACTTACGAGTTGCTAACTCACCTTTTACAATGTCATCAAGTAAATGCAATATTGATCCTGTAAGCACATATTTCCTGTCTTTTAATATTTATCCATGTGACACTTCACAAATGTTAATTGGGCTCTTTAAGGCCTATTGTAATAGTCATTTATGTATGTCCTACAAAGGTACTTTTAAAGACTTTGTCGCCCCATCATTTGCTTGTTTAAAATAGGCAGTAATAAGGTATTTGCAAAGCGAGAGAAAAATCCTGATTCTGCTCTAGCCAATATAGCTGCATGGACTTCATGGAGGTACCTGTGATTTACACAAGCATAAATCAAAACTGAATCAATCCCAGCAATACTGTTATATCATAGTACGTTTTTAAAATCTTTTGGCATATACGTGAAAGCTGCATTGCCTATTGCAAGATCTCACTGCAATTCCAATATGTCACAATTCAAATGTCAACACGCCGTTGGAAAGGAAACTAGTAAGTTAAACCTTTGAGAGCTGCCAACAAAGAAGGTGATTCAAATTGGTGAGAGAAGTCCATTGTTTTCTAAAGGGAAATAGAATTCCAGAATGAAACATGTTACTTATAAACATTTATCTAAAAGATTTAAAAAAACAAACAAACAAAGAAAACCAGGACAAAACAAAGCAACAACAACAACAAAAAATAAAGAAAACCCAAATGACAGTTTGCCCAGGGCAGCTCTTAACAGGGAGGAATAGGGAGTTGTAATTTTGACAGAGTGGGAGGGGCAGCTGTGTACAAACTCCTACTCCCGGCTTTTACTGGGAAAGCACAGAGCAAACAGTAGGGCTGAAGCATGTGTACATTGTAACTGACGTGTTTTCCTCAGAACTTATGTGGAATGACCTCAGCCTCTAGTGAAACTGCTAGTGCGTATTTCAGCATAACTGCACTGCTTGCAGACTTCAGGTGGCTGAGCTGCTGTTCCCAAAACAAGCCACAAAATGACTTAAAAAATCAGAGGAAGCTCCTCATTAAGTTATTTTTAGATATTTAGGACATATTTGTGGTTGAGGCCCCTTATAAAAAATAAACAATTGGGTTTTAGGGCCATCTACTGGAAAAAATTGGTAAGTGCGCATGGATTAATCTTGTTTCTGGCAATAATTACATCTGCAAGGAACGGATGGATGTGGGATGGTTCTTTGCAAACACACATTTTTAAATGGTTGCAGCTAACAGCTGCTTTTCGCTTGACTAAGTAAGATTAATATTGAGAGTCAATAGCTGTAGGAAGGCATCTTTAAAAATAGTCTAGAGAAAACAGAGCTCTAGCATCTATGAGTTTAGCAAAATATCATTTTCAAGTGTTTGTACTGAACAAGAGTCCTAAAATTTGCCAGTGTTAATTGAGTGGTTTCTAGACTATGCCTAGTGATTATTGTTTTCTGCTGTGTCATTTTCTTTCTGGAACAATAGGAAAAAGATAGACTTTGCTCCCTTCTCATGAAGGCTCAAGTACTCAATTCCTTGAAAATCTCACAATCACATGTATGAATTTTTTCCAGGATACACACTGCTACAAAAGTACACATCCATATTTACTCAGGTGCATTGCACTGGTCCTCCTTGTCATTCTATCCCGATAAATACCACAGAACCCAAATGCCAGACTGTGTAAGGTTTTCCTTCAGCTGTGACATCCAGTTTCATGACAGACTCCACAGGCAGTAGGGTTATCACCAGCTGTGTATGCTGTTTGGCTGCTGATGGACTCCTTGGACCATTTTCTCATCCTAGGCAAATTTTTCCTTTCATTCACACTTAAGAGCTAAGGGATAATCAGTCACATGGTTCAGTACAAACCGCTCACAAAATGTCACTGCAGAATCTTTTTATGCTTAAAAGGGCAACTTTTTGATGGGGCCATTTTAGTGCAGTTTGTTTTCTATTCCTTGCTTTTAATTGATGCAACTCCGCTGACTTAAATGGGGTTACTCCTAATTTACACCAGTGTATTTAAGGGGCGAATCAGAACTTCTGTGTGTTCTTATGGCATAAATCTGGAAAGGCTGTATCATGTATATTCATATTTCATTGGCAGAGCTGCCTGGGAACTTGTTTTTATTGATGATTTGTAACTAGGATATGTAATAGAAAATTTGTGACTTGACAGCAACATTCATGACCCCCCATTTATCATCATGTAACAATTTCTTGGCATGGTTTGTTGAATGCAAGGTCTTTTTTTTACAGGCCCCAAAAAGCAAAAGTAGGTGGCCAGATTCTCTCCTCATATAATTTGGCATCACTCCATTGACTTCAATGGAGCACCACTCCATAGACTTCAATTGAGCTATGTCCACTTAAATAAGTGGAGAATCTGGCCCAATATTTAGACCCTGCTGTGGCCACTAGAATTACTTTATACACATTTACCTCTTGTGATATTCACTATAATTCTGTTTTTCAGATATTCTACAGAGCTGTAGCAGATATTGACCTGGGAGAGGAACTGTTACTATTCATGAAGAGTGAAGATTATTCACATGAAACAATGGCTCCAGATATTCATGGTTAGCAACTTTTTACTGCAGCCTACTTAGTTTGATACAAAATGTTGATTGAAAACAAAGTTGGGCAAATGTCTGGTGGAACTGTCTTGAAATCAATAGATGTGCACGTGCTATCTCTGTCTCTCTCTCACACATACACACACACACACACTTGCCTATTTATTATTCTGCAAACACTGTCAGTAAATGCACTAGTAGTGCCCCGAACGAGTTTTACTGCTGTCTGTGACAGTGGTGATATCCCTGGGGCTGATGTGGCTTAATGGTTAACCTTTCTAACTTAAAGTGCTTTTCAAGGTCAGAAATGAAAATCCCTAAAATAAATTATGAAAGATTGCCTGGGAGTGAGCTGATGTCTAAAATTGCTCTTGGGGGATTTTCAGTCGTTCAGAAACTACAGGAGAGCATGGTGGCCCTTGTGTGAACTGTAGCCTGAGACTCACTCTGGCACCCAGTCTGCAAGTTTCTTTTAAGTGTGATTTGCTGTGAAACGTAACAGAAAAATAAAGTGGCATTGTGAGGTTCCATGCTTACTGTCTCTCCATCACTCCAAATCAGATGTGCTGTGTTCACAAGCAAAGAGCTAATATTTTAACTACCAACCCTGCAGACTCACTACAGGATTTTTTTCCTGCCTCCTGTGTTAGTAGCAATAAAGATTATGCTCTTCAGATTTTTCCTCTAATTGGACCTCTTATAACCTCAATATCTTTCAGATTTTGCTCTGACCTATTACACTGGCAGTGCTCAAGCTCATTGCCTGCATTGGGGTTGGACAAGTGTGAGAGTGTACAAATAGGCTTCACAACTGAAACTGATTAAAGAATTATGTAATGATAAATAAGAATGAATAAAGTCTAGCTCATTAGCTCTTAGCTGTGTTGGATGAGCAGGGCTAACACGTGCACAATAGTTACAAAGCTTTTGTCACTCAGATGAGCATATGTGATCCTGTATATATGCAACAGCAAATCTTATGAATTAGATGGTGCCTTTTTGAAACCTTCACCTTTTAGAGTAAAACTATTCTTGCATAGCTCAACTTTTTCTTTTTAACCAAAGCTACAGTTACGCTAGTGAGTTTTACCAACAAAACCGGTGGAACATCCACACACAAATGCATTTTGTCGACAGTTTGTCAACAAAACTCAGCGCATTTGCCGGCTATGTTCTGCCTCTCAGCCAAGGATCATAATGCTGCTGTTGACAGATTCTGTCAATAAAAAAGCTGTGTGGACACTGTTGGGGGCCTTCTGTTGGCAGACAGGGCATCCAGAACAATGGGCAGCCTTGTCTGCTGTGTTTCTGGGTGCCTGTTTTGTTGAGAGAGCAGCTAGGCAGTCCAGCAGGGTGGAGCACTCATCTGATTGGCTTTTGTATGCGCGTCTGCACTTTGTTGACAGAAGTTCTGTTGGGAAATCTCTTCCAACAGGGACTTCTGTCGACAGAGCGCTATAGGGTAACTGTAGCCCAAGAGATTTCCAATGTTTTTATCAAGGAATGCCCTGTTGTCTGCTGTGCAAAAGGCTGCATTTACATCATAGATGTGGCTGCATATAGGGCAAGCAGCCAATACCCCAGCCATGTGTAAGGGAGTGAGGAGTGTGCTGGGGGAAGTGAGGTGCCCGACATTGCCTCAACAATCAGAGATCATTCACAGAGGGTTGCTCAGGTTGCCACACTGATTTACCATTCCCCTCCCTGGCACATTTGGCTCAAAGGAGCAGGATTTTTCTCCCTTTCATCCCCTCTGCAGGTTTTTTTTTGTTTTGTTTTTAAATGGAGGCAATACATAGGCCTGTGGTAATTTTCACAAGCCATGGCTGAAGATATCATCCTTCCAAGTGACATTCTCCATCACTGTTTCATGTGGTTAGAGTAACTAACGCATCATTGTAAAATGCTCTCCTATCTCACACATTGTCAGTCTGGACTTTTCACTAATTAATTCTCTAATTGCATTCCAAACTGGCCTCACTGGGAGTTTTGCTTGCGTAAGGACTACATAATCAGGTTCTTATAATGGCAGTTTCTTTGGGTAGAATCCCTCCTTTAACCCCTTTCTTGTTAAGTATTTAAGCACATGCCTAATTTCAAGTATGCAAGTATGCAAATTGACTGTTATTTCTTGAAGTTTTATGTGGATTTAATCACCTTGTCAAGTCAAAGCCCATATACTTTTTACATCTGCAATACTGATAGGATAGAAATAAAACTAGGATATGTAATTTGATACAGGGACAGTCAATGTACAGTTTAAAAGATGGAAAAAATCTGCAGGAGAGGATCTGGCTTTCCTAGCTGATATTTTAGAATCCCACTCAGTTAATAAGAGTATCAGATATTATTAGATTTTATATGTGAACTAAGTGCACACTCATCACACAGGCCATTTTTACGGTGGTCATCAATAAGAAATACATTGGGACTGTGCCTGCTGGCATTGAAATTAATGGGGTATCCTAGTGACTTACTTATCCAGTTCTGTCCAGTTTATGGGTAGAAGAGTATCCTATTAGAAATGTCAAAACCTCTTTAAAACCTTCAAAAACATTCTAAAAGGCATTTTAATGCAGCGGTTTGTGCCTGAGTTAGTCTGTCTCACTTCAAAATGTAGGAGTTGCCCACTTCTATCTGTCCATCCAACAAGCTCCCATCATCATGGTATTTGAAGATAATGATTTATGTCTTTTGTTAATCTTAGGTTCCTATATCAGGAATCTCTAAGATGGGTAAATGGATTATACTGCACTGATAATAGAAAACTGTAGAAATGGAATAACCTTCCTCCTAGTTTCTTCTCAGGTTCTTCCATGTCTCTGAATGACCTTAAGTTGTACTGAAAAGCAATAGAACAGTTGATGCAATGGTAGTTAAAAATATACATTTAAGGACCATCGTAGCATTGCACCATGTCTCCTTCCCCACATAACCAACCAATTTGCCTTTCAGAGGAGCGCCAGTACCGTTGTGAGGATTGTGACCAGCTATTTGAGTCCAAGATGGAACTAGTAGATCACCAGAAATTCCCATGCAGCATACCTCACTCAGCATTTTCTATGGTGGAGGAGGACTTTCAACAAAAGCTTGACAATGAGAATGACCTCCGGAACATGAATGAAATCCAAGAATGCAAAGAGTGTGATCAAGTATTTCCAGATTTACAAAGGTAGGAAGAGCCACTTAAAATGAGACATCTACAGCTGTGTCAACTCTGTATTGATTTCAGTCAAATTGCACCGGGTGTAAATTAGTGTAGAGTTTGACCCAATCTTCTAAAACAGAATAAATACGACAGAAGAATCAGACTTTGTTTAGGATGTACTGGTAAGAATGTTCTTTATTTAACCATACAGTTATGATGTGTAGATTGCATACTCAGATCAGACCCTGAAGTCTTTATTTGTGAGTGAATTGGATCCTAAAGGCAATTGGGCCAGATCCAAATCTGACATGAATCAGCATAGTGTTGCTGAAATCAGTAGAACTGTAATGATTTAGATCATCTTGGTTCTGAGCTAATTATTCTTCTTGTTCTAGGCAGCAATAATCCAGAAAACATCTCTGTAGAGTTCATAGTCCACAACAGTTTTTACTGCCCAAACTAGCTATGGTACATGAATTAAAAAGAGGGAAAACTAGCAACCATAAGTCTGCTAGTTTTTATAATGTGATACACAGCACAAATCACCCTACAGGAGCATGAAGCCGCATATGATATCAGGGACCCATGAAAACAATATGAGTTTCCTCTTTTTCCTAGAAAACAATGTGATAGTGAAGTATCCTGGTTCTACTGAAAACAATGACAAAAACAATGGCTTTGACTTGAGCTTCAATAGGCAGAGGATCAGGCCCAAAGTACTCAGTTACAACACATATATCTTCGTTTCCATCTAATCTGATTCAAATAATAGTAACATTAAAGTACAGTGGACACTACCAAATTCAGGTGATGATTCATTGGCACTGAGTGAGAGTGGTGTTTTTATGTTACACTTTTGACTCAGTTCTGTAAAGCATTGAGCACCATCAGCCCCCTTAGAAGTTATGGGTGTGAGGAGCAGTCAGCACCTTTCAGAATCAAGCCCCTTTTCATCTGATTTACAAATAATCAGAACTAATTTGATGTGGTAGAAACCATTTTTACATTTCCTGTCCCTGCTGTTTTCTGCGGCTACTTAAAAACAATGTGTTGCAGTGCTGATCACGCTGATATGTTGCAAATAACTACCAGGCATACAGCAGGCACAATAACCCCTGCAATAACTTCCTTGCACATGCACATCTGTGTGTCCATGCTGGCTCTTTTGATACTTGATGCTCACATGCTGGAGGGAAGAATTGGCCCCAGCATCTGACAAGTCAGGGATCTGAATAACAAAGTGGTGGCCCACATCCCCAGCTGGTGTAAATCAGCAGTGTTCCATTAAAATTAGTGGACCTCTTGCCACTTACACCAGCAGGGAATCTGGCTTCACATCTAGCACACTTCTGGAGTGTGATCTTTCATGCAGAACTAATTCCATGGTTTTTCGTGGACACCATTTCATCTGTAGTAAGAAGCAGCAGTGGCTGCAGCAGCACATTTTATTACCATGTTTAATATTGGTTGCACCTTAACCAATTTCAGTTTTTAGTTCTGCTAGAAATATTTGTCATTTCATAGTTCTCAGTGCAAAGAACCTTCACTGGTTCATATTTCAGTACCTGGTTTTAATATGGGGGGTGGGAAAAAAAAGTCCCTCTGACTTGGAGAGTTGACCATGAGAGTTATGCACGCACGAGAACTGGTGGATTGATCACCTGGGGCAAGGTTCTACCTGGGGGCAGTGCTCTTGTGAGTGCTGAGTGCCTTCAACTCCCTGAACTGAGGGGGCTCTGCATCACGCAAGAGACACTCAGCCCCTCTGGACTGGGCCTTTATGGTCCTACAAAACTACTGACACTACATTGAAAATGAAACAGAGTTGGCTAAATACCACACCATTTAGTGGACATCAACCCTGATTGCCATTTGCATGTGTGGATGCAGAATGCCTCATTCACTGAATAATATTGAACAAAAGTCAATCCAACCTGTGTAGTTTTCAAAGTGACAGGGATAGCTGGTTAAAGTCAATGAAGCTGCCAAAGTATAATTGTGAGCAGACTTTGGAGTGTAATATTTCTTTAGCAAATTATCTAGGTGTTATAGTTCTCTTTTTCATTTGAATCTGAGGACAATATCTTATGTATGGGAGTCATTGAACACATGGAAATTTAACTTAAAATATTAAAGATTTCAAGACACAGAGCAGAAAACAAAGATTGAGTTGTCTTAATAGATATGCTGTAATGAAAGAAACAGTGAAAAATTAGAGACAATACTATATGTGCTGGAACTAGGGGTGCAGGGGGAGCTGCAACACCTCATGGCTTTACATGGTTTCCATTAAATACAGGATTTATAGTTTGGTTCAGTGGCTCTCAGCACCTCCACTACACAAATTGTTCCAGCACCCTGGCCAATACAGTGAGTCTCAGAACTCAATGAATTATTGAAAAGCTAGTAAATGACAAAGACCATTCAAGGCAGAAAAATACAGAAGAGTGTTCTATATAATGTATATAATAAACCAAAAGGACTATATTACATATGCCTGGAGGCAGGAAATAAACCAAGAGAAACTGAATAAGAACATTCCAAATGGTCTGGTGGCATAATGGAGAGAGTAAGAATTAATTCTTGGAGAAATATGATAGGAGGAAGCGACAGCCATTTCTGACATTATGAAAGGGACATCTGGTAGAATTAAGTGAAACTAGCCATGTATGGGAAAGGAGGCATTTTTTAAGGCTTATGGCTGAGCAAGAAAATCACAGGCCAGCCTGGAGACTCTAAGCTAAACTGCCGTAATCTCGGATTAGTTGACTCATTCAAAATCATTGGAGAAGTGTCTGAGGAGGAACTGCAGGATGTGTCCCTGTATTACTGGGTTGGCATGTGCTCTGATAGTAATGGTATCAAACTCTTTTCCCCCTAATATTTCAGGTGTGACTACTTACCAGACATTGGGTTATTTTCTGTCCTTCTGTTAAGTATACTAGAGAAGGTTTTGTATGTAACCAGACAATATAGGTTATTTAGAAATATCTCTGCTCATGTGCATTTTGGGCACATTAATAGTACAAAGGCATAGAACAAATGGAAGACAGTTCAAAGAAGTGCAACAGAAATGATGAACTAGCTGGAACAATTGACTCTGAAACCACTAACATAGCTAATGATAACTAAGTCAGAACGTGATAATACTTCACAATGCTTAGGGACCTCATTCTGATCTTATTCAGACCAGTTTCATTCTACAGTAAATACACTTAATTCAGTGGAGTTATTCCTGAGCTATGGTGGTGTAAAATAGATCAGAATCTGTCCCAAACAAAGGGTGCAAATTGTTTAATTTCATTTAGATGAAATTCATTTCTCACTTGAATTTAAGAAAGAGATTATTCATAGTGCATGTTCGGGGGAAAAAAACCTGAATGCGGTGGAGACCTCCCTCAGAACATTTGAAAAAGTGGCTGGCAAACAATATAAGAAAATTTCTTTTAAATAGCGGTTCAATGACAACTCACAGCAAATCAGGCTGAAAATACAGAGAGAGAGAGAGAGAGAGAGGCTAAACGGATAAATGTTGGAAAAAATCTGGTGAAAGTGGAGATTTTATACACCTGTGGTGGACCTGTCCAGTCATTAGACAGTACTGGAATGCATTCCATAATCACAAAGTGCTGGACATTTATTAGCAAATGATCCAACAGTAATTCTCATGGCACTTCCTAGTGGAAATTGTCACAGAAAAGGATTTGACGAGTCATTTCTCGTTTGGGGGCAGCTGCTCAGCTGTTGGTAGCCTCTGACTGGAAAAAAAGAAAATGACCCAACCATAGAGGAATGATTTGGAAATTATGAAAGGTTGTGGTTATGGAACAATTAACATACCATCTCTGCATCCAGTGAAGCAGAGACAGGACAGATAGCTACTTACAGATCTAGTTATCTTTTACTCAATACCCCACGTATATTTACCTGTATAGCAACCTCAGCATTCCTGTCCAGTACTTTTGAATGTTAACATTTGACAGACATGCCTGGTCTGTCAAATATGTGCATGGACATTTCAATTAACTTAATAAGATTACTATTCAAATGAATAAATTTCAATTAATTTAATAAATTTTAATAATAAAATTTATTAAAATAAAACTTAATAAAACAGAATTTTCAATCAATTTAATAAACTTTAATAAAAACCACATGGATGATATGATCTCTTGGTGCTCCTCCCCATAATGTTGCCTTCAGTAAAAGCTAACTTGTTGTAATGATTGGTTTTTTCTGCTATTTACATGACAAGGATTTGTAGGTTGCTAAAATTTCCTTACTAAAGAAATACTTTTTAAAATCTGACGGGCCAAAACAGGAAAAGACGTACTGGTCTGACGTGGAGTTGAACTCCAATGAGAAGATCTTATGGGCCTAATTTTGAAAGGTGGTGTGCAAAACTCAAAGCAGTTGCTCTTCTCAGAATAAGGCCCTCTAGGTCTTTCCCCTCTAGTTTTTATAATTATGCAATCTATTAAAATGACTTCTCTTTCTGCCACTTCATTTTCCTATCTAACCTGGGCTGCAAATCACTGATAAAACTGAGTTCCTCTTTAGGGCTGTGGCCACACTTGGCCAAAACTTCGAAATGTCCCTGCAAATGGCCATTTTGAAGATTACTAATGAGGTGCTGAATTGAATATTCAGTGCCTCATTAGCATTAGGACACTTCCGGCTGCAGCGCTTTGAAAGTGTGTGGCTTGGTGCAGCTACACAGGGTCCTTTTCGAAAGGACCCCGCGCATTTCGGAATCCCCTTATTCCCCTCCACTGAGAGGAATAAGGGGATTTTGAAATGTTCAGGGTCCTTTTGAAAAGGACCTTCGTGTACCTGCGCCGAGCTGCGCACGTTTGAAAGCGGCGCTTTCGAAGTGCCATGTCTGGAAGCATCCTAATGCTAATGAGGCGCTGAATATTCAGTTCAGTGGCTCATTAGTAATCTTTGAAATGGCCATTTGCATGGCTATTTCGAAGTTTTAGCCAAGTGTGGCCACAGCATAGGTGTTGCTGAGACCTCACCAAGCCTGTTGTTGTCTTCACAGCCTAGAGAAGCACATGCTGTCCCACACGGAAGAGAGGGAGTACAAGTGTGATCAGTGTCCCAAGGCTTTTAACTGGAAGTCCAATTTGATACGTCATCAAATGTCACATGACAGTGGAAAGCACTATGAGTGTGAAAACTGTGCCAAGGTACAGGAATTTGTAGGATATTTGCCCTTTCTCTGTGTATTGTTGTGTGTTTGATGAAGTGTAAAAGCAAGTGCTGGGTGTGGAAACCTGAGGAAAGGGAGCAGATTGAGCCAGGCCTCAAAAGTAGATCACACCTGTAGTTCTTTCACCATCCCATCAGTTCCTATAGCATTTAAGCTTTCACTTAAAATGTTTTAATTTGTTTACCTGTGTGATTTTTGAAGGTGACTTGTGAATATGATTTAATCCGATACTCACTCCTGGTGCTGACCATGTGAGAATCTGAGCCCATTCTCCATCCACTACTCAGACCCTTGCAAGGATTAGGACTTAAAGCAGATATAATACTTTCAAGAGGGATGCATAGTCTCCCCATTCATCTCACTTGGGCAATGATTTTGTAAGCTAGTGCTGTCAAGGTTATTAACTGTTTCACTTGCAAGCACATGAGCAGAACGGTCATCTTGTCTTCTCCCACCACAAGTCTGATCCCAGTCACAGAAAACACTATAATTTGAAAGGTGAGTCCTCAAATTAGTATGGACTGCTATAAGGCCTCGTAGATAGTGAAAAGAGTGGGTAATATTTTATTTAAAATATCTCACCTCTAAACTGCAAGAATTCCTGCTGGAAATGCAGCATTGGACTCATATTCCTTACCATCCCCATTCCATCTCCTATCTCAGATTGTGACTGAGATAGCACAGCTATGGCTGTGTAAGGTGCCCCCCTAGTACCTTGCACTGGCCATCCAGGTGATCAGTTGCAGCACAGACAGGAAATTAACTGCCAAAGGGCTATTAGTTTTCCCCATTATGCAAAGTGGATGAGAAAGAAGACAGAGGAGGGGAACAGGGTGCAGCCCTGGCTCTCTCCCTCATCACACCAGGAAGCCTAGCTGCATTGGTGCTTTAGATGAGCAGTACAGTTTACTCCTTCCCCAGGATATCAAGGAGCCAGGAGAAGGAGTGTAGCTTGATAAGTCACTGTCCCCCACTTCTAAGCTGTTCCAGGGTGAGTGCTGGAATACACTGCCCTCTGGATCTGGGTACAGTCCAGTCCTTTATTTTCTGTGCTGTGTTTACTTTGTACTATTTTAGCTGGGGTTTAAGCTTTGTGTGACAGGGCCATGTCTTCCTATGTGTTAGTACAACACCTAGCACAGTGAGCCCAAGGCTGATCGAGGGTTCAGGAAACTATTGTGAGATAAATAATAAACTGGGGCCAGGTCCCCAGTACTGTTTCCAGTGACACAATGTAGATATTCACCAGCTGAACTTTTGCCCATTATGTGGACTATTCATGCATAGGTGTAGTCAGCTCTCTTTATACCATATTAAGAAATTATTTCCCCCATGATTCCACAGGTTTTGGTTTTGGTTTTTGTAGGGATGGATGGCTTTTCCTTTTTTGATTTCCTGGATACATAATTTTATTAATCCTCCATAACACTCAGGAGGCTGTTATCAGCTCTTGCTTCCCTGAAGTCAATTGGCGTTTGTCTACTTGGGTTCAGTGAAGGAAAATTTACTCCATTTTTTTTTTAATTTTGTAGTATGACAAAACTAGGGGCTGAACATGCATCCTTGATACTAGTTTGTGGGTGGAGAGTTCCTTGATGAAAGACACTCATTATAAAACATTTGTATTGCAGTAGTGTCCAGTGTCTATGACTACATCACTGTCTCATTTTGGCAAGCAACTGTGCAAAGACCTGGCCTAAGTCACTGCTCTAAAGGATATTCAGCTAGTCCTGTAACACCTAGGGTGCAATTCTGCTCTTGTTGAAGCCAATGTCAAAACTTCGGTGCAGCAAGATCTAGTCCTACCAACCAGCCAGTATTAGGTGGTTTTCATTTTGTTTTCTAGCCTTAAAAAAATACAAACATAAACACAGTTTGGATTTTGAAGGACTTTTACATAATTGCTGGCTCCCTTGATGCAGTTAAGTTGCTTGATTAATCAGTATTCATTTCCTAGCAGGTTTTCACGGACCCCAGCAACCTTCAGAGGCACATTCGTTCCCAGCATGTTGGGGCTCGTGCTCACGCTTGTCCAGAGTGTGGTAAAACGTTTGCTACTTCTTCAGGCCTTAAACAACACAAGCACATCCACAGCAGTGTCAAGCCCTTTATATGTAAGTCTTCAGCTAAACATCTACACATCAATATCTGTCTCATCTCAAAAAAGCAGTGTGATCAGGACATAGATGGCTCGATCCTGCTTCTACTGAAACTCCCATTGGGAGTAAGTTTAAGCCAATTTATACATAGCTGTATAATTTATAGTCCAATACACAGAGCTGTTTTTTTATATATTATTCCTTTCCAAGCAAATTGTAACCTGCAACCCACGTGTTTCCCCAGGAATATCTTTCCCCCAATGGACACAAAGAGCAGTTCAGGGAAGGGTTTGACAGAGGCAATACAGTTAGCCAACAAGGTAAAGCCTCAGTGGGTTAAGGGATTTAAGTGAGACAGGCGCAGGTATCTGATGCTGAAAATTTGCATTGCTTTAGAAATGCTCCTGAGGTCTCTCTGTGGCTACGGTTACATTAAAGTGTTTTGTAGACAAAATGGGTTTTATCGACAAAACTTGTGGAGCATTTATACACAAAATGGGTTTTGTCAACAGAACTTAGCACTTTCACTGTCAGTGTTCTGCCTCAAAACTTTGATGCATAACATCTTCATCAACAGATTTCTGTTGACAAAACACTTGTGTAAATGCCACCAGGGGGCCTCTCTTGACAGATGGGGCATCCACAAAACAGGGAGACCTGTCTTCTGTGATTCAGGGTGCCTGTTTTGTTGAGAGAGCAGCTAGGCAGTCCAGATGCTCTGTCGACATAGCAGAGCACTCTCCTGATTTGTTTTTGTGTGTGGCCACGCTCTGTTGACAGAACTTTTGTTGGGAAACATCTTCCGACAGTGACTACTTTTGAGAGAGTGCTGTAGTGTAACCGTAGCCTGCAAGATTAGTTCCCACAGTTAGGCTGGAATTAGCTTATCATTCTAAGGGCCATTGGATTTCAGTAAGAGATAGGAGCCTAACACCCTTAGGCTCCTTTGCAAATTCCAGGCTTAAGTATTAACTGGAAGCTGGTAGACCTTGGCAAACAGCTGTCCTGGCAAATAAGGTTTTTAAAACAGGTTCTGGCTCCATGGACCCGATTCCTGCATTTAGATATGGTAGTGAAGATTCTTGCACACATACAGTCTTACTAACTGCATTGATTGCAGGGATCGGAGCACTCAGATCCTGCTGCAGCATCAGAGCTCATGAAACTTGATACCGCTTCAAGAGAGTCTCTCTCCCATATGGTGAAGAAAGAGAAATATTTCTCCTTTTGCCATTGACTCCTAACTTACTCTCGTCAAATACCACCCTAAAACAATTAAAAATACTCAACCCAATCTTCACTCCAGGCGGTAACTCTCTACCAGCTCCCCATTTTCAGCACTAGTCTTCCAAACTGATCGTTGCTTCATTTCATCTTTACAAAGAGACCACTTCAGACTAGGACCAATGTAAGGCATTCTAAAGAAGATTAAACTACACTGCAGTTCTGCAGCATCCACATAAATACAGTGCAAAGGTGTAGGTCAAGCTGGAAGCTAGTTTAATGGGGGGAGGGGGCAACCTACAATTTCATACTAGTCTATTGGGACTTGCACTCTGGAGTTTGAGCCATCAGCGATCAGCTTTCAACAGTTCTGGTATTAACTTCTTTGGTATATTGAAACAGCCAGCTTATATTCACCAAGGGAAGAGTTTAATGTTTCTTAGACATGTGCTTTGAGTCTTGATAATACATCATCACAAGTGATAATGACTCAAGGGAAATGTTCTTATAAGGGCTGTAGATCTGCTGATGGACTAGTTCATATTTATTTAAGTTTCGATTTATTAGGGCTAGCAAATATCTGATTAATTAGGCCCAATTACAGCTGTTGCTTAATTATATTTTTCTGCCTAGGATCACAGAGGTTCTTTTAAAATTAATATTGGTGAAAATGAAATAATTAGAACCCAATGGCTTCCTGCCAGGAGGACTATTCAAGCACTAGAGTTACAGTTGCTTTTGAATCAAATGCTCCAGATTGAAGGATGGTGCTTTTCAAATGAAATCATGTATAAAATGCTTTCCATTAGTGTTTTCAGTGATCACTGGTAAATCAAAACATCGTCTGTTATTCTTCAAATACAAAGTGCGATGGACAGAAAACTATAGAATAATTATGAATAATAGCTATGAAATTACTGAACAAAAGAACATAGAGACCCCATGTTGGGGAGGCTTCTGGAGGTTGAGGGTCAGGTCACTTAAAGTAGATATCTGTTTCCCAGCACAAGGCCACACACCATGATTTGCCCTACCAGTCTGTTTATGGCAACTGTCTCTTATTACAGTATACCGCCCAAGCTTGAGTGAAAACTCACCAACAGTAAGATAATTACTCACTGCCTTCACGAAATCTCCAGCCTTCCCAAATAGAAACCACATGCCATAATAGGTGGAATGTATTCAAAATAGTACTTACAGTAATTTGTTTAATAAGCAGAAAATATGCAAACTTAACTGCTAGGTAATTTCTTGGTTCTAAGAAAATTGCAGTACAGCGTATGCTTACACATCAAATGAATTAATATACCTTGGAGGGGTGGGTTGGGAGACTGGTTTGTGTTAGGGCAAGGGTTCTACACAGTGGTAAAACTTACAAGGAGGGAAGCAGTAGCTATGTGTTAGAGGCTTAGAGTAAAGGTATGGAGAGTGAACATCAAGCATGCAATAAAATGGTAACTAGAGAAGTCAAATTCATTTTCTGTAGCTTTAATATAAAGAAGCTATTAAAGTCAGTAAATCCCTTTTCTCTAAATTTTAAGCAAACCTGTGCTTTCTGCGGGACTTTTATTTCCACGAAAAGGGCAAGATCATGTAGCCTGAACTCTGCAGAATAGTTCTTGCTCATGTGACTAATCCCCTTGGATTATACTGTGTAATCGATTTATGTGCCGTTTCCCCAATAAAACCAATGGGGTGTTCCATGTAAAATTCAACAGCACCAGGTAACACACAGGCTTCAGGAAGACTATGCACATAAACAAGACGATGTTGATGAGTGAGGATTACAGGGTTGGGTCCAAAGTTTGTTTGCCAAACATAGCTACTCTTTAAAACCCATGTAAAGCAGCCAATTACCTATGAAAATATTTCCCATTCCTCTCTTCAATATTTTAAATACAAGAGGAATCTTGCACAAGGGAGACCTATTTATTTAGACTGTGTTTTATAGTCCCACAGGCAAGTCCTTCCTTATGGCTCTTACTTACATGGATGGAGCTAGAGTAATATACATCTGCATATTTTAACTGCTTGTATTTGCATGATTTCATTAATATTTTGTTTTGTTAAAAAGAGATGTATAAAGTCAAGTTAGGCCTTTTAAAGGTTATACTGCATGCATTCTAATAGTTTGCAAATATACTTGTAGGAAGATTTTTTTGGAGGGGGGGATTTGCTTTTTCTTGGAAATAAAATGTTTTTCAGTTCCCTTCAATTTTGAGTGAATTTATGGTGAATAATTTTTGGCAATATATCATCCAAAACCATACATATTAGTTTTGTAAAAGTATTTAGAAATATAAATATATATTTGAAATGAAATATATACAGTCAGATCCTGAGCTCGTGTGAATTGGTGTGACTCCATTGCCTTTAGTGAAGCTACACTGGTTTAAGAGAAGGGTTTGATACATAGTATGCAAGGGCTAGTATGCAACTCCCCATCACTGTTAACATTTATTCATACAGTTGCATCCAATTTACTGTGGGTTATTTGATTGGTCTCATGTGTTGCACAAGCTAGCCCTAAACTTTTCTTTGAGGGCCTGATTCTGCACTGTGAAGATCAATGGAAGCTTTGGCATTGAATTCTGTGGGAACAGGATTGGTCCCTGTTTGTTGACTATCTGAACCATAACAAATAAATGTCAATTAAATGTGCTTTATCACAGCAAGTAAATGGCTGATCCTGCAGTCCTTAATTCACCACAATTTCATCCCCAAATTGGTGGTGGTGGATGAGGGTAGTGTAGCAAGAGAAAATCAAGTGTTTCTAATATGCATGGTTGGAAAGCTTTGTGCTTTTAAAAAAAATCTATAATCTTCTTTGTGAATGAAGGTATCTTACAGGAACACTAACTGATATACTGTAACAGGCACTCTTCCTGAATTATAGCATTGCATGTTTCCTGTGTTTGGGCCTGATCCTGCAACCTTTTCCCAGTTGAGCTATGGGATGAGACATGAACAGGAAAATTTGTCTAAGTAACACTGACAGGATCAGGCCTTTAGACAATGGAAGTATTGTTGCTGTTATGTGAAGAGCCTATTAAAGAGTAAACAGTTATGATATGACAACAAGTAGTCAAGTTTCTCAAGGGCAAGGGCTTAGAAGTGCAGGAAGGTTAGCTCAGGCACTGGTGTGAGTGGAAGTTAGAGGACGTGATTATAGTTCATGGGAACCAACACTGCAGGATGAGATACATTCAATTCAGTTTCCTTTACCAGCTTAAAATAGAGCCATTGTAAATTATGTCAGCCCGTCTCCAATCATGAAAATGGCTGTTAAAAAGGGTTCAAAATACACAATGTGTATTGTTGTGTGGCTTTGATGTGTGAAAGATGAGAGCTTAAGATATAATGCATACTAAGTCAAAATGTAGCCATATGCTTTTTCCCTGAAGGAAAAAAGCCCATAATTTTATTACAGTGGTATAATATCGCTTAAGTTTGCTTTTGAGAGAATTAGAACATTTATCAATAGGTTCAGAACACTATAAAGGTATGACACACAAGAATTATTGGTAGAGTGTGTTTGAACAGCACTAGCTTTACTTTTGAGTTATCCAGAAAAGTGTCAAATGCAACACGTTGCATGGGACAGATCTGGAATCTTCCTGATGAGGTGGGAAAGTACAGCAGCAAAGGGACATAAAACGTTTTATAGACAAACAAAACCTAAAATATTTTTAAGCCAAACAGCAATCTTCCAAGTAAAAGAGAACCCAAACTTCTTCCTTTCAAATTTCCTGGCCAGATTTCTATGTGCCTTAATGAAGCTTACTGAAGTTCCTTCAGAGAACTTTCCTATTGTATTGAGAATTCCAAGTTGCAAGGAAAACCCTTTTACCGAGAACAGACAAGGCCCCTGATTCTGCAAATATTGCATTACTTGAGTAACTTTACGTGAAGGAGTAGCTCCACTCAGCTCAGTGGGAACACACACCTGCATGAAGTTGCTCATATGTTTACATGTGTGCGGCACTGGTGTCTAGACCCTGTTCTCTAACATGGAATTTTAAATTGCTTCTATCCACTAATTTCTACTCCATTGGCCTGCACAGTAAAGGTGCTAAAGGAGAGAAAAATCAGACTAATTGTGCAGTTTAAAGGTGGCCTATAAACAAGGTTTTGCCAACTAGAAATTACATTTTGCAGTAATGACCCTGTAGTTGTGGTTGTGTGACATTTGTCTGCTCGCAACACAAGAGCCCATTCATTTCAGTGAACAACAAGAAGTCTTGTGGCACCTTATAGACTAACAGATATTTTGGAGCATAAGCTTTCTTTGCCGATGAAAACTTGTGCTCCAAAATAACTGTTAGTCTATAAGGAGTCACAAGACTTCTTGTTGTTCTCGAAGCTACAGACTAACACGGCTACCTCTCTGATATTCATTTCAGTGGTTTGTTTTTAACTAAAAAAATTATCATGGCTCACTCTACATTGGCCACTACATGGCCTTCATCACCATGTCACTGAATGTGATTGTTGATAACCGTACTCATACATGGGAAATGTTGTCATGTAGATAAGACCAGTCAGAATAAGATTACACCCCTAATCGCTGTAGTTTGAGGCTTTCTCAAAATGTTTGAGATGAAATTGTTCTTGTCCCAGAGGATTTGAGGAAATCTATTGAGTTGTTTTGAGCATCAGACATTTAAGTAAATACAGCTGCATTTTTTGAGGAAATAGTTGTTGAAATATGTTTTGGTCTTTTTCACATGCAAGAGACAAACAAGCAAACTACACTATGAAACATTAAGGCCAAGATGATAATTACGCAAGAAATGAAATGAAGCATAATGGATTCCAAAGCAACTGTAACTCTACCATATGGACCATGTGCATTCCACTATCACTGTATATGAAAATGGAGAAAGTTATAAATGTGCACAGGCACCAGATTGTGAGTGCTCTGGAAACCAGAGCCTGAATGCCAAGGCTTTTATGTAATTAACTTTGGAAATGCAAAACTTTGGGTTTGTTAATTGATATATGTGCTTGTATTTATCTGATCCCCTTCCTCTCCCCTATCTTTCATATATCTTGGTTGTGTTTTTAGACTGTAAGCTCTTTGGGGCAGGGGCTTTGCCTATTTCTCTGGCTCAGACTTTGCAATTCTTATGCATGTGAATAAATTTAAGCATTTGGATAATCCCAGTGCCGTCCATGGATGTGCTTATATGGATAAAGCTATTCAGATGTGTAAGAGTTTCCAGGATCAGGGCCTCAGTTTGTACACACTGTGCCATGCTCATTGGGAGCCTGATTCTGATCAGGTGCTCGGAGTGCTACTGTGTATAAATAATAATGATGATGACAAATTTAAAATATTGTTAGCACCACAAAGTTTGTGAAAAGTGAAAAGGAAATATTTGTATCTTAGGGATTTTTATTTTTATTGGGAGGGCTCTTTGTGCTGTCTCAAGACATTTGTCTGATTGGATGCCTTGCTTTGGAAAAAGTAAAATGAAGCTCACAGACTTCTCCTCAGGTCTTCCTAATTGACATGTTGGGGGTAAAAATTGTTTTCTTTGCTAAATTCAGGTGGGGGGAAGGGGGAAATTATCATAAAGCCTGAGATTTGTTGTTGTTGTTGTTGTTTGCACACAGGTGAGGTCTGCCATAAATCCTATACTCAGTTTTCAAACCTTTGTCGTCATAAGCGCATGCATGCTGATTGCAGAACCCAAATCAAGTGCAAAGACTGTGGACAAATGTTCAGCACTACATCTTCCTTAAATAAACACAGGAGATTTTGTGAGGGCAAGAATCATTTTGCAGCAGGAGGATTTTTTGGCCAAGGCATTTCACTTCCTGGAACCCCAGCTATGGATAAAACGTCCATGGTTAATATGAATCATGCCAATCCGGGCCTTGCTGACTATTTTGGTGCCAATAGGCATCCTGCTGGTCTTACCTTTCCAACAGCTCCTGGATTTTCTTTTAGCTTCCCTGGTCTGTTTCCTTCAGGCTTATACCACAGGCCACCTTTGATACCAGCTAGTTCTCCTGTTAAAGGACTATCAAGCACACACCATACAAACAAAAGTCAAAGTCCCCTCATGACACATCCTCAGATACTGCCAGCTACACAGGATATTTTGAAGTCACTAAATAAGCACCCCTCTGTAGGTGAAAATAAGCCAGTGGAGCTTCAACCAGAGAGGTCCTCTGAAGAGAGGCCACACGAAAAAATCAGTGACCAGTCAGAGAGTAGTGACCTTGATGATGTCAGTACTCCCAGTGGCAGTGACCTGGAGACCACCTCTGGCTCTGATCTGGAAAGTGACATTGAAAGTGATAAAGAGAAATGTAAAGAAAATGGTAAAATGTTCAAAGACAAAGTAAGCTCTCTTCAGAATTTGGCTTCAATAAATAATAAGAAAGAATACAGCAGTCATTCCATTTTCTCACCATCTTTAGAGGAGCAAACTGCCGTGTCAGGAGCTGTGAATGATTCTATAAAGGCTATTGCTTCTATTGCTGAAAAATACTTTGGTTCAACTGGACTTGTGGGGCTGCAAGACAAAAAAGTTGGAGCTTTACCTTACCCTTCCATGTTTCCCCTCCCATTTTTTCCAGCATTCTCTCAATCAATGTACCCATTTCCTGATAGAGACTTGAGACCGTTACCTTTGAAAATGGAACCTCAGTCACCAACTGAAGTAAAGAATATCCCAAAGGGAAGCTCTGAGTCTCCCTTTGATCTCACCACTAAACGCAAGGAGGAGAAGCCAGTTACTCCTGTAACCTCAAAGCCAGCAGCTCCATCTGTGACAAGCCAGGATCAACCACTAGATCTGAGCATGGGCAGCAGAAGTCGAGCCAGTGGTGCAAAATCTGAGCCTCGGAAAAACCATGTCTTTGGTGAAAAGAAAGGGGGTGACCTTGAAACAAGGAAGGCAACTGATGTTTCTTTGCAACATGCCAGGCCCACTCCATTCTTTATGGATCCTATTTACAGGTAATTGGCTTAAATGGAATGTACCATTTTTGAGCATAGCTAACATTTACATACTTTTCAGGTGTACCTTGAAGTGAGCCATTAGCTCAGCACGTACTGTCATTTACAGTATGAAGCAGTTTAATGCATTTACTTATCCAGAAAGGAGGTGGCATAAACACAAGATATGTGAAAGTGTTCTTCAAATTCTTTTAGTACAAATCCCTTTTCCTCAAAGTGTACTATACCCCATGTCCTCCCCACATAAGAGCATTTATTTCAAAAGTTATGAGAGCCAAATTCTACTCTTGCTTGCACCATTCCACTCCAATCGGTGTAGCAGACCACTGCAACTAGAGGTTGAATCTGAGATGACAGGTCAAAAGGAATATGGGTACTGAGGTCAAAATTCTACTCTTAGTTCCACTAGAGCAACCCACTGGTTTCTATGAAGCTCTGTGGGTGTAAATGAAGGCAGAATTTGTCCCTAATTGCGAAACAAAACAAAAATTGTGTGGGCAATAAGGATCTGACATCACCTCATTAAGTTAACAGAAGTTTTACCAGAGACATTAGCAGGAATAGGATCAGATCCTATGTGTCTACACAGGGAATCTCCTGGGAAATATTTTCACATGCGAGTTTCAGGTACAATAGTTATTGCATTCTGACTCTGCATATGAACACTGTGCAGATTAAGTCCATGTGTGGTGCCATTGTGAAATAGCTATTCCATCTATTTCCCCATGTATACAAGCTCTTAGAAATCAGGGGAAAATCCACACATCCATTTAACTCCCATTAATTTTGCCATTATCTTCAATGGGGCCAGGATTTCACCATAGGTCTTATACACGTCACTACTTTATGCACTTTGATACTCTGTCTGCATATCTGTAATCAGTTGTAGTCATACCTCTAAATTAATCTACAGGAAATAGAGAAGTAGTGAAATATTAGCCATAAAATGATTTTTTCATAATCTAAATGGCCTATTTCACAGAAAGACTATTGTTAAAAATAAAACAGTTACTGTAATACAAATGATTTTAAGTAATTACTGTCTTCCAAAAATTGCTTTTGGCAAAAATTTCATAGAACAGTCTCTGGTATGTGATAAGGGTATGCCCAAAATTGTTCTGTGCTGTAATTTTGCTGTAATTTCCCCTTAAATGTCTTTTAAGAGCCCAGTAAGCAGTGGAAATGTTGATAATGCTGCTAGACAACGTTGACCTCTCATGGTCCCACAAATTCTCTTGTCCAGCATTGGTCAGGTCCCAAGGGTGCCAGTTTAAATAGGCTGAACTTGTAGTTGTTTCTCCGGCAGATCTTCAGTGGAAGACAATGAAAATTATGTTTGAGTAAGGAATGAAGGATCAGTCCTTTGATAAACAACACAGTAAGTGAAAATGCAGATGGAACTAAAATGCCTGTAGTTAGTCTAAATGATCAGGTGCCTGTGTTCACTAGTTGAAGACACTCAGTTGAGTATAGATTTCATTTCTGTTGTGGCAAATTTACTGTATTTCTTCAGGCCTGGATCTTGATAACTTCCCTGTGCAAAGGTGTCCCTCTACCTGCGTGGGGCACATAGTTGGATCCAGGTTTAAATTCTTCACAAAGGAAGATGAGCTTGCCACAGGCCTAATATGAAAAGCACTCATTGGCATCAATAAGAGCTTTTTTTGTCAAAACAAAAAAAGCAGTCAAGTAGCACTTTAAAGACTAACAAAATAATTTATTAGGTGGTGAGTTTTCATGGGACAGACCCACTTCTTCAGACCATAGCCAGACCAGAACAGATTCAATATTTAAGGCACAGAGAAACAAAAAAGTAATCGAGGTTGACAAATCAGAAAAAAATTGTCAAGGTGAGCAAATCAGAGAGCAGAGGGGTAGACACAGGGAGGGAAGTCAAGAATTAGATTAAGCCAAGTATGCAAAAGAGCCCCTATAATGACCCAGAACATTCACATCTCAGTTCAAACCACGTGTTAATGTTTTTTGCGTTTCAAAAATGTGGTTGGGCCCTGTTTCTTGAAAACTGGGCTCACTGTAGTTAGTCATCAATTTTTATTATCAGTAGTCTTGGCCTTCTGAAATGGGATTATTTCCAATGTAAATGGTGTAATCTCTTTTTATTGGGTGTTCACAACCCTCATTAGTGCTTCTGAGAGTAGCCATGATGAATCAAAAGATGACTGTACCTCTTTATCTTTTACCATTATCACTAAGAAACCAATTACCTGATATATTGTTGACTATTTTAAACATAAATAGCTGAATAGTACTTAATGTCTAAGACTGATTTATCACTAGCAAATCCATTTGAACATTTACAGAGTAGAGAAAAGAAAGTTAACTGACCCACTTGAAGCTTTAAAGGAGAAGTACTTGAGACCTTCCCCAGGATTCCTGTTTCATCCACAAGTAAGTATTTTTGGAATTTCAATATTGTAAACAAGTCCCATTGATGCTTCCGAGCAGGTGCACAGAAAGGAATGCAGTGTGAGTTATTTTCGGCTTTCCTGAACCACACATTTTTTTTCCAGTGTCATTGTGGAAAAACATTAGCATGTTCTTCATGATGTTTTGCAGCCAAATCATTGTATGCTGCTTGCAGTGGGACCCAGAGCTGAGCTACATGTACATTTTAGAATACTTTCCCTCGACAAAATTAGAATGGATCAAAAAAGATTTACTACTCCCAAGTTGTACTGCTGCAGTCTCCCTTTTGTGGCTAATGGCAGTGGAGATACCATTTTGCCTATTTCTAAGCAATACCCAGAGGGACAATGGCGTTTTGGGCCTGATCTTGACATATGTTTTTGATTTTTGCTGTTCAGTTTTGCAGCTTCAAGTAATTCCCACTGTAATTAATTGTGGGCACTAAATGTTGCCATATATAAGTTTAAGCACAAGTACAGTAGCACACTTAAACATCTCAGCAACAGCATTTCTACTTGAGGGTTTTTTTTAGATAGAGTGGGGCCCACAAATTTGTGTACCCCAAGTAAAAGCTTTTATAAATACCAGGCTCTTTTCATATACATATTTAAAGACTCCCAGAAAGGACACAGTACAAACACTCCTATATCCACTTGGCTACAGAGCAACTCAATGATTTTCGAAATTTTGTGGAGTAACTGGAAATAATAGGTGATTGCAATCATTCATCTTTCCATGGCTGGAGACATTCAGCCAGCATTGTGTGATTCTTTGGTGATGCTGCTCATTTATGTCAAGAAAATCATGGGCTGGTCCTGAAATCATGTGCATATGTACATGTAGAAGGGGCAAACCTCTTTGTATAATTTGTGATTTTTAGATCACTTGCTTATCCTGAACTCTGCCAATCTGACAGGAACAGGATGTCTTCACTTCTCCAGCATAGGCTCATGCTCTGAGCGCAGGAAAGGGAATAAGGATCTCCCGTCTCCTATATTTACTCTCTCTGAGCTCTTGAGCTAGGCCAGGGAAACTCTCTGTTTCAATTTAGAATCTCTGAAATAAGGATAACAGTGAGTACTCACCTCCCTCATGGTTTGAGGCTGAGGTACTAGTGTGAGCCTTTTTCAATTGTTGATGGAATAAATCCTGGCATTCCTTGGCACGGCTACCTGAGATAATATTTTTGACCCTCTGGAGAAAGAAGAAAAGCATTAGTGTAGTGATGCTGTAGGACATGAAGAGACTAGCTGATACTAATCACTAAGTATCACTAAGTATGCCAATAAAAAAATTATCCAATGGATTTTCACAGAACACATGGAGGCACTATATTTACCAAAGCTGCAAAGCAACCACATAACATATTCAGTTGCTTAGGAATGTGCTTCCAATTCGTATCAGGTGAGACAGTCAATAGACAGAACTGAACCCTGCTGTCAGCCACAGTGGTGTAAGTCCCCATTAACTCCACTGAGCTTCACCTCTGGATTTGCACTACTGTAAGAGCAGAATCCGTCCAGCAATCTCAATTCAGAACATTTTAACAAAGGGCCTTAGCTGTGCATCCTCTTCCTCAGCCTCTGGAGTGAGTAAGTGAATGAAAACGTATTAGGGCTGCAAGATGGGAGACTTTATAGTATTGCAGGGCAAAGCAGGCATACAGTTTCTAGGACTGTTTTAAAAATAGAGTGGTTAAGGAGCTACAGAATAGGCTGCAATACATTTACAAAGAGAATATTTCAGATGTTGCACTGCTTGGTAGAAATTTAGGAATGGTTAGATCCTCAGCTGGCATAAGTCTGTGTTGCTCAATTGAAAATGGAGAGAGGGTGCTGGTGGTTTGGTTGGGCTCTGGTGGTTTTGGTGTATTTAAGTTGGTGCTGGGGTTACTGTGATCTGTGGGTAAATTATGGAGTCTGTTTATGTATGCATGTATAATTCAGGGCTTGTCAGAGGTGCCCAGGGTTTGGACTGGATGTGCTTTTATATAGTGGAGCATAAATCTAAATAAATAACACATCAGAAAGATAGATGGAGGTGGGACTCCAAAGGCATACAATATAGACAGGATTTCAAGAGAGGATGAGCTAGGTATTTAGAGTGAAATCTTGGCCTATTGAGGTCAGTGAGGTTTCTCTTGTTAACTTAAATGGGGTCAGGATTTCACCCTTAGTCCACATCTACACTAGCCCCCTCCTTTCGGAAGAGGCATGATAATGAGAGGGTTGGGAAGATGCTAATGAGGTCTGTCATGAATACACAGCACCTCATTAGCATAATGACAGCTGTATGCAATTCAAAAGCGCCGCTTTCTAATTGTGTGCTGCCCATGTAGACAGGGGCCTTTTGAAAGGACCCCCTAGACTTAGAAAGCCTCTTCTTCCTAAAACCAAATAGGAAGAAGGGGCTTTGAAGTCTGGGGGGTCCTTTCAAAAGGACCCCATCTACACAGGCGGCGTGTGATTCGAAAGCAGTTTTTGAATCGCGTACGGCCATCATTATGTTAATGAGGCACTGCATATTCATGGTAGTGCCTCATTACCCTCTTCCCAACTGACTCCTAACTATGGCTTTCCAAAAGGAATGGGCTAGTGTAGACATAGCCTTAGTGTTTTCTTAATAGAGAACTTGCAAAATTCTCTGCTGGTATAAATGAGGGAAACTTTGAAGTCAATGGAGCCACACCCATTTACATCAGCAGATAACTCATCCTGGGATTCCCAAATGTTGTAATTATATTGAGGTAATCATGCTTCTCCTTTGTCTGGTGAGAGGAGGAGCAAAATCCCCAGAAAACCCATGAAAAACTGAGAGGAAGTGCATAGTGCTGACAGGCAAACATATTACAGTATCTCTTCCCTCCATATAACCTCCTCTTGCCCTTCTCTGGCTGCAGTGTGGGAGGTCAACTCTGCATGGTGAGGGGAGGAGTTGTCATTTAGAACAACATAAATCATGCCTGAGCTAGGCAAGTATTTCCCATCACACAGCCTCTATTTAAAATGGTCTGCTTGTGTATGATTTTTATATTGATACAGTATATTTTTCTTTATTTTTACACCTTGTCTCCCCCCTTCTCTGTCCCCTTTCTTGTCCAGCTTCTTCATATTCTGAGGTTTTCTGAAGTAAATTGTAAATTCTTTTGGGGGCAGGGCCTGTGTCTTTGTTAATATCCCTACAGCACTATAAACAGGTAGGGCAGGCACTTGGTAAAATGCTGAGTAAGAGTAGCTTTGCCCGATTTCATAGAGCGTGTGGGAAGGCAGCTGGGGAAGAGACACATCAATGACAGCTTGACAAGGTAGGTTGCCTTGCTCTGAAAGAAACAAAGAGAAGTTCCCTCTACATTTTGGCCTAGTGCAGGGGTCTGCAACCCGCGGCTCTGGAGCCACATATGGCTCTTTAAGGACTCCTTTGTGGCTCCCAAAGCTATCATTTCAAAGTGAAAAAAAAAAAACCCCTCCTGATTATTTTTGATATTTTGGTGAACATCTGAAAGCCCAACAATGAATAACGCATATCTAAATAGCAAACTATATGTGATCTTGAAGCATTGGGTAACTCCCCCTTTAATATGTGCAGTGATTTGTGGGATATGTGTGTGTTCTTAAAATAAAGGTTACAAAAAGTATGGTTTGACCTTATTTATTAAAGATCATCCCACATGCATCGAGGCTCTAGAATTATGAAATTTTTACTAAGTTTGAAAAAAAAATGGCTGTTCTCACTCTTCGGGCTGCCAACCCTGACTTAGTGTAAGAATGCCATCTTTTGCCCTTTTGCCTAAGTAAGACTCGTTATTCAGCTATATAAAGTATTACCCTGCCTAGAAAGTGTCCTCTAGTACTATATATCAAGGATGATCTATAATGACGCTATCATTTTTTAAATGGTGTTCCTGGGTCATATCAATTGATGATATATTAATTTGTATTCATTTCTTTAGCTGAACTCAGTTACAGAGTGCTCGTTCAAAATACAGCAAGATAAATGATGCACATTCATAGCAACTCACACATTATCATACAGGCTCTGATTGTGCAAAAGAACCAGTACATGGGAACAGCTGGTCTTCATTTTTACCATTTATTTAGGTGCTAGGAATGGCTGCTTAACCTGTAAGAGATGGCTTGACATGAAGTCTTGAGTGTAATGTGAACTTTTAAAAATAGCAAAATAAAAATGCTATTGCAAATCTGCTCATAACATAAAGGGCTACATCAATGCTTTTACCAACTTCAGTGGAACCAGTCACTATATCCTAAAGTAGAATTTGGCCCAATATTTAGCACCAGAGATGGAAATGAGCAGATTAACTTTTTTGTGGGTATAACTTCAATCCCCACATTTTTAATGCAATTGCAGCTTCCACCCTGGATTTTCACTTTGTAATGATCACGTAAAATTATCTCTGTAAAAATATTTGTGAAATAAATTCAAATATTTCAGTTTTTCTACAAATTCTTATTTTTATGGCTACATTTATTGCCTGGAGGTTTTTATTTTATTAAGCAAGAGGTTCATTTTTAAATAGATGAGAGCTGTGTGATAGGTTTCTAAAACAGACTTTTAACCTCAGGTGAGGGAAAGAGAGAGAGCGAGAGCGAGAGCTCCTATAGTTGTTACACAGTCTCCACTAGAAAAAGTAAATTCCCTTCAAACCCAAGGCCCTAAATCTGTACAAGACTAGGTCAGTTGGTCATATTTTGCAATAAATTGACACTTCACAGATTGCATTTCAGGTAAAGTGTGCCCAAAAGCAAACAGTCCACACACTGTGAAACCTTAGCTAACTTCACAATAGATTGATTTGCAGTAAGGGTTCCAATGCAGGAATAATGTGTTGTTTTTGTTTCAATTTTGCTCCCAGTTCCAATTGCCTGATCAAAGAACTTGGGTAAGTTATATGCTTATTTTTGATTTAAACATTGCAAAATAAATTGTATAAGAGAAGAATAATATGACTGCTGCATAGTTATGGAGTATGCCACACACTTTCCTACTGAATGTCAGCTGGATAGTATCTTGTTATATCACGTTAGACCTCTTCCTATGTAATCCTGAAATCTATTCTTATTGAAGGCAATAGGAGTTTTGTCTAGGTAAGGACTTCACCATATGACACTTTGGTTCTATTTTAGTGAGGTTACAACAAGCTT